>NC_133655.1:267768558-268368558 GCF_009905375.1 Apium graveolens | reverse complement strand
GAATTAAATATTATTTTTCGCATTGATCCTGCGGAGGGTTTTGGTTTTTTAAGATTTAAATTTACGTTTTCGTTGCGTTTATGTGCTAAAAACCCTTCACTTGTTTCTAACCCAAGCACTTCTTCTTCCAAACAGCAAACACACACAGCTTCTAAATTAGCCTCCTCTGTTGTCTCTCAAAAGACATCAGTTGTAACAAAGAAAAGGTTGTTTAAGAAATCTATCACATCTGGACAGAAAGCTAAACAAGCCTCACTAAGTGAGAGTGAGAAGAAAGAAGACTGCTTTCCAGTCAGGAAAAAAAGACTGATCATACAAGATGATTCTGACTCGGATTATCATATACCAATAGGGTCTTTGTCAAAAATCAAGAAATCCATTGATCAACATCCTGCTAACTCTGTTGACACTACTGGAACCAAGGAGCCAACTACTGATGTTAGTGCTCTGCTCGACAAGCTTCCAGTAATTGAAGCAACTGCTAAACACAAGAAAACTGCAAAGAGCTAGTTGAAAAGAAAAAGTAAAAAAGTAGTTGGATATATTAGAAAGAAGAAAAAGACTCAGCATCTTGCCAAGAATGTCAGTACACAAGAACCTAAGTCTCAAGGGATTTAGCAACTTCAACACATCCAGTCACACAAGAACCATCTTCACAAAGGGAAGATGCAGACACCGAGGCTACACAAATCATTTTTAATATTGCTCAGAGTGATCTTCTTGCTAACTCTGTTCAAATACTACAGGAAAAGCAAACTCATCAGGAAATACTGTCAAAGGTGGATGCAATCATAAATGATCCTATTTTTTAGAAGAGCACACAAGAACATTCACCAAGCATTGCTGAAGCAGCTCACATTTCTCAGACTCCACAAGAACCATCAGATCATAGTACTGATGCTAGTCTCTCACCTTCTCCTAACAGATCAAATCCTGATATTGCAACATCTCCTACTCAGACTCATCCTTCAACTGAACTAGCTACTATTGATGATCCCCTACAGATTGCTAGTTTGCAAAAGCATCCTGTTGTGCTGTTTATTCCTCCACTATCCTCACTTCTACTTGAGGACTCACCTTCAGGTATTGCTAACTTCCTCATATATTCTCATGTTTGTATGATTATAAATAGTCTCTTCTTTGAGGTTACCTCTATTTATATGACAAGCATACAACTCTTCTCAGCCATTTCTTATTTCTTTGCTAAATGTGTGATTGAGCCTTTCTGTGAGACTGTGTGAAAATATCATATATATATATATAAACAATATTTTTTAGTGGCAGTCTCCTGTATTGGCAAAATATGAGGTAGCTTTGAGACAAGAATCTTATAAGTTTTTCTTTACTTATAAAGTTTCTTCTGTGAGAACAATATTACTCTTAAAAATAATATATTGTGTAAGAAGTGATGAGATCACTTGAAAAGAACAAAGAGATTTAGGTGTTACCATGTTTCTGTTTCAGGATCTCATCAGCCACAGGCATCTCTTGCAAAGGGTTTGGATAAAGGCAAGGCAATTCTGCTTGATTCTGCAAATTCTTCTAGTGGGTTGTCTGATTCTGATAATGACAGTAATGACGATGATTCTGACACAGTTCAACTTAATTCTGCAATTGATGCATCTAAGAGGTCCAATGTTGGTTCTTCTTCGTAATTCAATGAAAATCCTTCTTATTACAATGCTGATGCTGAACATTTTCGACAGACAGAATGGGATTATAAATGAAAACTTGCAAATACTTCTATCTCATATGTTGTTGGCCAGTAACATATTCATCTTGCCAATGATGAAATTCAAACTCCTGATCTGAAGTTGCATCTTAAGGCCTCCATTAATTCTTGTTAAAGGAATTCACTCTGATCTTGATGAAATGAAAAAGTCTCATGCTGCTGTCAAGGAGAAAATTGATGGATTTATGCTTCACACACCTACCTCAGCTGAATTCAAAAGTGTGAAAAATACTATCATAGATGTTGTTGAATCTCAACACAGCATGGTCTCTAGACTTTTTTCCTTAGAAGATAAGGTCTCTACTATAGGTGACAAATTGGATGCTCTGTTTTCTCTTCTTTCAAATACTGATGCTAAAAAGGGGGAGAAGATAGTTGCTACAAAATGTACACCAGATTCTATTCAGATAAAGATATTAATGATGATGGTGATAAGAATAAGAATCTAGTTACAGATGTTCAAATTGCTTCTACTGCTCAACAACCTCAACATTCCAAGAAGACTCATCCTTCAGGACAAAGGAAGTCTACTGGTGCTCACAAAGCCAAGAACAAGACTACTGCTGGTGCTCCTGAGATGATGATGTTACAATCTCTAATTTAGTAGATGCTAAGGGATTATTCTTTCCTTACAGGCATAAGGAAACAGGTAAAGAGATTGTCTTGTACTACAAAGACAAGAGATTTGAGCAAAAGAATGCTAGGAGTGCTCTTGGGTATATAACTGAAGAATTTCCTGATCTAACACCTGAAGAAGCAGTTATGCAACAAAAGGAGTTAATGGCTCAAATTAAAGCTGAAGCTAACACTTCTAAAGGAAGAGGAAAAAGAGGTGGAAGATCTACAAGAGCTAAAGGAAGAGGAAAAGGGGGAAGAACTTCTAAATCAAGTCAAGTGACTGCATTTAACTCTACTTTTCTGAATTTTCTATCCAGAGAAGGTTATGTTCCTGTACAAGGACATGAAGGAGATGAAGAAGTTCAGAAGCCAGAAGAGTTGATTATACCAAGGAAGAATAGATCAGCCACTGACATTGATCAAGCTGATACAGCAAATCAGAATATAACTCATGATGCAGACATAAATCCTGAAGTAAAAGCAGAACCTGATGCTATGAACCTGATAGTTGATTTTGACTCTGATGAAAAAGTGATTGAAGCATTAAATGATTCAGCTCTTACTACAGTAGTCACTCCTCATATTTCAGAGGTTGATTAAAAAGAAAAGATTGATAGAAGGAAAGCTGATCAAGCATACAAAGAATATCTGTAGAGAGTTTTAAAATAAAAGAGGGAGCTATGGCATAAAGCAAAAGGGAAGATTCGTGATCTGTCTACAAGTTATGTTCCTTTCAGCAAGAAAAATAGAAGATTGAAAGACATTGATACATTCGATTATCCTAAAGGGTTCAAGCATGTTGAATTTGTGTCAGCAGGGTTAAGAGATTCTATTTCAGAACAGGAAGATGTTGATAAGTACATCAAGAAGCCTTCTTGGGTGGAATATAATGAAAAACTGAAACTTATCAAATCTCGAACCAGAGGAGGCATTGGTCATTCTAATATGGAGATTTTAATATCTGATCTGCTGGATACAAATACTCTGACAGAGTATCTTGGTGAAAGAATTTCTTCTTCACATCTTGAGAAAGTTGAAGCTGTGAAGATTGTTTATAGAAAGATAAATGATAACGATGTCAGAGAAGAGATTTTGTACTTTTTCAAGGATGGTAAAGTAAAAAGCTTTACATTGCAGCAACTCTTAATGAAGACTGTGACATAATTGAAATACATTCACTATCTTCTTAGAGTTGAGAACAGTGTCACCAGAAATTGGTATTCTATGATACTTGAAGTCATCAGAAGAAGAGTCATGACAAAAGATGATAAATACAATGATGATTATGTTCCTGAGTACAGAACTTATACTGGTCAAGAAATGAAGATGAAAAAGGGAGCTGCAGTGCTAAAAGTTTTTCTCAACAGTCTTCAGTTGTAACGACCGAGGAATTACGCTGGTATTATATTATAATAATGATAAATTATGTGTATTATGATGTGATTAAATGTGTAAGTTGTTAAACCCTAACTGCTATGTGTTATGTGTTAGCTGTTTTGATCCAAACGTGTTTTGGATATTTATTGAACGTTTTATCGTCAGTTATATATATTATATCAAAACCTGTACAGCTCAAAACTATGTTTTAAAAGCCCGTATTTCAAACAAAATAATTGGCCCTATTTTACCAAAAATGCTCTATACCATATCGCTATTCTGAACCCCTAGACGTTTTACCAATTGACCTTTTTCGCGAAAAACGACTTTTCCGGATCCCTTCGGGTACCAAAAACCCCACAAAAATTATATTTTTATTTTTATATGATCATGAAATTATCATATATCATTTTTCTTTGTATTTTTGTATTTTTCACAATTTTTGGGAATTTTTAGTATTTATTTTGTATTTATTGGACATTTAAAAATTCAATAATAATACCCAAAAATTATAAAAATTGGGGCCAAATATTTTTAATAGGAGTGTAATTAGACCCTTAATTTTACTTAGGGGTATTATCTTCATAAATATAAATACCTGAATTATTATTAATTAAATCAGTTAATTACAATTAAAAATCAGGAAAAAATAAAAAGAAAAAGAAAAGGAATTAGGGTTAGGGTTTGGTGAAGAACAGGGCAACAGGATCAAAGCTGATTTTCATCGTGATTCCGGAGTCCAAATCGTTAGTGTAAGTACTCGTTTTGAAGCTTATGATCTGTAGTTTTCGATTATGTAAGTGTTTTTGATGTTTGATTGATCGAACTGAAAGTTTATATTTTCGGGTTTTTAATCGCGAACTTGGGTTTGATTTTCTGGTTGTTGTTTGATGTTTTGATGATTACGAGCGTGTAGATCGTCGTTTTGTGAGTCGATTGGCACCGGTTTCGTCAAGGTTGGTGTACGTTTTGAGCTCGCCGGAGTTCCGCCGCCGCGTTTCTCAGGGTTCCGGCTGTTGTAGTCGACGAGGACGAAGGAGGAACAGAAGGGGAGCGTCGTTGTGTTGCTGTGCGTCGAAAACGCAGAAGGAACGAATGGAATCGAACGTTTTCGTCTCGCCGGAAAATCTCCGCCGGCGTCGGATTCTGGGCAGTGGTCGGTGTTCTTCGTGACCCGATCGGGTCGAAGACGACCCGATTGCAACCCGGTTTCGACCCGGTTTCGATCCAAAAAAAACCCCCAATCTGTTTTTCTGATTTCTGTTTCTGAATTTTCATTATTTAATTCTATTTTATAAAAACAGAAATTAGATTTATTAATTCTAAAAATCAATTAAAAATTAATTTTGAATTCTGAAAATGGTGTTATTAATTTCTAAATTATTTTATTAAATTATAAATTCGAATTTATTTATTTATTTAATTATTTAATTATTTATCTAATTATTTATTAATTATTTAATTAATTAATAATTGGATAATTAATTAGTAATTAGGTAATTAATTAATAAATAAGGATTAGAAATAATTAAGAAATATGATTAATAATCTAATAATTAGTTAGTAGTGCAAATAATGATTCGATAATTAGAATTATTATTTGAGCGCTAGTTATTCGATTAATATTGTAATAATTATTCGTATCGTATAATTAGATATTAGTAACTAATTGATTAGCGAATCGTATAAGTCTCGATAGTAATTTAATATTCGATAATTATGCAGGAATTGCGAGTAATTCGTAGTTATACAAGTAATTAATCGTTAAGTGATCTATAATTTGAATAATTCGTAGTTATTCGATAAATAGCGTATCGGTTAATTAAGTTGATTGATTATTTGTAAATAATCGATCTAATCGAATAAATATCGATAAGTTATAAATATTATAATAAATTGTGATTAATCCTAATAATTAGGGATTTATTATTTTAAATTATTAAATAAATATTTATTAATTATTTTATTAGTTATTTATTTATTAAATATTTAAAAAGTGGTTAATTATTTCGATAATTAATCACATGATTTTCAATAAATCATAACTTCTTCATTTTAACTCCAAATATTATAAAAAAATTATTTTTGACTTTGATTTTTCTTAAATAATTATTTAAAAATTATTTTAGGATTTAAAAGGTTGTAATAATTATTTATATTGAATAATAAATTGAATCATCAGTGTTTAATTCATAACAATTCAACCGTTAGTCCGATTTGAGTGAAACGAAGACCCTAGACTCAGAAAAATGAGACGAATCCAATAAAAATAGTTGTAAGTTATAATTTCTTCCGAAAAAGAGTGGTTTGGTGATAATTGATAGTTCGTAAGTCCTAATAGGGGTATAATTGAGCCGAATAAATCCCGAAAAATTATAATAAAATCAGATAAGACTAGTAATGCATGTATAAGCCTAGAATTGATTCTAAAAATAATTATAAATCTAGAAATTAATTATGTGCTTTACGTGCTACGTGCTTTATGTGATTATGTGAATAGATGTGCTGTATAAATGTATGTATATATATGCGAGTCAGATAGAAACGCATGGGTAGACTGATAAGGTTGCGTGATATCAATTCAAGATACACGTATATAGTAAGTTATCTAAACACCTATCTTTCCATGATTTGTTCAGTGTTAGCAAGGCAGATCAAGCTAGGGTCAGAAGGCAGTGAGTTAAACCAGGTTAAGTACGCGCAAGGCAAGTTTTTCCCCTATTCTGAATTCAGAATAGTGATTTATATTTCTTTTCTATCGTATCAATTCTCTTTGATAATCATTGTTCATATACATTGTTACCCATTTATTATTGCTTGTTCCAGTTTCATTTCAATTCTTGATTTACCCAATTTATTGAATTCGTTGTTCATATTTCAATTCCTTTACCCTACATATACTCTGGTATATCCTGGTGTGGGGATATATCAATAGCATACCGATTGTTCCGGATGCTCAGCCTTGGACTGGATAGTTACTATAAAGGCTGGGTTTTTCCCAGACCATTAATTAATAGGCCATAGTTGCCTCAGTACTCCTTATGTTGGTTGGGTCTATGCAGTTGGGTATAGATCCGCACTATATTCTGACTGATCAGCAGATTATAGTGCATATGTTGGTTCTTGTTTCCAGTCTTGTTCATTTGGCACTCGTCATCATTGGCAAATTACTATTCGATACAGATACAGATGGTTGTTACAACCAGCAGCTTATTGTTTCTCTCATTTCTCTTTCTCTATACCATATATATATTTTTGCAGGCTTGTTGAGCAATTTTGGGTCATCCTTTTTTATTGTTACTCCTATTGTTTTACAGTTAAGGTAGAGAATGAAACCCATCAGGACCCGCATAGTCAAGAAGCGAGTCAAGCAGCGGGACCCTCTTATACCAAGAGTGTTCCTTCCTATTCCCGAAGAGAGCTTTGAATAGCCAGATCAGGTGTAGCAGGATAAGTAGTAATGTTGGGTTGAATAAAAGTCTTGTGTAGGTTGAATAAAAGTTGTGTAGTGAAACTGTAGATAGAATAAAGTTTTGTATCAAAGATAGTTCTTGAGACAGGTTTTATTTAGTTGGGTTTGTAATAAAGTGTAGTGCGTGATTCTTGTTTTCAAACTCAGACCTTAAAAGATCCTGAGTAGTGATAGTTCGGGGTAATTATTATATTTATATTCCGCTTGTGCAGGTATAGTTCGTAATTGTTGTTAATAATTCCCCAAATCTATACCCCGGATTTGGAGGGTGTTATAGTTGGCATCAGAGCTTAGGTTTGACCTTTGAAAACAAGAACGTTAGGGTTAAGATAAGATAGGAAAATGAGATAGGATGAGAGTAAGAGTGTTAGGATTGTTTGTCTATGTGATTAGAAGTTATGAGTTGTAGGATTGTGATTTGATTTTTTTTTTGTGTTATTATTTTTATGTATATTAGATGGCTTCTTTATCATCGTCTACGGAGAGGACCGAGACAGATCCAGTGGATGCACCGGTAGTAGCCCCAATGTCAGAGCAGATCTTACCTCCATTGCCACCTGAGCCAGCACCAGAGATACCACTTCCCCCAGAGGTACCAGGTTTTGCAGATTATTTTCCATACTTTGAGCCAGAGATACCAGATATTCCACCATTAGAGTTTCCGATGTTTGATATTCCTGATATGGTTGATCTTCCGCAGGGGGAGGATTTAGAGCCTCAGATTCCGATGCCACCAGTCGAGATTCCAGAGATGCCACAGATGGAGCCAGAGGCAGAGCCACCAGTGTATGCGCCTATGGAGCAGCCTGTCTTATTTCCTGCCCCATTAGCCATTTATGCACCTGTTCCGGGAGTTTATCAGTTTCCTCAGCCGGAGTTTATGGATGAGATCGTGGTAGATGGACCATTACCTTCTCGAGGTTCCAGCACTGATCTTCGTGAGCATCATACCGTGACTTATCAGCATTTTCAGGCAGAGAGGGAGGAGAGAATTAGATGGCAGAACCAGTGTAGAGAGATCCTTGGATTGTATGAGACGCAGACAGATGGTCATGTCAGAGCATTACGACCAGATTATATACTGAGAGAGAGGTTACATCAGATTCACCGGATTAGCTCGCAGCAGCTTATTGATTTGAGACAGCAGGATCTTAGCGCGGAGACAGCATATCGCAGAGCATTGGGACTTATTGAGGCAGTGCTAGAGGCATTGCAGGAGGAGTTGAGCCACGTACCACCAGGATTTTGAGATTAGCAGATCGATGAGTGTTGTATTATGTATATTTTGTAGATAGAGGCAGTATAGTATTGTATGACTAGTTTGTATGAGTGTAGTTACTGACTTTGACCGATAGTAGTAGTAGCAGTATGACTGTTATATCATAGGTTTTTGTATCAAGCACTGACACCTGTAGCTGGTGTTCTACCTATATATATATACGAGATGATCTTTTGCACGTTTTCTTTATTTTATTTCCAGTTATTTAAGCATTTATATTTATTTCAATACCATTGCATATTTATAAATGTTGTTTTATTTACGATCATGTTGTACCCTTATGTTTTAAAAAAAAAAAAATTAAAAAAAAAGCACATCATACTGTTTTATCTATTCAGTTATTTAATAAGCTGTTTTATTTTCTCAAATCGACTGTTTTAATACATGTTTAATATACTGTTATTAAAGAAGACTCATTGTTTATTTACCAGAAAGATGGCACCTAAAAGAAAAGCACAACCCGACTCATCGAATGGAAACACCGAGGGCCAAAACAATAATAAACAGATGGATCAGATGTTTAATCTCATGCAACAGCAGATGTTGATGATGCAACAACAAATGCAGCAGCAACAACAGCAGTTCCAGCAACAGATGTTACAGCAAGCCGCTCATCCAGGACATCAAATACCACAAGCAGCACCTACGACTACTTTCAAGCAATTTCAGTCGGTGAAGCCACCGGAATTTATGGGTTCCACGGATCCTACAAAAGCGAGAGCTTGGCTGAAAGAGATGGAAAAGGCTTTTTCGTTGGTAAAGGTTGAGGAAGAGCAGAAGACGGATTTCGCTAGCTATTTCCTAAAAGGCGAAGCTAATTACTGGTGGGAATCGAAGAAAGCTTTGGAAGAAGAAGGTGTGGTGACCTGGAATAGATTCACTGATCTTTTCTTGGAGAAATATTTTCCTCGTTTTATGAAGAACCAGATGGAGATCAAGTTCCTGGAGCTGAAACAAGACAACTTATCGGTTGCGGATTATGAGACCAAGTTTACTGAATTGGCAAGGTTTGTTCCAGAGCAGGTGGATACGGACGAGAAGCGGGCCAAGAGATTTCAGCAAGGACTGAAACCATGGATTCGTAGCAGGGTAGCTGTGTTTGAATTGACAACTTATATGGCTGTTGTTCAGAAGGCTATGATTATTGAAGGAGAAAGCGAAGCAGCTCAGAAAGAGAAAGGACCAGGGAATTTTCAGAATCGTTTCAACAAAAGGCCGGGATTTCAAGCTCGAGGAAAAGTAAACTTTAGGAGGCCAGAACAAAACAACCAGAGGATGGGTAATCGACTACCTGCCCCAACTCAGCAAAGGCTTATTCGACCGCCTGTACCTGATTGCAGAATGTGTGGTAGAAAGCATACGGGAATTTGCAACAAGCCAAATGTCACGTGTTTCAAGTGCAAGCAAAGGGGACACTATTCTGGAGAATGTCCGATGGGAAAAGCAGAAGTTACTTATCTTCAATGTGGGAGAAAAGGACATATCACCAGAGACTGCAGAGGAATTGCAATGGCTGCTAGTATTCCAAGAGTTTTAGCATTACCTCCACCTCCACTACCACAGCAAAATCAGCCCAGAGCAAGGACTTTCAACATGTCAATGAAGGAAGCGGTACAGAGTCCGAATGTGGTTGCAGGTACACTCCCTGTAAATTCCGTAAATGCTTTGGTATTGATTGATTCAGGAGCTACTAGATCTTTTATTTCTGAAGCTTTTATCTCTAAGATAGATTGTGAGGTTCAGTGGTTGGATGAAATGTTAGTCATAAAATTAGCGAATAATGATCAGGTTGCAGTAGATCGAGTATGCCCGAGTTGTGATATTGAGATAGGGAGATGTCATTTTTCAGTTAATTTGATACCTTTTAGGTTAGGGGAGTTTGATGTTATTTTAGGAATGGATTGGCTATCTAGTAATAATGCTCAAATTGACTATGCGAATAAGAGAGTGAAATTGCAAACTGAAGAAAATGAAACGGTAATATTTATAGGTGAGAAGCAAAAGCAGAAATTCCTATCAATAATGCAGACGAGAAGATTGCTACGTCAAGGATGTCAAGCTTATTTAGCCTAGGTACGGGATGCTGATAAGGGAAATTTGAAGATTGAAGATATTCCTGTAATTTGTGAATTTCTTGATATTTTTCCAGACGAATTACCAGGACTTCCACCAGATCGAGAAATCGAGTTCACTATTGACTTGACGCCAGGGACCGAACCAATTTCGAAAGCTCCATATCGAATGGCACCTGTTGAAATGAGGGAATTAGCAAAGCAGTTGCAAGAACTTCTTGACAAAGGAATTATAAGGCCAAGTGTATCCCCATGGGGTGCGCCAGTATTGTTCGTGAAAAAGAAGGATGGTAGTATGCGACTGTGTATTGATTATCGTGAGCTGAACAAGTTAACTATCAAGAATAAATATCCTTTACCTCGCATCGATGATTTATTTGATCAACTAAAAGGAGCAGCATGGTTTTCGAAAATCGACTTACGATCAGGCTATCATCAGTTAAAGATCAAGGCCGAAGATATTCCAAAGACAGCGTTTAGAACGAGGTACGGACGCTATGAATTTCTTGTGATGGCTTTTGGATTGACGAATGCACCTGCAGCGTTTATGGATTTGATGAATCGAATATTCAAGAAGTATTTGGATAAGTTTATCATTGTATTTATTGATGACATCTTGATCTACTCAAAGACGGAAGAAGAGCATGCAGCGCATTTAAGAACGATATTGGAGATATTACGAAAGGAGCAGCTTTATGCAAAATTTTCAAAATGTGAATTTTGGTTGAAAGAAGTGCAGTTTCTAGGGCATATCATCAGTAGAGAAGGCATTCAAGTTGATCCAGCAAAGATTGAAACTGTGTTGAATTGGGAAAGACCAAAGACGCCGACAGAGGTTCGAAGTTTCTTAGGATTGGCAGGATATTATCGAAGATTTGTCAAAGATTTTGCGAAGATAGCGACACCGCTGACCAAGTTAACTCGACAAAGTGAAAAGTTTGAATGGAATAGTAAGTGTGAAGAAAGTTTTCAAGAATTGAAGAATCGGTTGGTGACTGCACCAATATTAGTACTGCCAGACGAGCAAGGAAATTTTGTTATTTACAGTGACGCTTCATATCGCGGTTTAGGATGTGTGTTCATGCAACATGGTAACGTCATTGCATATGCGTCGAGACAACTTAAACCTCATGAGCAGAAATATCCTACGCATGATCTGGAATTGGCAGCAATTCTATTTGCATTGAAGCTTTGGAGACACTATCTGTATGGTGAAAAATGCAAAATCTACACGGATCATAAAAGTCTGAAGTATATCTTCACGCAAAAGGAACTAAACATGCGACAACGCCGATGGCTGGAATTAATTAAAGATTATGATGTTACAATCAGTTATCATCCAGGAAAAGCAAATGTTGTAGCAGATGCACTAAGCAGAAAAGAAAAATTGAATCGGTTAACTTCATGTGAAGAATTGGTTAAAGAATTCGACAAATTGGAAATTGAGATTCGTATTCCTCATGAATCTGCAGGAACTATTTACGCTATGACTTTTCAACCAGGGTTGCTTGAAAAGATTCGCCATTGTCAAGATAAAGTGATGAGTCAAGACGACAACTTAACAGGAGAAGAGATTACAACTCAGAAAGATAATGAAGGAATTTTACGTTTTGCGTCAAGAATCTGGATCCCTAACGTGGCAGAATTAAAAGAAGAAATTATGCGAGATGCGCACAATTCGAAGTATTCCATTCATCCAGGAAGCACGAAAATGTATCACGATTTGAAGGAAAACTTTTGGTGGCCGAATATGAAGAAGGAGATAGCAGAATGGGTGAGTAAATGCTACACATGCCAGCGAGTTAAAGCAGAGCATCAACGTCCGAGTGGGTTATTGCAACCATTAGACATTCCAGAATGGAAATGGGAACATCTAGCGATGGATTTCGTAGTGGGACTTCCAAGGACGAAAGCCAATCACGATACAATTTGGGTTATTATTGATCGATTGACGAAATCAGCACATTTTCTTCCAATTAATGAGAGATTTTCATTGGACAAGCTAGTGCACTTATATCTTAAAGAAATTGTGATGCGTCATGGAGTACCAGTATCAATTGTATCGGATCGAGATCCTCGTTTCAATTCAAGATTTTGGAGACAATTCCAAGAATGTCTAGGAACGAAGTTGAATATGAGTACAGCCTATCATCCGCAAACAGACGGTCAAAGTGAAAGGATAATTCAAATGATTGAAGACATGCTACGAGTTTGTGCGATCGATTTTGAAGGTAGTTGGGATGAACATTTACCCCTAGTGGAATTTTCTTATAATAACAGCTATCACGCCAGTATTGGAATGCCACCGTATGAAGCATTATATGGAAGGAAATGCAGATCACCAGTGCATTGGGATGAAGTTGAAGAACGCAAGATTTTGGGTCCAGAATTAATTCAGAAGACAAAAGAAAAGATTAAACTTATTCGAAAACGAATCGAGGCAGCAGAAAACAGACAAAGCAGATATGCAGACCAAGCAAGGAAGGATATGGACTATCAGGAAGGAGAACACGTATTGCTCAAAATATCGCCATGGAAAGGATTGACCAGATTTGGCAATAAAGGGAAATTGAAGCCACGATACGTTGGACCATTTGAGATTTTGAAGAAAATTGGGAAGGTTGCGTACGAGTTAGCTCTACCACCCCATATGCAGCACATTCACAACGTATTTCATGTATCTATGCTTAAGAAGTATAATCCTGATACAAGGCATGTAATAGAATATGAACCAGTGGAATTTCAGGCAGATTTATCGTATATAGAACAGCCAACATGAATTCTAGATAGGCAAGAGAGGGTATTAAGAAATAAGTCTGTGTCATTAGTGAGAGTTTTATGGAGAAACCCAGTGGTTGAAGAATCAACCTGGGAGCTTGAGAGTGAAATGTTAGAAAGGTATCCTCAGTTATTTGCATAATGTGATTCTGAGGACAGAATCTTGTTAAAGGGGGGGAGAATGTAACGACCGAGGAATTACGCTGGTATTATATTATAATAATGATAAATTATGTGTATTATGATGTGATTAAATGTGTAAGTTGTTAAACCCTAACTGCTATGTGTTATGTGTTGGCTGTTTTGATCCAAACATATTTTGGATATTTATTGAACGTTTTATCGTCAGTTATATATATTATATCAAAACCTGTACAGCTCAAAACTATGTTTTAAAAGCCCGTATTTCAAACAAAATCATTGGCCCTATTTTGCCAAAAATGCCCTATACCATATCGCTATTCTGAACCCCTAGACGTTTTACCAATTGACCTTTTTCGCGAAAAACGACTTTTCCGGATCCCTTCGGGTACCAAAAACCCCACAAAAATTATATTTTTATTTTTATATGATCATGAAATTATCATATATCATTTTTCTTTGTATTTTTGTATTTTTATATTTTTCACAATTTTTGGGAATTTTTAGTATTTATTTTGTATTTTTTGGACATTTAAAAATTCAATAATAATACCCAAAAATTATAAAAATTGGGGCCAAATATTTTTAATAGGAGTGTAATTAGACGCTTAATTTTACTTAGGGGTATTATCTTCATAATTATAAATACCTGAATTATTATTAATTAAATCAGTTAATTACAATTAAAAATCAGGAAAAAAATAAAAAGAAAAAGAAAAGTAATTAGGGTTAGGGTTTGGTGAAGAACAGGGCAACAGGATCAAAGCTGATTTTCATCGTGATTCCGGAGTCCAAATCGTTAGTGTAAGTACTCGTTTTGAAGCTTATGATCTGTAGTTTTCGACTATGTAAGTGTTTTTGATGTTTGATTGATCGAACTGAAAGTTTATATTTTCGGGTTTTTAATCGCGAACTCGGGTTTGATTTTCTGGTTGTTGTTTGATGTTTTGATGATTACGAGCGTGTAGATCGTCGTTTTGTGAGTCGATTGGCACCAGTTTCGTCGAGGTTGGTGTACGTTTTGAGCTCGCCGGAGTTCCGCCGCCGCCGCCGCGTTTCTCAGGGTTCCGGCTGTTGTAGTCGACGAGGACGAAGGAGGAACAGAAGGGGAGCGTCGTTGTGTTGCTGTGCGTCGAAAACGCAGAAGGAACGAATGGAATCGAACGTTTTCGTCTCGCCGGAAAATCTCCGCCGGCGTCAGATTCTGGGCAGTGGCCGGTGTTCTTCGTGACCCGATCGGGTCGAAGACGACCCGGTTGCAAGCCGGTTTCGACCCGGTTTCGATCCAAAAAAAACCCCAATCTGTTTTTCTGATTTCTGTTTCTGAATTTTTATTATTTAATTCTATTTTATAAAAACAGAAATTAGATTTATTAATTCTAAAAATCAATTAAAAATTAATTTTGAATTCTGAAAATAGTATTATTAATTTCTAAATTATTTTATTAAATTATAAATTTGAATTTATTTATTTATTTAATTATTTAATTATTTATCTAATTATTTATTAATTATTTAATTAATTAATAATTGTATAATTAATTAGTAATTAGGTAATTAATTAATAAATAAGGATTAGAAATAATTAAGAAATGTGATTAATAATCTAATAATTAGTTAATAGTGCAAATAATTATTCGATAATTAGAATTATTATTCGAGCGCTAGTTATTCGATTAATATTGTAATAATTATTTGTATCGTATAATTAGATATTAGTAACTAATTGATTAGCGAATCGTATAAGTCTCGATAGTAATTTAATATTCGATAATTATACGGGAATTGCGAGTAATTCGTAGTTATACAAGTAATTAATCGTTAAGTGATCTATAATTTGAATAATTCGTAGTTATTCGATAAATAGCGTATCGGTTAATTAAGTTGGTTGATTATTTGTAAATAATCGATCTAATCGAATAAATATCGATAAGTTATAAATATTATAATAAATTGTGATTAATCCTAATAATTAGGGATTTATTATTTTAAATTATTAAATAAGTATTTATTAATTATTTTATTAGTTATTTATTTATTAAATATTTAAAAAGTGATTAATTATTTCGATAATTAATCACATGATTTTCAATAAATCATAACTTCTTCATTTTAACTCCAAAAATTATAAAAAAATTATTTTTGACTTTGATTTTTCTTAAATAATTATTTAAAAATTATTTTAGGATTTAAAAGGTTGTAATAATTATTTATATTGAATAATAAATTGAATCATCAGTGTTTAATTCATAACAATTCAACCGTTAGTCCGATTTAAGTGAAACGAAGACCCCTAGACTCAGAAAAATAAGACGAATCCAATAAAAATAGTTGTAAGTTATAATTTCTTCCGAAAAAGAGTGGTTTGGTGATAATTGATAGTTCGTAAGTCCTAATTGGGGTATAATTGAGCCGAATAAATCCCGAAAAATTATAATAAAATCAGATAAGACTAGTAATGCAAGTATAAGCCTAGAATTGATTCTAAAAATAATTATAAATCTAGAAATTAATTATGTGCTTTACGTGCTACGTGCTTTATGTGATTATGTGAATAGATGTGTTGTATAAATGTATGTATATATATGCGAGTCAGATAGAAACGCATGGGTAGACTGATAAGGTTGCGTGATATCAATTCATGATACACGTATATAGTAAGTTATCTAAACACCTATCTTTCCATGATTTATTCAGTGTTAGCAAGGCAGAGCAAGCTAGGGTCAGAAGGCAGTGAGTTAAACCAGGTTAAGTACGCGCAAGGCAAGTTTTTCCCCTATTCTAAATTCAGAATAGTGATTTATATTTCTTTTCTATCGTATCAATTCTCTTTGATAATCATTGTTCATATACACTGTTACCCATTTATTATTGCTTGTTCCAGTTTCATTTCAATTCTTGATTTACCCAATTTATTGAATTCCCTGTTCATATTTCAATTCCTTTACCCTACATATACTCTGGTATATCCTGGTGTGGGGAATATCAATAGCATACTGATTGTTCCGGATGCTCAGCCTTGGACTGGATAGTTACTATAAAGGCTGGGTTTTTCCCAGACCATTAATTAATAGGCCATAGTTGCCTGAGTACTCCTTATGTTGGTTGGGTCTATGCAGTTGGGTATAGATCCGCACTATATTCTGACTGATCAGCAGATTATAGTGCATATGTTGGTTCTTATTTCCAGTCTTGTTCATTTGGCACTCGCCATCATTGGCAAATTACTATTCGATACAGATACAGATGGTTGTTACAACCAGCAGCTTATTGTTTCTCTCATTTCTCTTTCTCTATACCATATATATATTTTTGCAGGCTTGTTGAGCAATTTTGGCTCATCCTTTTTTATTGTTACTCCTATTGTTTTACAGTTAAGGTAGAGAATGAAACCCATCAGGACCCGCTTAGTCAAGAAGCGAGTCAAGCAGCGGGACCCTCTTATACCAAGAGTGTTCCTTCCTATTCCCGAAGAGAGCTTTGAATTGCCAGATCAGGTGTAGCAGGATAAGTACTAATGTTGGGTTGAATAAAAGTCTTGTGTAGTTTGAATAAAAGTTGTGTAGTGAAACTGTAGATAGAATAAAGTTTTGTATCAAAGATAGTTCTTGAGACAGGTTTATTTAGTTGGGTTTGTAATAAAGTGTAGTGCGTGATTCTTGTTTTCAAACTCAGACCTTAAAAGATCCTGAGTAGTGATAGTTCGGGGTAATTATTATATTTATATTCCGCTTGTGCAGGTATAGTTGGTAATTGTTGTTAATAATGCCCCAAATCTATACCCCGGATTTGGAGGGTGTTATATCAGTTATCCTTCAGTCCTGATCATGATGATGTCAGTTTAAGCTTCATGTTGATTGGTGATCTTGAAATAAACAAAAGCTCAATTTCTAAATTGAGATCAACCATCTATCAGCTTGGAGAAGACACTGAAGAGAAGATAGAGTTGAAGAAAAAGCTTGTTAAAGTCCTACGAGACAGGGAGGATGAAAGACTGAAAAACTTTCTGGAAACAACTGTCAGTTATCTGAAGTATTGAAATAAGCTTTACTCCTTGTACATTTTGTAGATTGGTTTTGGCATCATTTAGAATGGAATTTGTGCTTCATTACATTAAGCATAAATTGGGGGAGATGGTTACATATTGAATTCTCAATGATCAGAAGGAGCTCAGAATCTGACTGTTTGGTGTCATCAGTATTTGATGTGTCGTCTGGATTTGGCACATCATCAGCATTTGGATGTCATCAGTATTTGAAGACAGTCAGCTTATAAGATTTGTTCTGTTTCTTGTATTGTGGAGTAGATATCTTTTACGTCTGAGTTATAGCACTTTATCTATTCAGTTGAAGATATGTATCAGTTTCAGTTAGCTTTTGATAATGCATATCTTAGATTGATTTGTTGTAGTTGTGTAGTATATAAACACAGTTTAGGTTATCACATAGGGTATCGATCTCGAGTATCATTCGACCTAGCAGCTCTTAAGAACATCAGTATTTCTTGAGAGAGTTTTGTAACAGTTTTTATCATATATATAAAAAGCTGTTATATTTTATTACTTGTTCGAAACATTTATACAATTGTATCCAACCCCCCTTAAACAATTGTATCTTCACTGGGCAACATTAACCAAATAGTTATTTAATTAAATATCCAGAAAAGATAATATCATATGCGTTAAATTGAGCCATATGTGCACCAAATAAACTATGTTTCTGAATCCATCAATTGATATAAATTCCAAAATTTATATTCAATAAAAAGATATGAAGAGGCTCTGATGTCAATTGTTAGAATCTAATAATTCTATAAACATATAGTTCTCTAAAATAGAGATAAGGACCGTAATCATCATATCTAGTTATTGAGATTAAACCATAGATGGAAGCGTACCTGAATCCATAAGGCTATAATTGTAACAGTATCTAAATCTGAATAATATTCTTGATTATTGTCTTTCTCAACCAAGTACTCCTTAGGGTTCCTCAAAAGATATAAAAAATCATGGCACCGGGACATAACTTTTCTACTGCCAATGTCGAAGATTGTAGAACAAGAAGAAACAAATGTTATTATTATTTTAATAATAATAATTAATTTGTGGGATACATATAAATATATCAATTATATTTGTTATTTATTAAATTGGGTTAAATTAAGTGATCAAATAAGAAATCCAATTAGATTTTAATTTATTGTATGAACCTAATAAGTGGATACTCAGACCCAATTAAATTATAATGGGAGATTTGATTAAGTGATATATAAAAAGGGTTATTGGGGACTATAACTCTTTTTATATACCACTTAATTAAATCTCCTATTATAATTTAATTGCGTCTCGTATTATGTATCCACTTATTAGGTCCATACAATAAAATAAAATCTAATTAGATTTCTTATTTGATCACTTAATTTAACCCAATATAATAAATAATAAATATAATTGATATATTTATATGTAGCCCATAAAATAATAATAATTATTATTAAAATAGTAATAACATTTGTTTCTCTTGTTCTGCAATCTTCGACATTCTATCGATATTATTTTTTATATCTTAATTAAATATAAGTAGATGCAACTCTCGGAAAGAGCAAATATCAGCAAATTATTGATATCGAAGCGGGCATACAATTCGATTGTCTTAGTTTTGCTTCTGTAGTGAAAGTGGAAAGATCGGGGTTTTTATTTATAATGAAAATAGGGCACACAGCTGACAAAAATAGTATACCTTTTACTATTTGGACACGGAAATTGGCACGTGTCTTTTGCAGAACAGGAGCTATTGTGGAAAAAATTTCTAGTCAGCACAGTTTAGTAGTTTTTTTTAAAAAAAAAATATTCACAAAGAATTTTTCATAAGTTGGGTTGTTAATTTGTGAAAAGGTATTCTATTTTTCAATTTTCTATTTTTTGAAGAAAAAAAATTCCTAAGAAAACAGTTGAAAAACAGAGAAGATGTGTTTCCTAAGAACTAAGTGACTAATTTTCTAATTTCTTAACTAAATTAAAACATTAATGATGAGGTAATTTAAGTAAATATTCAAAAAAACAACTTGAAAAATAATTTTAATGTTTCATAATTTTACTGTATAAATATGTTCTTTAACATGTTTAAAATGATAATTTCAGATAAAATATAATTTAATATGCCAAATAAAATATAAAAACACTATTAAAGATTTCTAATAAACAATAAAAAACAATATTTTGAAATAGGTTGAATGATAAAAATTTCTAAATATGTTACACAAAAATATGTATGTACGATGTTGTTATTTTTCTAAATTATTCTTAATAATTACTAATCGATAAACTTCGTCCGGCCAAGATGTCAGACTAGTATTTGTGGAGAATTGGAAATCATATATAATTTATTCCAAAGACAAATAGAAATAAAAAAATATTAATATTAAATATTAAATTAGTACCTATAAAGAATTGAAATGTATAATAAATATATGTTATTAATTTATGTAATTTAAATGAATTCAACACATTACACCCTATAATTTTAGTTCTGCACCTAGCATAGTAAAAAGTATGTAAATTAATAATATTTAAATTAATTATCTCTTACACTAATAATTTTTTAAAATTTCATATATAGAAATACAGATCCAATAATAATATAAATAAAAAATACATAACAATTATAAAAATATATTTATTACAATTATATTAAATATAATTCTTTTTCTATTTATGTTTCCTTCAAAACTTAAATATAATTTCTATTTATTATTATGATAAATCAGTGTACCAAGATATTAATATAATCAAAAAATTTAACTTTAACCTTTGGCTACTCATTTAAAAGTTTAATTGTTGTTTTGGTTGTACTTCAATAAATCACAATCTTATTATGATGTTATTAGCGAATCATATCAATTTATCGATTCACATTAAATATCCACCTAATATAAGGCTAAGAGTATCCTAATATAAGGTTAAGAGTACATATATATAATACTTGCCAATATCAAATATTTATATAGAATAAAATATATACATATATCGGAATAGTATTTCATTTATATTTATATAACTAAATTTAATTTATTAATACCATTATAAATTTAATACAAGTCTTTAATCTCAACTATATTAATTTATAGCGATTTTAGTGTGGTTGTTTTACTTTTTATAAAAAATCTAACATATTAGTTTTGTTAATAATATGATAATTTTGTGAAATAAATTATAAAATAATTTTATAAATTTGTTATTTTAGATGATTTAATAGTAATTAATACTATTTAATAATTATATTTTTCAATATAGTTTATTAATGTTATTTAAGTATTTATAAAAATTATTTTCAAATTAAAAATACAACTCATAAATTCGGTAATGTCAAAAAATGTTTTTAACTTGAAAGTAAATGAAAGATGGACACCAACATGAACACTAACAAATACAAGTGTTAAGTTAATGTTTTTCCGTTTAAAAATAAATAAATGTCAATAAAGTAAGGGATTTTTCTATAAATATCCAAGTTTTACAAAACAAATTCAAAATTATTATCACTTTTTAAAAATATTTGTAAAATTACGTGCAAGCATTTTTACAACCATGTTTGTAACTTGTATTTTTAAAAAATTGCAAATATACATTCTATAAATTGCAACTATATTTGCAACAAAAAATGCAATCCACAATGCAAAGTAAAACATTTAAATAATTGAAATTAAATTACAACATATTATGCAAGATCGTATTTTTGCAAATATTTTCAGATTAAAATAGTATTTTTATAAAAATCTTTTTAGGAGGTGGTAAAATCGCAATTTAAAAAAAAAATATATTTTTGATAAATTTCCATAAAGTAATTGATTATTACTTATTTTTAAAATAGGTTTTTAAATTTAAAAGTAAAATGACATTTGGATGAATACTAACTAATAAAAAATAAAGTCGATAGAAAATAAAAGATAATTAGTGTTAGTAGTTTGGATTTAATAATATAAAATTTTGAAAGTAGTTATATAATTATTTAAATTTTGAAAGTACCGAAATTTTGAAAGTAGTTAAATAATTATTTAAATTTTGAAAATAAATTTTGAAAGTACCAAAATTTGATAATGTGGTATTTTTGGTACTTCGGCAGTTTTATGTCTAATAAAACATAGTTTGAGGATAGAGATATAGAAGAAAGTTGTATTGAGACCCTTATTTTATTTAATTAGAGACCTAGCCACCATTTATGTTCTGATATATTAATTTTTGATAAATATGTTCTACAAATATCACTAATTCATTAAAATATTGAAGATCGTTTAAGTTAGATCGCTATTTTATTTCTAGTTCATTAAAACATTCTAGATTTAGTTCATTAAAACATTCTAGATTTATTGTAATTTTCTCAAGTATAAGTCCAGTTCTTTATATACAAGAACTTAAATTTGTAGCACAACCCAGTTGATTTTAGATAAGATCAATTAAGTTTTGATAATTATTTTATTACAGTTGATTAATTATTACTAGAAACATACTCAAGTTGTAAAGTTCAACCAAGTCCAAAACACCGAACTTGATTTAATGCAAATAACTTGTAAAAGTTTTTGAGAAAAGTCAAGAAACACATATTCACCCCTCTACCTAACAGATCGTTAAACTTATTAATCTTCATTTTTTATGAAACCCTAATTTAACCCCTAAATTTCAATCTATAAATGCAAAAATCTTATTTCACGATTTTTAAAGAATCGTTATTTTTTAAATTTTCTTTTATCAATTTTTTGGATTGAGTGTAATGGTTAGTACGTAAACTGGTATTTTAAATTTCAATTATTAAATTTTTTTTAATTATATAATTATATTTGTAATATATAATTTTTTGTTTGAAAATGTATTTTCATTAAGAATCATTGCAAACGAAGTTAAAAAATTCTAATTTTCTGCATATTTGATAACTTCGAAGTAATATCAACATATCTACGGTTGGATCATTGAAATGAAATTGGTAAAAAAATGTGTTATATAACCCTAATCTAACCCCTAAATTCCTATTATATTTAAAAAAAAGTAATAGTTGGTAGGAAATGTAACTAGTCGTAGAAAATGTAACTAGTCGGGCCCGCAAGGGTTGAATCAGTTGTTTAAAGAGGGGATAACTAGCCTTTTGGTCACATGTTCGAATCTCAAGGGAGAAGAATTTATGATTATGCCTCTTGAGTCAGAGTCTGTCGCTTAAATGTAGTTTACCTTGGTTCACGTGGTTTGCAGGCTATTGCGTTACCTAGTGCGCACCCGAAGGGTAGCGGCTGCGGGTTACCTACGATAAAAAAAATGTAACTAGTCATTTCATACCACTTCTTGGTAGGAAAAATCATGTGGCATATCAGTAAATAACAATCCGACACATTAGTCTATTAGTGCTGAGTAGACAAGCTCATTTCCTACTACATCGAAGTGTTAGGAAATGAGTCCTGCAAGACCCATTTCTTAACAATATCGGTAGAAAATGAAACGCAAAAAATCTACCGTGTTAGTACAGTAGAAAATACTTTACTTAAACGACTTCGTTTTTTGTGTGACAAATTTGCTGGCAAAATTACATGGAAAAGTGGGTTCAACTTTAGTCATTTTTTACCACCATCGATATGAAATGACTTGCATTTCATACCGAGTACGGAATTGGTAGGAAAAAACCCTTTGACTTGAAAATCGGTAAAAATTATGCCGATAGGAAATTTTCGGTAGAAAAAACCCGTTTTTCTTGTAGTGGGAGATCACTTATGTTCTGTAATAAAAGTACTATAAATATATTATTATTTTGTGAAGTATATTTTACAAAAATCAATAATTCATTAAAACTATTAAAGATTGTTTTCTGCAAGATTAATAACTGTTTAGCAAACTAATCATTTTTCTTAGAATTAGACATTTCACAATATTCTACATGCGGTACATATATAATATTCAAAATTTTGAATAAAATAATGATCTTTGTAGGATATGATTTGCAAAGTAATATATTTTGTAATATTTTTATGCAATATTTGTACTTATAGAATATAAGTGATCTCGATCTCCAAGGTCTCCAAAAAAATGGTATCCAAAGAACTAAAATATATAAATATATACAAACTTTTGAAGAAATTTTTGACTGGTGAGTTCAAGTCACAGGCCTATTGGTACTTCTTATTTCCTATTTCATGCTTATGTTTAGAAGTGATTTAAGATCATTTCGAAGGCGTTTTAGTACTTCTTGTTTCCCTT
This sequence comes from Apium graveolens, assembly GCF_009905375.1. Lineage (NCBI taxonomy): Eukaryota > Viridiplantae > Streptophyta > Magnoliopsida > Apiales > Apiaceae > Apium > Apium graveolens. The sequence continues at coordinate 268,344,858 of NC_133655.1, read as the reverse complement.
ATTAACTGTTTTTAAACATGGGTATATACTATCATACGATATGCCAAATATGAACATAAATTCAACTTTTTTTATCTAGGAAATACTAAAATTTCGAAACATTGCTGTATTTTAAATTTGGAATTATCATCAATTATTGGTTATACAAATAATACAAAATGATGCTACTCGATGTTTATTTGAATTTTTTTTGAGATTATTTTCGTAAAATGTAGGATTGCAATCTTCAATTCTTTCTTTATTTTTTTCTCAGCTTTTGGAAATACCTAAACATCTCTCATAAATACACATAGGGGTGACAAATTCAGGTAACGGGTCGGGTTCGTGTCAGGTTGACAGTATCCGGTCCTATTTTTATCTAACCGGACCAGACTCGACCCGAAACGGGTTGATAAACCTCAACTTGAACCCGACCTGGTAGTAGAATATTATACCCAAACTCAATTCATTTTGACCCGAATATTAAGCAGATCGGGTTAAAATTTGGTCAAACCGACGAACTGACAATGTAGGGCAGCAAATCGAACTCTCAATTACAATACAAGTCCAATCACAACTTCAACTATTATAAAAAAATTAACCACGATTAAAGTCTAATAAACTAATAGATGGATATGCACAAAAAACACGCATATATAATTGAAATATTTTGATATATACATATGTAAATTTTAAGCCTCCAAGATTCCAAGAATGTAAATCAATTGTGTTGTGTGTAGTGGAAACAAAATCTCGGAGGTAAGATCGGTGAAAAGAATTGGGTGATTGGTAGATGTGTATTGAGGAGTGGGATAAAGAAGAATAAAAAGTGATAAAATAAAATGTAAAGATGAAAGAAGCTGAGAGATGGGAATGATGAAAGAGGACACAAATAGAAAGTTAGAGTAATGTTATTGAGCCTATTAATGTTACTGGGCCTGAAATGTGTCACAGACTGAGTTTAAATCATAGTTTTATGAGACATGTAAATATCAGCATGTATATATATGCCTCCTAAGTCAGAGTCTGTCGCTTAAATATGGTTTACCTTGGTTCACGTGGTTTGCAGGCTATTGCGTAAACCCTCATTGGGTTTACCAAGTGCGCACCTGAAGGGTACGATTGTGGGTTACCTACGATAAAAAAATGTAACTAGTCATTTCATACCACTTCTTGGTAGGAAAAATCACGTGGCATATTAGCAAATAACAATCCGACACATTAGTCTATCAGTGATAAGTAGACAAGCTCATTTCCTACTGCATCGAAGTGTTAGGAAATGAATCCTGCAAGACCCATTTATTACCAACATCGGTAGAAAATGAGACACAAAAAATCTACCGAGTTATTGCGCTAGAAAATACTTTACTTAAACGACGTCGTTTTTTATGTGACAAACTTGCTGGAAAAATTAAATGGAAAAGTGGGTTCAACTTTAGTCATTTTTTACCACCATCGATATGAAATGACTTGCATTTCATACCGAGTACTGAATTGGTAGGAAAAAACCCTTTGACTTAAAAATCGGTAGAAAATAGCCGGAAAAAAATATGCCGAAAGGAAATTTTTGGTAGAAAAAACCCGTTTTTCTTGTAGTGGGAGATGACTAATGTTCTACAATAAAAATACAATAAATATATTATTATTTTGTGAAGTATATTTTACAAAAATAAATAATTTATTGTAATGTTAAATATCGTTTTCTGCAAGATTAACAATTGTTCAGCAAACTAAACATTTTTCTTAGAATTAGATATTTCATAATATTCTACATGCGGTAGATATGTAATATTCAAAATTTTGAATAAAATAATGGTCTTTGTAGGATATTATTTACAAAGTAAAATATTTTGTAATATTTTTATGCAATATTTGTACTTATAGAATATAAGTGATCTCGATCTCAAAGGTCTCCAAAAAAATGGTATCTATAGAACTCAATTATATAAATATATACAAACTTTTGAAGAAATTTTCGACTAGTGAGTTCAAGTCACAAGCCTATTGGTACTTCTTATTTCCTATTTCGTACTCAATAACTATGTTTAGAAGTGATTTAAGATCATTTTAAAGGTGTTTTAGTACTTCTTGTTTCCCATATTAACTATTTTTAAACATGGGTATATACAATCATACGATATGCCAAATATGAATATAATTCAACTTTTTTTATCTGATAAATACTAAAATTTCGAAACATTGCTGTATTTTAAATTTGGAATTGTCATCTATTATTGTTTATACAAATAATACAAAATGATGCTACTCGATGTTTATTTGAATTTTTTTTGAGTTTATTTTTGTAAAATGTAGGATTTCAATCTTCAATTATTTCTTCATTTTTTCCTCAACTTTTGAAATACCTAAACATGTCTCGTAAATATACATAGGGGTGGAAAATTCAGGTAACGGGTCGGGTCCGTGTCAGGTTGACAGTGTCGGTCCTATTTTTATCTAACCGGACCCGACTCGACCCGAAATGGGTTGATAAACCTCAACTTGAACCTGACCTGGTAGCAGAATCTTATACCCAAACTCGACTCATTTTGACCCGAATATTAAGCAGGTCGGGTTAAAATTTGGTCAACCCGACAAACTGACAATGTAAGGCAGCAAATCGAACTCTCAATTAGAATACGAGTCCAATCACAACTTCAACTATTACAAGAAGTTGACCACGATTAAAGTCTAATAAACTAATAGACGGATATACACAAAACACGCACATATATAATTGAAATATTTTGATATATACATATGTAAATTTTAAGCCTCTAAAATTTCAAGAATGTAAATCAATTATCTTGTGTGTGGTGGAAACAAAATCTCGGAGGTAAGATCGGTGAAAAAAATCGGGCGATTGGTAGATGTGTATTGAGGAGTGGGATAAAGAAGAAGAAAAAGAGATAAAATAAAATGTAAAGATGAAAGAAGCTGAGATATGGGAATAATGAAAGAGGACACAAATACAAAATTAGAGTAATGTTATTGAGCCTATTAATGTTACTAGGCCTGAAATGTGTCATGGACTGAGCTTAAATAATAGTTTTATGAGACATGTAAATATCAGCATGTATATATATATGCTTCCTGCGTCAGAGCTTGTCGCTTAAATATGATTTACCTTGGTTCACGTGGTTTGTAGGCTATTGCGTGAGCCCGTAGGATTTATCTGGTGCGCACCTGAAGGGTAGCGGATGTGGGTTACTTACGGAAAAAAATGTAACTAGTCATTTCATACCACTTCTTGGAAAGAAAAATCACGTGGCATATTAGCAAATAACAATCCGACACATTAGTCTATCAGTGCTAAGTAGACAAGCTCATTTCCTACTGTATCGAAGTGTTAGGAAATGAGTCCTGCAAGACCCATTTCTTACCAACATCGGTAGAAAATGAGACGCAAAAAATATACCGTGTTAGTGCGGTAGAAAATACTTTACTTAAACGATGTCGTTTTTTGTGTGACAAACTTGCTGGCAAAATTACATGGAAAAGTGGGTTCAACTTTAGTCATTTTTTACCACCATCGATATGAAATGACTTGCATTTCATACCTAGTACGGAATTGGTAGGAAAAAAACCCTTTGACTTGAAAATCTGTAGAAAATAGCCGGTAAAAAATAAGCCGATAGGAAATTTTCGGTAGAAAAAACCCGTTTTTCTTGTAGTTAGAGATCACTTATGTTCAGCAATAAAAATACTATAAATATATTATTAGTTTATGAATTATGTTTTACAAAAATCAATAATTTATTAAAACTGTTAAAGATCGTTTTCTACAAGGTTAACAAATGTTCAGCAAACTAAACATTTTTCTTAGAATTTGACATTTCATAATGTTCTACATGCGGTACATTGTTGTGCATATGTTGTGTACTTGATGATTATTAAACAAAATATCTAAGTAGATTTTACTTAGTGAAATAATGTAGCACTCGACAGATAACAATTATAGTCCCGACGGATAACTCATTATAGTCTCGACGGATGATGACTTATTATCCATCGAGTGAGTAGCTTATGTAATAATGAGTCTGTAGCACATTTCTGCATACACCTTTGTATAGATTCTGTAGTAGCATATAAGTCATGTTGACTTTAACTAGATATGCAGAATAGGTTGATTAATTGTACATAGATGATGTCTTGTAATTCTGCATAAATGAATTGAAGTCAAGTGCCAAAATAGCTACCGACGGATGATTAACAAAGCAGTTGACGGATGATCAAATGGCTATCAACGGATGTTCAATATAGCAGTCGACGGATGATCAATGAAGCCATCAACGGATGATCATAAAATCGACGGATGATCATGTACTCAACGGATTAAGAATTCAAATATCAGTTGACAGTGACAGCATAGTCACATGCGTCGAAGTGTATGCAAATGAAATGAGGAAGCTTATTAACTGGGTAATAGAGAACAAAGTAGCAAAGCATTAGACCCGATAGTTTTTATAATGATCCTGCCTTTTGACTTTGTAATCTTGGTAATATATAAACCAAGAAGTAGCAAATAGAAACAGAGATCCGAGATACAAAAAGTGAGAAACATTTGTAAGAAGAATTATTAGCATTTCTCTGTATTCTTAGTAGTTCATATTTGTAAGCAGTTGTGAGCATTCTTGCACACAGAGTTCTCTCGATATATATTATATATCTCTGGTGGAATCATTCAAATCCACCATAAAGTTTTTAAAGACTCTTGTTTTTAATTACTTGTGTTTTGATTCACTTAAGTTTTTATTCCGCATTGTGCTAATCAATACACTTATATTTATATTTGAGTTTGAACATTTTATTTCAAGAAAAAGTTTCAAGAATTTCATTCAACCCCCCCTTCTGTAATTCTTGTCATATTGTTAAAGGACTAACAATTGGTATCAGAGCAAGCTCTTAACCTACAAAGAGTTTAAAGATAAAAAAAACAATTCTGCAAGATGAACTAGAAGGATGTTGGAGTCAAGATTCCTTTTCTGGATAAAGATAATTACCATCATTGGAAGGTAAAGATGCATCTTCACATGCTTTCTCAAGATGAGGCTTATGTGGACTGCATAGAAAGAGGCCCTCATGTTCCAATGAGAGCTGTAACAGGAAACGAGCCATCAGTTCTCAAGCCAAGGCATGAATGGTCTGATCCTGACATTGGACAAGTCAGGAAGGATAAAAAGGCCATGAATATCTTGTTTAATGGAGTTGATGGAGATATGTTTGACAACATTATCAACTGCAAAACTGCCAAGGAAGTCTGGGATACAATACAGATCATCTGTGATGGCACTGAGCAAGTTAGAGAAAATAAAATGCAGCTCCTGATTCAGCAATATGAGCATTTTCATAATGAAGAAAGTGAGTCTCTCACTGACATCTTTAGTAGGTTTCAAAAACTACTAAATGCTCTAAAGTTGTATGAAAGGGTCTATCAGACAAAAGACTCCAATCTGAAATTCCTTAGATCTCTTCCAAAGGAATGAAAACCAATGACAGTCTCATTAAGAAACTCACGGGATTATAAGGAGTTTACTTTGGAGAGACTGTATGGCATCCTGAAAACCTATGAGCTTGAAATAGAACAGGATGAAAGGATGGAGCGAGGAAAGAAGAAAAGAGGATCCATTGCACTAGTTGCTGAGTTGGAAAAGGAGAAGGAAGTAAAGATGGAAGCTGTTGAATCAACTTCAAGGGTATGTGAGAACAAGGGCAAGGGGCTTGTAGTAGAAAGTGAAGATTCATTGAGCCAGGATGACATGGAGGACATTGATGAGCACCTAGCATTTCTTTTCAGGAGATTTGCCAAGCTCAAGTTCAAGAAGAACTTTGGAGCAGCCAAGCCAAATAGAAACATGGTGAATAAATCATAATTCAAATGTTTCAAATGTGGCTTGGCAGGACATTTTGCCAGTGAGTGTAGGAAGTCAGATTCCAGTAAGAAAAAGTTTGAGTCTGTGGATTATAAGCAAAAATACTTTGATCTACTCAAGCAAAAGGAAAGGGCTTTTATTACACAAGAAAATGACTGGGCAGCAGATGGTCTGGATGAAGATGAAGATGTCAGTTATGTCAATCTAGCCCTAATGGCCAAGTCTGATGAGACAGAAACAAGTTCCTCAAGCAATCAGGTAATTACTACAAACCTTGCACATTTATCTAAAGCTGAGTGTAATGATGCCATTAATGACATGTCTACAGAGTTATATCATTTGCGTGTTACACTTAAGTCTCTTACTAAAGAAAATGCTAAAATCAAAAAAAAAATTTGTTTTTGAGTGAGAGGAATAATGTGCTTGAGTCTCAGTTTATTGATTTTGAGAAATTAAGAATTGAGTGTAAGATTGCTAAGGAGGAATTAACTGAGTCCTTGAAAAAGGAAGAAATTTTGAAGAAGCAGCTCGAGCGTGAAAAAGAAGTGATTAAGGCATGGAAAACATCCAGGGATGTCCATGCTCAAATCACCAAAGTTCAAGGAATCGAGTCCTTCTGTGATAAAGCCTGGAAAAAGAACAAAGAGAAACTAGAACCCAAATTGGTAGATGGTCTACTACCAGATGTTGACTCGACGGATGATAAGGATCATCCTTCGGATAACAAAAAGTGTTATCCGTCGATTGATGAAAATCATCATCCATCGGCTGTGAGCAAGCCCATCAGTAAAGCCAAACTAGTTAAGCTGAATGAGAAGTATGGGTCTGTTTCCAAGAACTTTGTTTCAGGAGAGTCGAGTCAAGTTAAGAAAGGGAAAAAGGCTAATGTTGGTCACATGACTGTCAAACAGTTAAGTGACAGACTTGAAAAGATTGAGGTAAAAATAGAGACTAAAAGGAAAAACAATAGGAATGGTAAAGTAGGGATTAACAAACACAATAACTACACACCTGATAAATATGCTCCTAGAAATATCTGTGTCAAGTGTGGTAGTGTAAATCATCTGTCTGTTAATTGCAAATCTGCCATGCCTACTTCCATGTCTGTGCAACACCAATTTCCTATCATGAATGCCATGCCTCCCATGCCTGTTAATGATATGTCTACACAGAACATGAATGCACAGTTTGCTAATATGCCATTTGCACCTAATCCTTATTATGCTGCATATAGTATGCCACAAATGCCATTTAGCATGCCTTACTGGAATAACATGTTTACACATAGCATGCCATTTCCTGTTAGTCATAATATACATGATAATTCTGTTGCAATGAATGGTTTCAAAGGTCCAAATCAAATGACTAAGGATGAATCTGAAATTCCCAAGTCAAGTGAAATAAAGCCTAAGAAACAGAAAAAGAAAGCTAACAAGGCAGGACCCAAGGAAACTTGGGTACCAAAATCAACTTGATTTGATTTTGATGTGTGCAGGAAAACAGAAAGAATCTTTGGTACTTGGATAGTGGCTGTTCAAGACACATGACTGGTGATTCTAACCTGCTCACAGAGTTTAAGGAGAGAGCTGGCCCAAGTATTACTTTTGAAGATGACAGCAAAGGTTATACTGTGGGATATGGCTTGATTTCAAAGGACAATGTCATCATTAAGGAGGTTGCTTTAGTGGAAGGTCTCAAACACAATCTGTTGAGTATCTGCCAGCTTTGTGATAAAGGCAATTCAGTAACCTTCAACTCAGAAGCCTGTGTTGTGACTAATAAAAGAAGCAACAAAGTGGTTCTCACTGGTGTGAGAAAAGGAAATGTGTACCTAGCTGATTTCAACTCATCTAATGCAGGATCTGTGACTTGTCTTCTTAGTAAAGCAAGCCACGATGAAAGTTGGATATGGCACAAGAAGCTATCCCATTTAAATTTCAAGACCATGAATGAGCTAGTAAAGAAAGAACTGGTCAGAGGCATTCCTCTAGTGGAGTTTTCTAAGGATGGACTGTGTGATGCCTGCCAAAAAGCGAAGCAGACTAAAGCATCATTCAGGAAGAAACTTGTTCAACAATTGAAGAGCCTTTGCAACTGCTTCACATGGATTTGTTTGGACCAGTCAATGTATTGTCAATCTCAAGGAAAAGATTTTTCCTAGTAATTGTAGATGATTTCTCAAAGTTCTCTTGGACATATTTCCTAAAGTCTAAAGATGAGGCTAGTGAAATCATCATCAATCACATAAGGCAAGTCAATAATCATCCTGATTTCAAGGTTAGAAGAATCAGGAGTGACAATGGAACTGAGTTCAAGAATTCTGCCATGAGAGCATTTTGTGAGGAAAATGGGATTCTGCATGAGTTTTCAGCAGCAAGGACTCCACAATAGAATGGAGTAGTGGAAAGGAATAACAGATCACTTATTGAAGCTGCAAGGATAATGCTTGAAGAATCTAAGTTACCAACATATTTCTGGGCTGATGCTGTAAATACTGCATGTTACACTCAGAATATTTCTCTGGTTAATCAAGCAAGATGCATGACTCCCTATCAATTGTTCAAGAACAAGAAGCCAACTCTAAACTTTCTTCATGTCTTTGGCTGCAAATGCTATATTATGAAAAATCAAACTGATCAAAATGGGAAGTTTGATGTTAAAGCAGATGAAGTAATTTTTGTTGGATATGCTGTTGGTAAAGCATATAGAGTCTACAATCTGAGAACCAACATTGTTGTGGAATCAATACATGTTGTGTTTGATGATAAAAAGATTGAAGGACTGAAAGATGGAGATTACCATGAGAGCCTCAAATTCGACAATGTGGAGATGGTTAGTGATGATAGTGATGATGAAAGTGATCAAGAGAATATATCTAAGGATAATGCAGATAAATCTACCACCAATGAAGCACAAAACTCAACATCTGTCGAGTTGCATAATGCTTCATCCGTCGGAAGGCAATCTGCATTATCCGTCGGGAGACAACTAGCTTCATCCGTCGCCACTCAAAATTCACCATCCGTCGGGTTATCAAAAGGAGCAGGAAGTCAAGATAGATGTAATAACCCCAATTTTTGGAAATTTTGAAACCCTTATGAATAGTGATTTTACAGATTATACTGAATGAGAAAACTTTTCATGCCACACTATGTAGGGGTTCTGTTATTGATCTTCTGGGATATTATTAGTACTCTATGTGGTATATAAGTGTATGTAAAGATCGTCAGAATCCAATTCCGAACACTTTGATTTTTCCCGGAAATCCACTAGATACGGAAAGAATTGAGTATAAGGTAACAGGATAAAAAGGATTTAAATTAAAGGATTATAAGAGAGGATCATAAAAGAATACAATATATTGAGAAAGGTTAAGGGAACCTAAGTAATAAGATCCCGGGTATGATCCCTCAAACGATAAACGAAAACGAAAGTTAAGCGAACCGTATAACAGATCAGCGGTCATTAGGCAAACAATTAGAAGCTAATCAAAGAGATTAGTGGGGATGATGTTATCCAACCAATAGAAAGAGGACAAAGGAGGGATGATGACATCACAAAGTGATGCAAGCATGACATAAGAAGGAAGGAAATGTGGTGGAATATTAACCACACAAAACCAAGGTTAATTTGGTAATTAACCTAAAACAAATCAAATAAGCAACCAACCAAAACAAATCAAAACAAAAACACAAAACATATCATCTTCTCCAAGCTTTACTCTCGGCTTTTTACTATTTCAAAGAAAAGAATTTTCAAAATCCAAGTTCAAGGCTTCCTAAATTGGTAAGATAATTCCCTAGTATTCCTTATGCATAGTGACTTCAAGAATTTTAACTTGATTTTCTTGTTTTTCCTTTAAGATCCAAGCATCCCTAAGTCATCTCAAGGCTTCTTAAGGCTTCCTAGCTACTCACACCACTTCAAGGAAGGTATATCATCTCCAAACCCTAGCTTTACTTTGTTAAATAGGATGATTTTAGTTGTTATGGTGATATAGTAGCTTAATGCTTGTTGGTTTAGAATTTGGGTTGGAGTGGTAGTGAAATGGATGGTGAATCTTGTTGTTTTGGTTAAAAGAACTTAGGTATAGTTAAATTCAAGATTAAGCATAAGTATAAATGTTAATATTGAATTGATTGGGGCTGTTATGATGTGGTATGGATGGAGTTTGGATTGGGATGTGATTGTGGCTTGATTATGGGTTGAATTGGAAGGGTATAAAATTGGGAAATCGCGTAAACATAGTCGTCGTAATGTCCGATTTACTGTAGACTGTTTTTGTTTTTAACATCAGAACCCTTGAAATCACTGCTAGGTTTTGACCATTGCCATGTTTAGATAGTTCATGTTACGAGCTTCATTTTGATATGTGGTTCGTTGGATTCCGATGAACGGTTTAGGAGAAACGGCCGTTTTAAGTAACGACGTTTCGCGAACAAACCCTTACCCCTCGCCTTACTTTGAAACATAGGTTAAAGACCTTAAAGGACTAACTGAAGTATGAAACATTTATGTAAGGTGTAATAGGCAGTTGGTAAGACACCCGCGAAGGAATCGCCTTAAAACTCATAATGGTTAAATTATTAAAAATGGTGGAGCCGAGGGTACTCGAGTGACTTAAGAGAATCAGTAAGCGCAAAGCGAGCGTTAGAGTCTAAGTTGGTTAATGTATAGATTTACAAGTGACTTTGGTTTAATTCCAACTTACTTGTTGTTTATAGGTTACCATACTCGTCCCGAGCCATTGTAACCCCCGGTCGCTCAGGCAAGTTTTCTACCCGTTATACTGTTGTTGTGATCTATATATGTATATGCATTATCTTGTGATAGATGCATGTTGGTTAATTAGCAAATTTTGCGATATATTGAAGCATGCTGATATGGTATATATATGCATGCCTGTTTCGTATTCTTGCCATATATATCTGTTGGTTCAGTTGATAATACCTATGCTAGAGAATAGCGGTAATTTGCATATACCCTTAGTATAGGGACCCAAAGGTGAAAATATTTTCTAAAACCGGGAGTCGAGGATCCCGAGTAGATTTTTTATATATATATTTATATATATATGGTTATAGTTTTCAAAACTATTAATCGAATAAGGTTTATTCGATAACTTTATTTTATTAATGAATATTATCTTGAATATTCATTCGAGGGCTTATGACTCAGCTTATTTATTTATTGAATATTATTTCGAATATTCATTCGAGGGCTTATGACTCAGCTTATTTTATTTATTGAATATTATTTGAATATTCATTTGAGGATCTATGACTCCGATTATTTGCTGAGATATATTCTTTATTTTATTAAAGAATAAGGTGTCGATAATCAAACTCACTTTTGATTATTCAAATAAAGATAGTACTTTCGTATAGGTATATCTTTGGTTATTTTATATTCATTTCAAGTATAAGTTTTAAAACTTCTACTTCAATTATTTTTATAAAGATTACTCTTTATGGAAATATTATTTAAATAATAATATTCAGATATTTTCTAATATATTGGGACTGATTTATTTTGTTAAATCAGCATCACTCCAAACATTCTTAAAAATGTTTTGCGAGTCTTCAAAATGATTTTTAAAAGTTAGAGCGGATCCCAAAACTCATTTTTATATTTAAGATCCTCCTTTCGAAGGGGATTTAAATACTCGCTCAAAACCTGAGGGATCCGGCTCTGTGGTGTGTTTTATATTCGCAACAAGGTTGTTGTTTTGTTAAATGAATTGATTACTTACCCAACACTCGGGAAGTAAAATTCTTGGAACAAGTTAATCCATTAACAGGCATCGCCTGGGAAATATCGGTGAGTTCTCCTTTCCAACTAGATACGACTTCTTGGTGGAGCCGTATCAACAAGTTTCTACTTGGGGAAAGGGGGAACGAGCTTTACGTTTCAGAGTCATGGATTTCATCTGAACTAGGAGTGGCGTAAGTGGTCGAGTGGCGCCGGCCCAGCCTTATTATATTGGCCCAAATGGCCTAGAAGTTCCGCTAAGGCGGTCCATTCCTTAGGAGTTCAGTGTTCGGTTGACAAGTAAATCCGACAGGTTCTCCTCTACATGTAGAAAATGGTGGGGTTGCACTACTACGACTGATCATCGTAAGTGGTCTTCCTGGCGCGGCAAACTCCCGTAATGAGTTCATCATCCAATTGGATATTTCTGCAACACTACCCAGAGCACTTCGATAGAAAGGCTACGGTTGGGCGATTGTTGAGTGTTGGCAGGGTCAAGTTTTCAAAATGATGTTTGCATCAAATGAAGTATCTCATAACTTCATTTTATTTTGATGATATTTTAAAGGTTGAATCTATTCAAGTATTATCTTGTAGTCTCATCTATGTGATGAACTTTTGAACTAAGTATAACTTGAACGGTGGTAGTTCAAGTAGTATTTGGAAAAGATATAAGTATATTGGAGTATCTTGTAACTTCATCTTTTAAACTTATATCTAGTAAATGATTATCTTATGCATGACAAAGATTTTCAGAAAAATGTTGAGACAAGGTTAGATATATGAGATCACCTTGCAACGGTATTTTTATACAGTTATACACTGGAACTCTGTGTGTATTATGCATGGAAGAGGACTTTCAATATTTTGAAAAGTATATATCTATATATATACTGAATATTTTGCGACTTCATCGCATTAAGGTATCAAACTTGGTTCATTTCTTTTGACCAAGACTTTCATGAGTACTATGAGAAGGCTCATATACTGTAAATCATTATACATATTATTTTGGTGGGCTTGCTGCTCACCCTTGCTTTCTTCTTTCATCACACAACAACAGATAGAAAAGATGAACAGGACCAAGCTCCCGATTCGCGAGCGGATAGGAAACGTTCCGTAGTTTCCTATAGGCGTTGATGTCGCTGTAGCTGAGGTAGGAACTACCAATAGGCTAGGCTTTCAACTTTCGATGTACCAGATTTATGTATATTTATGAATTGTAATAATGGCAAATAAAATGTAAATTTATTCAGAAAACCTTTTAAGGTGTATTGGCAGATAATTTTGGAATAAAATGACTTGTGATTATTTTTGGATGTTCATCTCTGAGACTATAACTTGTGGTGTGTGTGTTTATTATGGGGTCACAGTACAGAGTAGTTGATTAATTATTAAGATTGGGTGTTATTAAGGGAAATGGAACTCGTGACAACCTGGATCCCCGACCCCGGATTTGGGGGTGTTACAATAGATCACCTATAGAAAGTTCCATTTTCTCAAGTCAAAGATCCACAAACTCAGGGGGAGTTTCTAACAATCAAAACTCAATCACACATCAAGACAATAATAAGGTTTCTTCATCTAGAGCAAATCTACCTCAACAAAGGAAATGGACAAAAGATCACCCCTTTGAGCTTATCATTGGTGATGTTTCTTCTAGAGTTCAAACAAGAAGAGCAACTCAGGAAGAATGTCTATACAACAGCTTTCTTTCCAAGGAAGAACCAAAGAAGGTAGAAGAAGCTTTGTTGGATCCTGATTGGATTTTAGCTATGCAGGAGGAGCTAAACCAATTTGAAAGGAATAATGTATGGAAGCTGGTGCCCAAGCCTAAAGGAAAGAATCCAATAGACACCAAGTGGGTATTCAGAAACAAGATGGATGAAAATGGCATAGTTGTCAGGAATAAAGCTAGATTGGTTGCCAAAGGCTACTGCCAACAAGAAGGAATAGATTTTGATGAAACATTTGCTCCTGTTGCAAGACTTGAAGCCATCAGAATCTTCTTAGCATATGCAGCCCATGCCAATTTCAAAGTCTATCAAATGGATGTCAAAAGTGCCTTTCTGAATGGAGATTTGGAGGAAGAAGTTTATGTCAGTCAACCTCCTGGTTTTGAAGATCCAAATTTTCCAGAATATGTCTATTATCTTCTGAAAGCACTTTATGGACTGAAGCAAGCACCTAGAGTCCGGTATGACACTTTATCAAAGTTCCTTTTGGAAAATCACTTCACAAGAGGTATTGTAGATAAAACTTTATTTTTCAGAAATGTTAATGGCTCTAGTATACTTGTTCAAATTTATGTAGATGATATTATTTTTGGCTCTACAGATGAGAAACTTTGCAAAAAGTTTGCCAAATTAATGCAAAGTAAGTATGAAATGAGTATGATGGGAGAACTAACTTACTTTCTTGGTTTACAAGTTAAGCAAGTTAGTGATAGAATATTCATTAGTCAAACTAAATATATTTTTGATCTTTTAAAGAAGTTTGATCTAATGGATTGCACATCTGCAAAAACTCCCATGGCCACTGCAACTAAACTTGAATTAAACACTACTGAAAAGTCTATGGATATTTTAAATTATAGAGGCATGGTTGGCTCACTTCTGTACTTAACAGCTAGTAGGCCAGATATAATGTTTGCTACATGTTTATGTGCTAGATTTCAGGCCGATCCTAGAGAATCTCACTTAATAGCTAATAAGAGAATTTTCAGATATCTCAAGGGAACACCAAACCTTGGCATTTGGTACCCTAGAGATTCTGGTTTTGATCTAACTGGTTATTCAGATGCAGATTATGCAGGTTGTAGAATTGATAGAAAGAGTACAACAGGAACCTGTCAATTTCTAGGAAACAAGCTTGTGTCCTGGTTCAGTAAAAAGCAAAATTCAGTTTCTACTTTTACAACTGAAGCTGAATATATTGCTGCTGGCAGTTGTTGTGCACATATTTTATGGATGAGAAATCAATTGCTAGACTATGGTTTGCAAGTTGAGAGGATTCCTATTTTCTGTAATAACACAAGTGTGATTTCCATCACTGAAAATCCAGTACAACATTCAAGGACAAGACACATAGATATCAAGTACCATTTCATAAGGGAACATGTAATGAATGGTACTGTGGAACTACATTTTCTTCCCAGTGAAAAGCAGCTTGCAGATATCTTTACCAAGCCACTGGATGAATTCACCTTCTCAAGGTTGGTAAGTGAGTTAGGTATGCTTAATTACTCTTAAATCTATCTGAGTTAATTTGCAAGTTGAAATGCAGCCAGAAATTTAATTGATTTTTCAGTCTTGGATGAAATTTTGGCTAAGTCAAAATTTACATCTCGACGGATGACCCTTATCCATCGAGTTTGGTCATCCGTCGAAATATAATTTGCTAATAAAAATCAATTACTTTTCTGGAATATTTTATGTCTCGACGGATAACAGTTTATCCTCATCCGTCGAATTATCTTAATCTCAGCCGTTAATTCCCTGAACATTATCCATCGAGTATACTTACAGTTTGTAAGCATAACACGACGGATAATGGATGGAATTTTTACAGTTTATTTTTAAATGGCTATTTTAGGCAATTTATATTGGTTACTTTATTTTACTTTATTATTTTTTAACAGTTATTTTTGAGATAGTATAAAAGCTTATTTTATTGCAATTGTTTTTCTTTTATCATTCTCAATTCAACTGCTCTAATTTCATTCTCTCTCAAAGCACTTACTCTCTTTCTCTCCAAGCTCTTACTCTCTAACAATGGCACCTGTTGTAAAGATTATGTCTCAAACTGGGTTCATTTATGAGAAGAACAATTTCACTGCATTAGTGAACAAGGGTATTCAGCAATCAGATGACTATCACAAGATGATGGACTTTGTGAAGAATTGCAAGCTCAATTTTGCCATGCTGGAATCACCCACAATCTTCTGTGAAGTTGTTGAAGAGATGTGGACCACTGCTACCTACAACTCTACAGATAAGACCATCACTCTACCCATCAAAGGTAAAAAATTCTGTATAAATAGTGATGTGATAAAGGCATGTTTCAAAATTCCTGATAACAATGTGACTTCACCACACAATGACACTGATATTATCAATATGCTTAATTCCTTACATTATGCACTTCCTACTTCTAAACTGAGTGATATTAGGAGAATGGGTCTTAGGAAGGAGTGGAGTTTCTTGTGTGATGTAGTTACAAAGGTTTTCTCAGTAAAGATCAGTAATTTTGATTCAGTGAATATTTCCATGCTTAACATGCTATACATGCTAGTTACAGATAAATTTTATAATTTCAGTGACCTTGTCTTGTTTGAGTTAGGTTTCAAATTAGGGGAGTTAAATAAAAGAGGTAAAAATGTGTATTATGCTAGATTTCTTATGTTATTAGCTAACCACCTCTGTGAAGAGATTGTGCTTGAGAACCCAAACAACAAACTGGATTGTTGGGTTCAAGAGAGAAGGCTCATTGCAGATTTGAACAGGGCCAATCATCACAAGGATGTGCCAATGTTCTACTTTCCTGTAATGCAAGTACCTCGGGTAAGTGAGGTAAGTTCATCCATCCCTACAACTATTCCAACCTCCACAATTTCTTTGAGTTCAAGAGTAGCTATGACAACTGTGTCAATGACCAAACAGTTTCCTACCAAAGCTGTCAAACATACTATTATTTCAAAATCCAAATCAAAGAAAGCCCCCTCTGGTATCTCCCAAAAGATGCCAGTTGAAAAATCCACTAAAGCCAAAGAGGGGAGTGTGAAGGAGGGTAAGTTAGGTGAGGGAAGGGGTGAACATAAAAGAAACCCCAAGAATAAGGTTGGAGAGTTGAGTGAATCCCAGCTTAGCCACACTGCAGTTTCCCAACAAACTGCAGTGCTTAAAAAGGACAAAAGCTCATTTCTAGCTGCATCCTCCCAAAAGGATGTAGCTATTGAACAAAGCTCTCAACCAAAAGTACAGGCCAAGAGGGTTAGGGACACAGGCTCACCCCAAATTTATGCCAGAAAGAAGAAATCAAAAACCTCTGGGGATGCACAGGGTACACACACTGTGCAAACTGGTGCTAAAGACACAATCACTGCACCTTCACAAATTCAGCTTGATGTGGCTCCAATAAATGTGGAGTCACAGCCAAAATATCTAGTTATAGAAGCACCTCAAACACCATACTCACCAACAAATTCTCTGGATGTGGATATGATAAACACATCAATTCCTGATTCCCCTTCTTTAACTCTGTTGGGGAAGCCAAAATCTAGTGCAAGTGAGCATCATCTTTTAGATGATTTGTTGGCTCACTTGCCAATTCTTTCAGGAACTGTTGAGTCATCTGTGCCTAAAATATCTTCAATCAGCACAGAGTCAACAATAGTTTCTATTCCCAGCTCATTCATTTTTACTCTCTCGACGGATATTGTTCATCCGTCGAGTAGTGATTGTATCCCGATGAATAAGCCTAACAGCAGTTATCCGTCGAATAGCAAAACCACTCACTCGATGGATATCACTCATTCGTCGAGTATCTCTGCACAGCTTCAAACTTCAATTATTTAAAGTGCAGAAGATTTAGTGGTTGTATAGTCACTCTTAGGATTGAGAGAGAAGAGTGTTTTGAGTGAGAGTCTAGGTTGCTCCCAGGAAAAAGGAGAGGAAATGAGTGAACATCTGTAATCCATTTCTTCAGGATTGGCAAAAGGGAGTGAGAGGAGTCCCACCTTAGTAGGTGAAGGTGAGGGTGTGAGGGTGGGGAGCCAGGGTGAGACCCTGATGTAACAAAAGAGAGAAAATGAGAGAAATGCAGGTACTGGAGCAATAAGGATGGATGTCATTGCTAGTGAGTCAATGAATATCCAGGATGCAGACAGGGAATGACTATCTCAGCATCCTAAAGCTGTTATAGATTCTACTTCTCTTGATGTTGAGGCATTTACTCACCCTATTCCAGCTTATCAAATTCTAGCTGAACATGGCAATGACAATGCAGAAAGGATGTTCAATCTGGTGCATACCACCCAGTCTATGCAAAGGGCTAAGGATGTCATCACAGCTTTGCCTTCTACAGCTGGTGATGTGGACTATGAGACTGGGGGTTCAGCTGATTTCTTTGGAGATGGGAGTGGGGATAGTGGAGATGAATCAATGGACATAGGGGGAGAAGTAGGTCCAAGCTCAAGGTCAGGTATGCCATCATGGGGATTCTCAAAGAACTGTGATGAGCATTACTTTAAGACAACCCTGATCCAGTTAATCAATCAGACAAATACTACTCTTCAAACCACTACCAATGCAAGCACCAAGAAGCTCCTTCAGGCACATCTTGCCTCCCTGCAACTTCAGCAAATACAAGGCCTCCAGCATGCTAGAGATGTGGATTCTATGAAGGGTGATATTGAGGAGATGAAGAAGGCTATTTCAGACAGGATAGATTCTAAACTTCCAGAAGCTACAATGCTTGACATCAAGCGGAAATTAAGGAAAAATTCTGATCTGACAACCAAGATAGATGCCTTGGATACAAGAATGTCAGCCATGGAAGCATCTTTGACTGCCATTCATCTCCATCAAGCCCAACAGACTAATCTACTTCAAAAACTGGTGGCAGCTCAAACCCCCTCCACAGCTCAACTTGATGATAACAAAAAGGGGGAGAAAGGATCAAGTGAGGGGGAGAAGCTTCAGATACAAATCAGTAAAGTAATTGTGCCTTCAATTACTATCTCAAAGCCACCAGTCACAGATGGTATAGATCTGATTCAAGCAGCAGTAGCCAACTTGAAAGTTGCTGAGAAAGAAAAGTTGAGCTTGGTCAACTGGGAGAAGATTGATGAGGAGATACAGAAAAAGTTTAAACTTGTCAAGGAGCCAGTTAAGTCAGCTATCCATCACTCTCAAGTCAAGCAAATTAGTGTGAATGAGATGAGCATGAACTATCTGGAGAGAGGATAATCTTCCTGCATCAAGTCTCCAAAGGCTAAAATGATTCTTAAACCAAGGGCAAACTACTCAAAATCATCTTTGAACTACCCCTTGGACAATGTGTATGAGACACCCAAGCCTGATGAGAAGAAGCTTCTGTCAAGATCAATTGCCTTCTATAAAGATCCAGCTGATTCAGCTTCTAAAAGGAGGATTGCTAAGATTTTCAAAAATGGGAAAGAAATTTGTGTGGTGGTTGGACACCCTCAATTTGCTCAAGCAAAGAGAGAAGAAAAAGCTAGATTGAAGCAGGAAAAGAAGCAGGCTGCTCTAGATGCTAAAAAGGTTAAACAGAAGAAAGAGCAGATTGCTATCTTAGCCAAGCTACATGCTGTAAATTCATCACAACAAATTCCCTCTCAACCATCTGAAGCTACTGAATCAAGGTAGCAAGTTGAAGAACAGAAGAAATCTCCAAGAAAGAAAGAATTGGCTAAAAGAACTAAAAGGAGACTAGATATTGTTGACAAGGAATTGGAAGATCAATTTCCTAAGGAATTCACACCAGCTACAACTCAAGCATCAAAGCCCTTTGTGGTATTTGAAGACATAAGGGTGGTGGATCCCTACAGGAATATTCATGGTGAACCTATTGTGCCCAAGGATGAGCCAATAAAATAGGAGAGCATACCAATTCCATACTTCAATCTACCAATCCTTAGCAAGCCAAAAAGGACAAAGTCAAGAGCAGTCAAGAAAGTGAAGTTGTCACCTCTCAAATCCAAATCTATAGTCAAAGCGCAGCCCAAAGTCAATAGGGGAGACTATCTATACTTGTGTGACATCAAAGAATTTTCTGATCTAAATCTTTATCTGGATGAACTAGATGAAGTAAGAGGTATTGATGCATACAGGAACCTACCTGAAAGGTTAGTGTTCAAGTACAAAGGAGGAAAGGAGATTTAGTGGCCACTTCACAGGATTCTTCAAGAGAGCCAAGTTGTACTGATTAAAGTTTATTCATCATTTAAAAAGAACTTTGGGTTCAATATCACTACAAGAAGACTAGTATTGAAGAAGATTGAAGAACTAAAGAGTGTTAGAGCTAAAGATGCACTCCCAAAGACTCTAATCATCCCATACACAGGGAGAAGAGTGCATCTAAGGCCCTACTGGCTGATGGAGTTCATAGATGACAAAGGTGTGAGAAGATTCTTCAGATTAGAAGACCAATTGAGCATCTCCAGCAATGAGACTCTCTTGGAAATGCAAGGAAAGCTAAATCTCTCAGAATCTGATGAACTGGAATTCCACAGGCAGCTCCAAAATCAGATTGATGAAAACAACAGAAAGCTTGAAAGAAGATCCAGACCTTCAAAAAACTAGAAAAATCTGCTCAGGCTAGAGGAGCATCTTGAAAATGACTGTAAGCTAAACTTTGTACATTTTGTTATTTGAAGCACTTTTCAGTATTATCTACTTTCTTTTAAATTTGTATGTTTAGGTGTTTTGTTATCATCAAGTATCTCTTAATTTATGGCTACAATTCCAGTAGACATAAATTGGGTGAGATTGTTGTGCATATGTTGTGTACTTGATGATTACTTAAACAAAACACCTAAGTAGATTTTACTTAGTGAAATAATGTAGCACTCGACGGATAAGAATTATAGTCCCGACGGATAACTCATTATAGTCCCGATGGATGATGACTTATTATCCATCGAGTGAGTAGCTTATGTAATAATGAGTCTATAGCACATTTCTGCATACACCTTTGTATAGATTCTATAGTAGCATATAAGTCATGTTGACTTTAACTAGATATACAGAATAGGTTGATTAATTGTACATAGATGATGTCTTGTAATTCTGCATAAATGAATTGAAGTCAAGTGCCAAAATAGCTACCGACGGATGATTAACAAAGCAGTTGACGGATGATCAAATGGCTATCAACGGATGTTCAATATAGCAGTCGACGGATGATCAATGAAGCCATCAATGGATGATCATAAAATCGACGGATGATCATGTACTCAACGGATAAAGAATTCAAATATCAGTTGACAATGACAGCATAGTCACATGCGTCGAAGTGTATGCAAATGAAATGAGGAAGCCTATTAACTGGGTAATAGAGAACAAAGTAGCAAAACATTAGACCCGATAGTCTTTATAATGATCCTGTCTTTTGACTTTGTAATCTTGGTAATATATAAACCAAGAAGTAGCAAATAGAAACAGAGATCTGAGATACAAAAAGTGAGAAACATTTGTAAGCAGAATTATTAGCATTTCTCTGTATTCTCAGTAGTTCATATTTGTAAGCAGCTGTGAGCATTCTTGCACACAGAGTTCTCTCGATATATATTATATATCTCTGGTGGAATCATTCAAATCCACCATAAAGTTTTTAAAGACTCTTGTTTTTAATTACTTGTGTTTTGATTCACTTAAGTTTTTATTCCGCATTGTGCTAATCAATACACTTATATTTATATTTGAGTTTGAACATTTTATTTCAAGAAAAAGTTTCAAGAATTTCATTCAACCCCCCCCCCCTTCTGTAATTCTTGTCATATTGTTAAGGGACTAACATACATATGTAATATTCAAAATTTTGAATAAAATAATAATTTTTGTAGGATATGGTTTGCAAAGTAATATATTTTGTAATATTTTTATGCAGTATTTTTACTTATAGAATATAAGTGATCTCGATCTCCAAGGTCTCCAAAAATATGGTATCTATAGAACTCAATTATATAAATATATACAAACTTTTGAAAAAAAATTCGACTGGTGAGTTCAAGTCACAGGCCTATTGGTACTTCTTATTTCCAATTTTGTGCTCAATAATTATGTTTAGAAGTGATTTAAGATCATTTTGAAGGTGTTTTAGTACTTCTTGTTTCCCATATTAAATGTTTTTAAACATGGGTATATACAATCATACGATATGCCAAATATGAATAATTCAACTTTTTTTATCTGAGAAATCCTAAAATTTCGAAACATTGTTGTATTTTAAATTTGGAATTATCGTCTATTATTGGTTATACAAATAATACAAAATGATGATACTCGATGTTTATTTGATTTTTTTTGAGATTATTTTCGTAAAATGTAGGATTGCAATCTTCAATTCTTTCTTTATTTTTTCCTCAACTTTTGGAAATATCTAAACATATCTCGTAAATATACATAAGGGTGGCAAATTCAGGTAACGGGTCGGGTTCGTGTTAGGTTGACAGTATCCGGTCCTATTTTTATCAACCCGGACCCGACTCGACCTGAAACGAGTTGATAAACCTCAACTTGAACTCGACCTGTTAGCAGAATATTATATCCAAACTGGACTCATTTTGACCCGAATATTAAGCAGGTTGGGTTAAAATTTGGTCAACCCGACGAACTGACAATGTAGGGCAGCAAAGCAAATCGAACTCTCAATTACAATACGAGTCCAATCCCAACTTCAACAATTACAAGAAGTTGACCACGATTAAAGTGTAATAAACTAATAGATGGATATACACAAAACACATGCATATATAATTTAAGTATTTTGATATATACATATTTAAATTTTAGGCCTCCAAAATTCCAAGAATGTAAATCAATTGTGTTGTGTATAGTGGAAACAAAATCTCGGAGGTAAAATCGGTGAAAAAAATTGGGCGATTGGTAGATGTGTATTGAGGAGTGGGATAAAGAAGAACAAAAAGAGATAAAAGAAAATTTAAAGATGGAAGAAGCTGAGAGATGAGAATGATGAAACAGGACATAAATAGAAAATTAGAGTAATGTTATTGAGCCTATTAATGTTACTGGGCTTGAAATGTGTCACAGAGTGAGTTTAAATATGAGCATATATATATATATATATATATATATATATATTTCGGATAAATTTCGGGTATTTGGGGTCAACCAGAAATTGACCCGATTTTTTTAGGTAAATTTTTACCCAACCCGAATCCGATCCGAAATTAAAAAACCCCAATTATAATTTCTACTTTTACGGGTTGAATTCGTGTCGGATTCCGGTTATTATCTAATTTTGTCTCCCCTGAATATACAAAAATCATATTTGATATCCGCAATTTTTCCATACGATCACATCACACTCGAAAATGATACTTACCTAATTCATCAAAAAATAAAATTAAATAAATATAAAACTGTAGCGTACTAGCTAAACTTGAATTAGTCACCTTTAATCACAATAAAACTAAGCAAATCCTCATTTTTTATTATCCATAAAACAGTCATGATAAATAAAAAAGAATAATTTAAATATCCAGGTACGCGGCCAGGATTAAGAAATTCCCTTGATCTACGATAACTTTCACCCTTCCCTTCAACGACTTTACCGTCCAAATGCTTATATTAGTTAACTCGGTTAATTTTTTCTTAACGTGATTTACAAGATAGTGATATCAACAAGAAATTAAACTATATAAAATGAGAAGGTCTAGATAATTACTTCAAATTGCTTCAAATTGGATCCTAAAGTAATTTCAAATATCCTGTCACATTTCCCCATTGCTTAATTAGTTATGACCCAATTAAAAAAAATATGAACCTCATGTATTAATACTAACAATACTAATTAAAATTGCACGTCAACTATCACATTATTTTGGGATTTTTTTTTGGCATGAAAGCATCATCAAATACAATTTGAGTACAAAAACTTGTACAAAAAATATGTTATACAAAATGACGTGCCATAACTAACATGATAATATTTAATTGATGTTTAACTATTTTTTGGATTATATCTTTAGTATTTTCCAATACAAGTTAGTTTAATTTTTGTTTTAAAATGTAACTTGAATATGATATAATTTGTTGAAAATTCTTCAATTATCAAATAAAAATATTTTAGTATTCGTATCCTTTTGAGATTCATTGGTATCAAAATAAGTTATAAGAATATAAAATTTTATTCATTTAATAAAGGGTAAATGTTGAACTGTGATCGGAATTTTTTTAAATAGATATGATTTGTATTATGCCTATATAAAATTATTTTATCTATTTGGATTAACACGAGTATAATTATTATTCTACTTGGTTTCGCAAGCCTTGTCATTGTCATTCAACTAAGTAGGAGTATAATTATTGTTCGACGATGACGAACTCAAGTTATTTTGTTGAACGCTCTATAAAAAAAGTTAAAATATTCCGAAAAAAATGTTTCATATATGTTCGTGATAAATTATAAATGTTAAAATGTTTCCTTGATACAAATTATATGTATTAAATTAAATTTTATTTATTATTTATTAAATGATATGAAAACCCCTAAAACTTGTTTATAAGTTTGTAATCTAGGAAATTTTGTAACCGAATTCGGGGATTAATGGTATGGAAAATGGGTTGTACTTTTAATAATTTAATTAAATTTAATATAGTACATTCATTATTCATATATTAATATATATTTAACAAATTATATATATTAGTGTTATTTAGTATTAATTAAAATTTTGTTTTATATTTAATAATATATTTATGACATAAGAATTAAGAATAATTCAAAATGATCAATAAAATCTAAAAAATCAAATCATACTATATGCTATAGTAAATATTAATTCATCTACATTAATACAGGTGCTCCACAGGGGAACTAATGTTTCCACACATGTTTGGAACTGCGTGGAATGGGGCAACACATCTACTGTTTAATTTGGCCGGTACTAATATTAATATTATCAAGTCATGACATATATAGCGTTTGAATTTGGTGTTGTGTTTTTTAGCCATACATTTTATACTATTAAATCATGTCCAAGTTATATATACCAAGTACCAACTGGCACCATCTGTTAGCAGGACCGACCAATATTATTAATTATATAATGATAACTTTATTTATTAACGAATTAGATGCTCAAAATCTATATTTCCCGACTTCCGGGCAAAAGCAGTTTATATTAGTTGAACCGTCTCCACTCCCATTTCACGTGTTAATTTTAAAAGAATACTCTTGAGAAGATGCAGGTAGTGTACTTTTTTTTTTTTAATAAAAGCACTTGCATTACTTAAATTAAATCAAATCTCAAAATATCACTGATGAATTCAGGAGTATTCCCCTGCCATTCATGAAAACCTGACATAGAAATAGAAGCCCTAGCTAATGTATGAGCCACTACATTCGCAGATTTATACGTAAATTGCATCTTAACCTCATCGAGGTGCTTAAAATCTTCAACACACTCCGCTATAATGGAATGAAAATTTGATCTACCAGACCCACCATTACAAGCATCCACAACTATCTTCGAATCTAACTCGAAAATACACTTCTTGAATCCCATAGCCACTGTCCAACCAACAGCATCACACAGACTTCGAGCTTCAGCCTCTTTCACATTCCACTCGCCTGCAATGTCCATACATCTCGCATGCAGAAACCGTCCATCCTCATCCCTTATCACTGCACCAGTCCCAATCTGATGCGTACCAGGAATAATTGTTGCATCCGTATTTATCTTAACCCATCCCATGCTTGGTTTTTGCCACACCTTACTTCTCACACTCTGCCCTCTCCTTCTCATACTCTCCTCCTGTTGAGCATTCTTCCAGTCCTCCAGCATCTTTGTCGCTATCGCCTTAGTGCCATATACTAATATGTTAATACGCTCCCATAGCCACTTATTTCGACGATTCCAGATGTGCCAGCAAAATAATGACAATGCTGCTGCTTGACTCCTTGTACACTGGGTAAAAAACCTTAAAAAAACATCAAACACATTTTCATGTGGTTCGAAATGGATAATTTCTGACAATCCAACAGCCTCCCACACTGCTCTTGCAAATACACAATCAAACAGCACATGAATGTTATCTTCTTCATGATTATGACACCACGAGCATCTAGTTACCACATTGACACGCTTATTTCTCAAATCAACAGCAGTAGGTAAACACGACCTACACACACGCCATATAAAATGGAGGATTTTACCTGGTAATTTCAGCGACCAAAGTTTCCTCCAAAAGCATACATTCACCATCCTCCTCTCTCCCCTGATACGATTATAGCAACTCTTAACAGTAAACTCTCCCTTCTCATCAAAAGCCCAATACCACGAATCCTCCTTATCACTCCTAGGTAATGCAATTTTCATTATCAATAATCTATCTCTTTCATTGCATATATCACTTAAAAGCTCCTCATCCCACTGCCTCTCCCCAATCTTCATCAAGCTTGCCACTTTTATATCTGTTAACTGTTGTGGCATATCAGTTGTGAGCATCCCATTTTCCACCACTGGGAGCCAGGGGGTCTTCCAAATAAACGTTTCTTCACCATTACCTATCTTTCTTCTGCACCCTTGTTTCAACATGTCTTGAGCTGATAAGATACTCCGCCACATATAACTTGGATTGGCTCCTAAATTCGCATTGAAGAAGTCTGTCTTTGGGAAATATCTCGCCTTCATTATACTTGTAACAAATGTATTTTCCCCATTTATCAATCGCCATCCCTGGTTTGCAAGCATTGCCAAATTAAATTGCTGTAAATTTTTGTACCCCAGGCCACCACTTTCTTTAGCTTCACACATCCTTTCCCAAGCCATCCACTTCACACCTTTATGCTGTCCTCCATTACCCCACCAAAATTGATTCATTTGCCTCTGAATAGTCTGACATACCTCAGCTGGTATAGTCATTAAATTCATCCAAAAAGTTGGAATCACTTGACACGCTGATTGCAATAAAGTATGCTTCCCTGCTTTCGAAATTTTCTTACTCTTCCAGTTATGCAGCTTCTGTTTTACTCTATCAGTAAGAAAACCAAAGACATCCTTCTTATTCCTCCCAACCACCATTGGAATGCCCAGATACCGCCCTGGATTATCCACCTCCTCTACTTCCAATGCTTCACAAATCCTCGTTCTTTCCTCCTCTGCTGTGTTTGGGCTAAAGGTGACACTAGATTTGTTAAAATTAATCGCTTGGCCCGACACTTTCTCATACCGTTTCAAAACATTTTTTATTGTGACAGCCTCCGTTACTGTTGCCTTAAAGAACAAGTAGCAATCATCTGCAAAAAGAAGATGAGAAACCCTTGGAGCTCCATTGGCAATTTTGCATCCATGTATTAAACCCACCTCCTCATTTCTTCTGATCATCGAACTCATCCCTTCAGCACACAAAATATACAAATAAGGGGATATAGGATCCCCTTGCCTTATCCCACATTCTGGAATAACCTGCCCAAACACCTCTCCCTTCTGTAAGAAACTGTAAGAAACAGTTCGAATACATGTCATCACACGAGATATCCATCTCTGATGAAACCCATATTTACAAAGCATATCCTCAATAAACTTCCACTCAAGACGGTCATATGCTTTTGAAATATCAATTTTTAACCCCGCATATCCATACTTCCCTTGCGTTTTACGTCGAATGTAATGATTAATTTCATAAGCAATCAATGCATTATCAGACAATAATCTTCCTTGAACAAACGCACTTTGATTTATTAAAATCAATGTAGGCAGACAACTTTTGAGTCGATTTGCCAGAACTTTCGACAGAATTCTAAATAACACATTACACAAGGAAATCGGACGTAATTCCATCATGCTTTGAGGATTTTTTAACTTTGGAATAAGACATACCACAGTTCGATTAGCTCCTTCCTGCATTTCCCCAGTTTCGAAAAAATTTGCACAGAACTTGTAAACATTCTCCCCAACTATACTCCAATACGTTTGATAAAACGCAGGGTTTAGACCATCCTCTCCCGGCGATTTTTCCGGATGCATTGAGAAAATAGCTTCTTTTACCTCTTCTTTCAGGATTGGCTGTATCAACTCCTTGTTCTGATCCTCAGTAACCTGCATAACAGTCTCTCTCTCCGTTAACTTCTCTACATTCGTCGTAGATTTAAACAGTCCTTCAAAGTAATCAACCACAATACTCTGCATTTCTTTATCATCCTCTGTCCATTCTCCATTTTTGTTCCTCAAACCCTTAATTTGGTTCTGCTGTCTCCGACCATTTGCGAAACTATGAAAGAACCTAGAGTTTTGGTCCCCATGTTTAAGCCAGAACTGCTTCGCTCTTTGGCTCCAATATATTTCACGTTTCTCCAACAACCGAAGATATTTAT
Source organism: Apium graveolens (assembly GCF_009905375.1). Taxonomy (NCBI): domain Eukaryota; kingdom Viridiplantae; phylum Streptophyta; class Magnoliopsida; order Apiales; family Apiaceae; genus Apium; species Apium graveolens. The sequence goes on along the minus strand of NC_133655.1, from coordinate 268,317,175 downwards.
CTCTCTCCCCGTTATACTGCTGAACCCCAGATAAATCCCTTCTCGATCTCAGGCGACGCAGCATTTCCTTACTCCTTTTAATTTGTAACCCCATTTCTTTCAGCTGTCCTCCACCCCACTCCTGTAATTTCATTGTGCAATACTGAATCTTATCCATTATTCCCATCCCCTCTTGAACATGCCAGCTCTGATTTATTAAATTGTAGCATTCAGCCTCCCTTATCCATATATTTTCAAACTTAAACCGACGGCTTTTTTGAATATACACCTGCCTGTTTAATTCTAAAATCAATGGAAGATGATCAGAAGAAGACACATCCCAAACTTTTATTTTCGCATCTGGAAACATATTTTGCCATTGCTGATTTGCAAGCCCTCTATCAAGACGTTCCTGAATCCAATTAATTTGCCCCTGAGCTCTTTCCCATGTAAATTCATTTCCAGAAAATCCCATATCTATTAAACCACAATCATTTACCGTATCCACAAAACCATCCAGTAATCTTCGAGGGTGAGGTCTACCTCCTTTCTTCTCATGAGCAAATATCAAATCATTAAAATCACCTAAAACGCACCATGGTAACTCAGAATCAACAGCTAATCCCCTTAGTAAATCCCATGATTCCTGCCGTCTATGTCTCTCAGGACAGCCATAGAATCCTGTATATCGCCATCTTCCCACCTGTTCACATTGCACTTCAAAGTCTATATAGTGATTACAACTTCCTTTTATTTCCACTGAGCCCGTGTTTCTCCATAACAAAGCTAAACCACCTCCTTGCCCTTGCGACTCGACTACAAAACAACCTGCAAACTGAATACTTCTACATATCTTTTCCACCTTCTTTTTATTTCCTAAAACTTCAGACAAAAATATTAAACTAGGCCTTATTTGTTGGACTAAATCCTTAAAGAAATTAACTGCTCGTGAGGTGGCCAGCCCACGACAGTTCCATCCTATTAAACTCATAATCCTTGGCGGGCCTGGAGACCAGAGCCCGCCAGCTGCACGTTTTTTGGATCGTCTTTCTCTTGGGTTATAATTATTTCATTTGTCTTACTTGGCCCATCTGTTGTCATACTCTCCAGCCCATCACTCATTAACCCAACATTTTCAACTCTACGCCTCTTAGTATCAAACACAACATTATCTCCCTGATTTATCTCATGCTCGATATCCATCTCCTTTGAATTTTCATCCATTTCATTATCTACTCCCTTATTTTTCTCCCTTACTGTTATCCTTCCCCCTTCTTTTTGAATTTCACTTACCCTCCCATTCATCTCCTGAAATCTCGCCTGAGTACTCTCCTCCTCACTCCTACTATCATCCGGAAATTTCGTTTGGTTGTTTCTTGCCGCCCACTGTGTGTTCCCCCCTCCACCGTTTCTCAGCCACCTAGAACCAACGTTGTTCTTAGCTCCCCTACCTGGTGCCCTCAGCCATGTCCCATATGCTTTCTCAACTACTTTCCCTGGATTAGCATACACCACATTACAATCTCTTTCACCATGTCCCAGAATTTCACAAACAAAACAGAAAGTGAATACTCTCTCGTATTTGAAATGAATCCAGCTCCAGTCCCCTCCCGATCTCTTAATCTTCATCCTTCGCTTTATCGGTTTACTAACATTCATTCTAACACGAACTCGAACATATGTTTTCCATAATTTATCGTAATTTGCCGGATCAGACTTTATATATACGCCAATATAGTTACCTATGCTTTGGAGTATATTCTCCGAGATGAATTATAACACCCTCCAAATCCGGGGTATAGATTTGGGGCATTATTAACAACAATTACCAACTATACCTGCACAAGCGGAATATTAATATAATAATTACCCGAACTATCACTAATCAAGATCTTTTAAGGGTTGAGTTTGGAAACAAGAATCATGCACTACACTTTATTACAAACCCAACTAAATAAAACCTGTCTCAAGAACTCTCTTTATTACAAAACTTTATTCTATCTACAGTTTCACTACGCAGTCTTTTATTCAAACTACACAAAACCTTTATTCAACCCAACATTACTACTTATCCTGCTACACCTGATCTGGCAATTCAAAGCTCTCTTCGGGAATAGGAAGGAACACTCTTGGTATAAGAGGGTCCCGCTGCTTGACTCGCTTCTTGACTATGCGGGTCCTGATGGGTTTCATTCTCTACCTTAACTGTAAAACAATAGGAGTGACAATAAAAGAAATGAGCCAAAATTGCTCAACAAGCCTGCAACAATATATATATATATATATTATAAAGAGAGAGAAATAAAGAGAAATAAATGAACCAATAAGCTGCTGGTTTGAACAACCATCTGTATCTGTATATGATAATAATTTGCCAATGATGGCGAGTGCCAAATGAACAAGACTGGAAACAAGAACCAACATATGCACTATAATCTGCTGATCAGTCAAAATATAGTGCGGATCTATACCCAACTGCATAGACCCAACCAACATAAGGAGTACTCAGGCAACTATGGCCTATTAATTAATGGTCTGGGAAAAACCCAGCCTTTATAGTAACCATCCAGTCCAAGGCTGAGCATCCGGAACAATCGGTATGCTATTGATATATCCCAACACCAGGATATACCAGAATATATGTAACAAGGGTAAAGGAATTGAAATATGAACAGGGAATTCAATAAATTGGGTAAATCAAGAATTGAAATGAAATGGAACAAGTGATAATAAATGGGTAATAGTGTATATGAACAATAATTATCAAAAAGAATTGATACGATAGAAAGGAAATATAAATCACTATTCTGAATTTAGAATAGGGGAAAAACTTGTCTTGCACGTACTTAACCTGTTTTAACTTACTGCCTTCTGACCCTAGCTTGCTCTGCCTTGCTAACACTGAACAAATTATGGAAAGATAAGTGTTTAGATAATTTACTACATACGTGTATCTTTAATTGATATCACGCAACCTTATCAGTCTACCCATGTGTTTCTATCTGACTCGCATATATATACATATATTTACACAACATATTTATGCACATAATCACATATAACACGTAACACGTAAAGTACACAATTAATTTCTAGATTTATAATTATTTTTAGAATCAATTCTAGGCTTATACCTGCATTACTAGTCTTATCTGATTTTATTATAAATTTTCGGGATTTATTCGGCTCAATTATATCCCTACTAGGACCTACGAACTATCAGTTATCACCAAACCACTCTTTTTCAGAATAAATTATAACTTACAACTATTTTTATTGGATTCGTCTCATTTTTCTGAGTCTAGAGGTCTTCGTTTCACTTAAATCGGACTAACGGTTGAATTGTTATGAATTAAACACTGATAATTCAATTTATTATTCAATATAGATAATTATTACAACCTTTTAAATCCTAAAATAATTTTTAAATAATTATTTAATAAAAATCAAAGTCAAAAATAATTTTTTTATAATTTTTGGAGTTAAAACGAAGAAGTTACGATTTATTGAAAATTATGTGATTAATTATTGAAATAATTAATCACTTAATAAATAAATAACTAATAAATAATTAATAGATAATTATTTACTAATTTAAAATAATTAATCCCTAATTATTAGGATTAATCACAATTTATTAAAAATATTTACAACTCATCGTTATTTATTTGATTAGATCGATTATTTACAAATAATCAATCAACTTAATTAACCGATACGCTATTTATCGAATAACTACGAATTACTCAAATTATAAACCAACTCAACGATTAATCACTCGTATAAATACGAGCTACACACTATTCTCGAATATTACCGAACTAATATATTATTATTGGAATTTAAACGATTCGTTAATCAATTAATTATCAGTATTTAATTATATGATACGAATAATTATTACGATATTCTTCGAATAACTATCGCTCGAATAATAATTTTAATTATCGAATTATTATTCGAATAAATACGAGTTACTCGTAATATTTAACTAATTATTGTGTTATTAATCATATTATTTAATCCTTATTTATTAATTAATTACCTAATTATTAATTACCTAATTATTAATTAATTAGATAACTAATAAATAATTAAATAAATAATTAAATTCGAATTTCTAAATTACTAAAATAATTCTGAAATTATTAATTATATATTTTTTTCCAGAATTTAAAACTGATTTTTAATTGATTTTACAATTTAGTAAAAGCTAATTCCTAAATTATAAAATAAAAATAATTAATTAAATTCTAAAAACATAATTCAGGGAAAAGGATTGGGGGTTTTTGGATCGAAACCGGGTCGAACACCGGGTTGGAACCGGGTCGCACCCGGGTCGTCCAAGAACAACCCCTCACCCATACAACACCGGCGCCGTCACCGGTGATTTTCCGGTGAACGAATCCGGCGAATCCAGTCGGCTGACACACGAGTTTTGGCCTGGTTTCTCCCACGAATTCAATCCGTAGCATCTCGTGTGTCTTTCCCATCTTTCCCTGTCTCCCTCTATCACAGCTTCGCCACCAACCGAGCCGGAAACGGAAAAACGCGGCGGCGGCGGCGTCAAAATCCGGCGAGCTCGCAAACGGAAGCCAAACACAACGATTCTGGTACCAATCGATTGTAAAAACGACACCCTACTCATTCGTAGTAACAGAAACAACAAACAATCATTCAAACTAAAAACCCGAATTCAAAAACGGGTTGAAAACTCAAAAACTCGAATCACAAATTCGGGAATAGAAAAATCAATTAAAAATACGTATAATCATCTACACAACCTGAGCAATCTATTCATATAACTCCCAGCAACCAAAACACAATGATTCACAAATACCCAATTTAGTTCAAGAACCCTAAAAAATCGAATTTAAATTCGAAGCTATAACACATGAAATTGATTACATAAATAGAAAGTAGAGATCAAGAGGATCGTTTTGGTTACTCACATGATTGAATTGGACAACAGAATCACGATCAAAATCCGGTTTGATTCTCTGCCCTGTTCTTCACCCACAAACCCTAATTCTTAATTTTCTGAATTTTCTGATTTTTTTATGATTAATTAACTAATTAATTATCAATAAATCGGCTATTTATATTTAAGAAAATAATACCCCTAAATAAAATTAAGGGGCTTATTACACTCCTAATAAAATATTTGGCCCCAATTTTTATAATTTTTGGGTATTAATATTGAATTTTTAAATATCCAATAAATACAAAATAAATACTAAAAATTCCCAAAAATTGTGAAAAATACAAAAATACAAAGAAAAATGATATATGATAATTTCATAGTCATATAAAAATAAAAATGTGATTTTTGTGGGGTTTTTGGTACCCGAAGGGGTCCGGAAAAAAAATCGTTTTTCGCGAAAAAGGTCAATTTGTAAAACGTCTAAGGGTTCAGAATAGCGATACGGTATAGGGCATTTTTGGCAAAATAGGGCCAATGATTTTGTTTGAAATACGGGCTTTTAAAACATAGTTTTGAGCTGTACAGGTTTTGATATAATATATATAACTGACGATAGCACGCTCAATAAATATCCAAAACACGTTTGGATCAAAACAACCAACACATAACACATCGCAGTTAGGGTTCAACGACTTAACACATTTAATCACATAATAATACACATAATTTATTATTATTATAATATAATACAAGCGTAATTCCTCGGTCGTTACATTCTCCCCCCTTAACAAGATTCTGTCCTCAGAATCTAATTATGCAAATAACTGAGGATAATTTTCTAGCATTTCACTTTCAAGCTCCCAGGTTGATTCTTCAACCACTGGGTTTCTCCATAAAACTCTCACTAATGACACAGACTTATTTCTTAATACCCTCTCTTGCCTATCTAGAATTCTTATTGGCTGTACAACATATGACAAATCTGCCTGAAGTTCTACTGGTTCATACTCTATTACATGCCTTGTATCAGGATTATACCTCTTAAGCATAGATACATGAAATACGTTGTGAATGTGCTGCATATGGGGTGGTAGAGCTAACTCGTACGCAACCTTCCCAATTTTCTTCAAAATCTCAAATGGTCCAACGTATCGTGGCTTCAATTTCCCTTTATTGCCAAATCTGGTCAATCCTTTCCATGGCGATATTTTGAGCAATACGTGTTCTCCTTCCTGATAGTCCATATCCTTCCTGGCTTGGTTTGCATATCTGCTTTGTCTGTTTTGTGCTGCCTCGATTCGTTTTCGAATAAGATTAATCTTTTCTTTTGTCTGCTGAATTAATTCTGGACCCAAAATCTTGCGTTCTCCAACTTCATCCCAGTGCACGGGTGATCTGCATTTCCTCCCATATAATGCTTCATACGGTGGCATTCCAATACTGGCGTGATAGCTATTATTATAAGAAAATTCCACTAGGGGTAAATGTTCATCCCAACTGCCTTCAAAATCGATCGCACAAACTCGTAGCATGTCTTCAATCGTTTGAATTGTCCTTTCACTTTGGCCGTCAGTTTGCGGATGATAAGCTGTACACATATTCAACTTCGTTCCTAGACATTCTTGGAATTGTCTCCAAAATCTTGAATTGAAACGAGGATCTCGATCCGATACAATTGATACTGGTACTCCATGACGCATCACAATTTCTTTGAGATACATGTGCACTAATTTGTCGAGCGAAAATCTTTCATTAATTGGTAGAAAATGTGCCGACTTCGTAAGTCTGTCAATAATTACCCATATCGCATCATGATTTGTCCTAGTCCTCGGTAGTCCTACCACAAAATCCATCGCTAGATGTTCCCATTTCCATTCTGGAATGTCTAATGGTTGCAATAACCCACTCGGACGTTGGTGTTCTGCTTTAACTCGCTGGCATGTGTAGCATTTACTCACCCATTCTGCTATCTCCTTTTTCATATTCGGCCACCAAAAGTTTTCCTTCAAATCGCGATACATTTTCGTGCTTCCTGGATGAATGGAATACTTCGAATTGTGCGCATCTCGCATAATTTCTTCTTTTAATTCTGCCACGTTAGGGATCCAGATCCTTGACGCAAAACGTAAAATTCCTTCATTATCTTTCTGAGTTGTAATCTCTTCTCCTGTTAAGTTGTCGTCTTGACTCATCACTTCTTCTTGACAACGGCGAATCTTTTCCAGCAATTCTGGTTGGAAAGTCATAGCGTAGATAGTTTCTGCAGATTCATTAGGAATACGAATTTCGATTTCCAATTTGTCGAATTCCCTGGCCAATTCTTCGCATGAAGTCAACCGATTCAATCTTTCTTTTCTGCTTAGCGCATCTGCTACAACATTTGCTTTTCCTGGATGATAACTGATTATAACATCGTAATCTTTAATCAATTCCAGCCATCGACGTTGTCGCATGTTTAGTTCCTTTTGCGTGAAGATATACTTCAGACTTTTATGATCCGTGTAGATTTCACATTTTTCACCGTACAGATAATGTCTCCAAAGCTTTAATGCAAAAACAATTGCTGCCAATTCCAGATCATGCGTAGGATATTTCTGTTCATGAGGTTTAAGTTGTCTCGACGCATATGCAATGACGTTACCATGTTGCATCAACACACATCCTAAACCATGATATGAAGCGTCACTGTAAATAACAAAATTTCCTTGCTCGTCTGGCAGTACTAATACTGGTGCCGTCACCAACCGATTCTTCAACTCTTGAAAACTTTCTTCACACTTACTATTCCATTCGAACTTTTCACTTTGTCGAGTTAACTTGGTCAGCAGTGTAGCTATCTTCGCAAAATCTTTGACAAATCTTCGATAATATCCTGCCAAACCTAAGAAACTTCGAACCTCTGTCGGCATCTTTGGTCTTTCCCAATTCAACACAGCTTCAATCTTTGCTGGATCAACTTGAATGCCTTCTCTGCTGATGATGTGCCCTAAAAACTGCACTTCTTTCAACCAAAATTCGCATTTGGAAAATTTTGCATAAAGCTGCTCCTTCCATAATATTTCCAATGTCGTTCTTAATTGCGCTGCATGCTCTTCTTCCGTTTTTGAATAGATCAAGATGTCATCAATAAATATAATGATAAACTTATCCAAATACTTCTTGAATATTCGATTCATCAAATCCATAAATGCTGCAGGTGCATTCGTCAATCCAAAAGCCATCACAAGAAATTCATAGTGTCCGTACCTTGTTCTAAACGCTGTCTTTGGAATATCTTCGGCCTTGATCTTTAACTGATGATAGCCTGATCGTAAGTCGATTTTCGAAAACCATGCTGCTCCTTTTAGTTGATCAAATAAATCATCAATGCGAGGTAAAGGATATTTATTCTTGATAGTTAACTTGTTCAGCTCACGATAATCAATACACAGTCGCATACTACCATCCTTCTTTTTCACGAACAATACTGGCGCACCCCATGGGGATACATTTGGTCTTATAATTCCTTTGTCAAGAAGTTCTTGCAACTGCTTTGCTAATTCCCTCATTTCAACAGGTGTCATTCGATATGGAGCTTTCGAAATTGGTTCAGTCCCTGGCGTCAAGTCAATAGTGAATTCGATTTCTCGATCTGGTGGAAGTCCTGGTAATTCGTCCGGAAAAACATCAAGAAATTCACAAACTACAGGAATATCTTCAATCTTCAAATTTCCCTTATCAACATCCCGTACATAGGCTAAATAAGCTTGACATCCTTGACGTAGCAATCTTCTCGTCTGCATTATTGATAGGAATTTCTGCTTTTGCTTCTCACCTTTAAATATTACTGTTTCATTTTCTTCAGTTTGCAATTTCACTCTCTTATTCGCACAGTCAATTTGAGCATTATTACTAGACAGCCAATCCATTCCTAAAATAATATCAAACTCCCCTAACCTAAAAGGTATCAAATCAACTGAAAAATGACATCTCCCTATCTCAATATCACAGCTCGGACATACTCGATCTACTGCAACCTGATCATTATTCGCTAATTTTATGACTAACACTTCATCCAACCACTGAATCTCACAATCTATCTTAGAGATAAAGGCTTCAGATGAATCAATCAATACTAAAGCATTTACGGAATTTACAGGAAGTGTACCTGCAACCACATTCGGACTCTGTACCGCTTCCTTCATTGACATGTTGAAAGTCCTTGCTCTGGGCTGATTTTGCTGTGGTAGTGGAGGTGGAGGTAATGCTAAAATTCTTGGAATACTGGCAGTCATTGCAATTCCTCTGCAGTCTTTGGCGATATGTCCTTTTCTCCCACATTGGAAACAAGTAACTTCTGCCTTTCCCATTGGACATTCTCCAGAATAGTGTCCCCTTTGCTTGCACTTGAAACACGTAACATTTAGCTTGTTGCAAACTCCTGTATGCTTTCTACCACACGTTATGCAATCAGGTATAGGCGGTCGAATAAGCCTTTGTTGAGTTGGGGCAGGTAGTCGATTTCCCATCCTCTGATTGTTCTGCTCTGGCCTTTTGAAATTTACTTTTCCCCGAGCTTAAAATCCCAGCCTTTTGTTGAAACGATTCTGAAAATTTCCTGGTCCTTTCTCTTTCTGAGCTGCTTCGCTTTCTCCTTCAATAATCATAGCCTTCTGAACAACAGCCGTATAAGTTGTCAATTCAAACACAGCTACCCTGCTACGAATCCATGGTTTTAGTCCTTGCTGAAATCTCTTGGCCCGCTTCTCGTCCGTATCCACCTGCTCTGGAACAAACCTTGCCAATTCAGTAAACTTAGTCTCATAATCCGCAACCGATAAGTTGTCTTGTTTCAGCTCCAGGAACTTGATCTCCATCTGGTTCTTCATAAAACGAGGAAAATATTTCTCCAAGAAAAGATCAGTGAATCTGTTCCAGGTCACCACACCTTCTTCCAAAGCTTTCTTCGATTCCCACCAGTAATTAGCTTCACCTTTTAGAAAATAGCTAGCGAAATCTGTCTTCTGCTCTTCCTCAACCTTTACCAACGAAAAAGCCTTTTCCATCTCTTTCAGCCAAGCTCTCGCTTTCGTAGGATCTGTGGAACCCATAAATTCCGGTGGCTTCACCGACTGAAATTGCTTGAAAGTAGTCGTAGGTGCTGCTGGTGGTATTTGATGTCCTGGATGAGCGGCTTGCTGTAACATCTGTTGCTGGAACTGCTGTTGCTGCTGCTGCATTTGTTGTTGCATCATCAACATCTGCTGTTGCAGGAGATTAAACATCTGATCCATCTGTTTATTATTGTTTTGGCCATCGGTGTTTCCATTCGATGAGTCAGGCTGCGCTTTTCTCTTAGGTGCCATTTTTCTGGTAAATAAATAATGGATCTTATTTAATAACAGTATATTAAACATATATTAAAACAGTCGATTCGAGAAATAAAATAACTTATTAAATAACTTAATAGATAAAACAGTATGATATGTTAAATTTTTTTTTTTTTTTTTTTTTTACAACATGATCGTGAATAAAACTACATTTATAAATATGCAATGGTACTGAAATAAATGTAAATGCTTAAATGACTGGAAATAAAATAAAGAAAACGTGCAAAAGATTATCTCATATATATATATAGGTAGAACACCAGCTACAGGTGTCAGTGCTTGATACAAAACCCTATGATATAACAGTCGTACTGCTACTACTATCAGTCAGAGTCAGTAGCTACACTCATACAAACTAGTCATACAATACTATGCTGCCTCTATCTACATAATATACATAATACAACACTCATCGATCTGCTGGTCTCAAAATCCTGGTGGTACGTGGCTCAACTCCTCCTGCACTGCCTCTAGCACTGCCTCGGTAAGTCCCAATGCTCTGCGATATGCTGTCTCCGCACTAAGATCCTGCTGTCTCAAATCAGTAAGCTGCTGCGAACTAACCCGGTGAATATGATGTAGTCTCTCTCTCAGTATATAATCCGGTCGTAATGCTCTGACAGGACCATCCGTCTGTGTCTCATACAATCCAAGGATCTCTCTACACTGGTTCTGCCATCTAATCCTCTCCTCCCTCTCTGCCTGAAAGCGCTGGTAAGTCACGGTATGATGCTCATGAAGATCAGTGCTGGAATCTCGAGAAGGTAATGGTCCATCTACCACGATCTCATCTATAAACTCCGGCTGAGGAAACTGATAAACTCCTGGAACAGGTGCATAAATGGCTAATGGGGCAGAAAATAAGACAGACTGCTCCATAGGCGCATACACAGGCAGCTCTGCCTCTGGCTCCATCGGTGGCATCTCTGGAATCTCGACTGGTGGCATAGGAATCTGAGGCTCTAAATCCTCCCACTGCGGAAGATCAATCATATCAGGAATATCAAACATCGGAAACTCTAATGGTGGAATATCTGGTATCTCTGGCTCAACGTATGGAAAATAATCTGCAAAACCTGGTACCTCCGGGGGAAGTGGTATCTCTGGTGCTGGCTCAGGTGGCAATGGAGGTAAGATCTGCTCTGACACTGGGACTACTACCTGTGCATCTACTGGATCTGTCTCGGTCCTCTCCGTAGATGATGATAAAGAAGCCATCTAATATACATAAAAATAATAACACAAAAACAATCAAATCACAATCCTATAACTCATAACTTCTAATCACATAGACAAACAATCCTAACACTCTTACTCTCATCCTATCTTATTTTCCTATCTTATCTTAACCCTAACATTCTTGTTTTCCAAGGTCAATCCTAAGCTCTGATGCCAACTATAACACCCTCCAAATCCGGGGTATAGATTTGGGGCATTATTAACAACAATTACCAACTATACCTGCACAAGCGGAATATTAATATAATAATTACCCCGAACTATCACTAATCAGGATCTTTTAAGGGTTGAGTTTGGAAACAAGAATCATGTACTACACTTTATTACAAACCCAACTAAATAAAACCTGTCTCAAGAACTCTCTTTATTACAAAACTTTATTCTATCTACAGTTTCACTACACAATCTTTTATTCAAACTACACAAAACCTTTATTCAACCCAACATTACTACTTATCCTGCTACACCTGATCTGGCAATTCAAAGCTCTCTTCGGGAATAGGAAGGAACACTCTTGGTATAAGAGGGTCCCGCTGCTTGACTCGCTTCTTGACTATGCGGGTCCTGATGGGTTTCATTCTCTACCTTAACTGTAAAACAATAGGAGTGACAATAAAAGAAATGAGCCAAAATTGCTCAACAAGCCTGCAACAATATATATATATATATTATAAAGAGAGAGAAATAAAGAGAAATAAATGAACCAATAAGCTGCTGGTTTGAACAACCATCTGTATCTGTATATGATAATAATTTGCCAATGATGGCGAGTGCCAAATGAACAAGACTGGAAACAAGAACCAACATATGCACTATAATCTGCTGATCAGTCAGAATATAGTGCGGATCTATACCCAACTGCATAGACCCAACCAACATAAGGAGTACTCAGGCAACTATGGCCTATTAATTAATGGTCTGGGAAAAACCCAGCCTTTATAGTAACCATCCAGTCCAAGGCTGAGCATCCGGAACAATCGGTATGCTATTGATATATCCCAACACCAGGATATACCAGAATATATGTAACAAGGGTAAAGGAATTGAAATATGAACAGGGAATTCAATAAATTGGGTAAATCAAGAATTGAAATAAAATGGAACAAGTGATAATAAATGGGTAACAGTGTATATGAACAATAATTATCAAAAAGAATTGATACGATAGAAAGGAAATATAAATCACTATTCTGAATTTAGAATAGGGGAAAAACTTGCCTTGCGCGTATTTAACCTGGTTTAACTTACTGCCTTCTGACCCTAGCTTGCTCTGCCTTGCTAACACTGAACAAATCATGGAAAGATAAGTGTTTAGATAATTTACTACATACGTGTATCTTTAATTGATATCACGCAACCTTATCAGTCTACCCATGCGTTTCTATCTGACTCGCATATATATACATATATTTACACAACACATTTATGCACATAATCACATATAACACGTAACACGTAAAGCACACAATTAATTTCTAGATTTATAATTATTTTTAGAATCAATTCTAGGCTTATACCTGCATTACTAGTCTTATCTGATTTTATTATAAATTTTCGGGATTTATTCGGCTCAATTATATCCCTACTAGGACCTACGAACTATCAGTTATCACCAAACCACTCTTTTTCAGAATAAATTATAACTTACAACTATTTTTATTGGATTCGTCTCATTTTTCTGAGTCTAGAGGTCTTCGTTTCACTTAAATCGGACTAACGGTTGAATTGTTATGAATTAAACACTGATAATTCAATTTATTATTCAATATAGATAATTATTACAACCTTTTAAATCCTAAAATAATTTTTAAATAATTATTTAATAAAAATCAAAGTCAAAAATAATTTTTTTATAATTTTTGGAGTTAAAACGAAGAAGTTACGATTTATTGAAAATTATGTGATTAATTATTGAAATAATTAATCACTTAATAAATAAATAACTAATAAATAATTAATAGATAATTATTTACTAATTTAAAATAATTAATCCCTAATTATTAGGATTAATCACAATTTATTAAAAATATTTACAACTCATCGTTATTTATTTGATTAGATCGATTATTTACAAATAATCAATCAACTTAATTAACCGATACGCTATTTATCGAATAACTACGAATTACTCAAATTATAAACCAACTCAACGATTAATCACTCGTATAAATACGAGCTACACAATATTCTCGAATATTACCGAACTAATATATTATTATTGGAATTTAAACGATTCGTTAATCAATTAATTATCAGTATTTAATTATATGATACGAATAATTATTACGATATTCTTCGAATAACTATCGCTCGAATAATAATTTTAATTATCGAATCATTATTCGAATAAATACGAGTTACTCGTAATATTTAACTAATTATTGCATTATTAATCATATTATTTAATCCTTATTTATTAATTAATTACCTAATTATTAATTACCTAATTATTAATTAATTAGATAACTAATAAATAATTAAATAAATAATTAAATTCGAATTTCTAAATTACTAAAATAATTCTGAAATTATTAATTATATATTTTTTTTTTCAGAATTTAAAACTGATTTTTAATTGATTTTACAATTTAGTAAAAGCTAATTCCTAAATTATAAAATAAAAATAATTAATTAAATTCTAAAAACATAATTCAGGGAAAAGGATTGGGGGTTTTTGGATCGAAACCGGGTCGAACACCGGGTTGGAACCGGGTCGCACCCGGGTCGTCCAAGAACAACCCCTCACCCATACAACACCGGCGCCGTCACCGGTGATTTTCCGGTGAACGAATCCGGCGAATCCAGTCGGCTGACACACGAGTTTTGGCCTGGTTTCTCCCACGAATTCAATCCGTAGCATCTCGTGTGTCTTTCCCATCTTTCCCTGTCTCCCTCTATCACAGCTTCGCCACCAACCGAGCCGGAAACGGAAAAACGCGGCGGCGGCGGCGTCAAAAACTGGCGAGCTCGCAAACGGAAGCCAAACACAACGATTCTGGTACCAATCGATTGTAAAAACGACACCCTACTCATTCGTAGTAACAGAAACAACAAACAATCATTCAAACTAAAAACCCGAATTCAAAAACGGGTTGAAAACTCAAAAACTCGAATCACAAATTCGGGAATAGAAAAATCAATTAAAAATACGTATAATCATCTACACAACCTGAGCAATCTATTCATATAACTCCCAGCAACCAAAACACAATGATTCACAAATACCCAATTTAGTTCAAGAACCCTAAAAAATCGAATTTAAATTCGAAGCTATAACACATGAAATTGATTACATAAATAGAAAGTAGAGATCAAGAGGATCGTTTTGGTTACTCACATGATTGAATTGGACAACAGAATCACGATCAAAATCCGGTTTGATTCTCTGCCCTGTTCTTCACCCACAAACCCTAATTCTTAATTTTCTGAATTTTCTGATTTTTTTATGATTAATTAACTAATTAATTATCAATAAATCAGCTATTTATATTTAAGAAAATAATACCCCTAAATAAAATTAAGGGGCTTATTACACTCCTAATAAAATATTTGGCCCCAATTTTTATAATTTTTGGGTATTAATATTGAATTTTTAAATATCCAATAAATACAAAATAAATACTAAAAATTCCCAAAAATTGTGAAAAATACAAAAATACAAAGAAAAATGATATATGATAATTTCATAATCATATAAAAATAAAAATGTGATTTTTGTGGGGTTTTTGGTACCCGAAGGGGTCCGGAAAAAAAAATCGTTTTTCGCGAAAAAGGTCAATTTGTAAAACGTCTAAGGGTTCAGAATAGCGATACGGTATAGGGCATTTTTGGCAAAATAGGGCCAATGATTTTGTTTGAAATACGGGCTTTTAAAACATAGTTTTGAGCTGTACAGGTTTTGATATAATATATATATAACTGACGATAGCACGCTCAATAAATATCCAAAACACGTTTGGATCAAAACAACCAACACATAACACATCGCAGTTAGGGTTCAACGACTTAACACATTTAATCACATAATAATACACATAATTTATTATTATAATAATATAATACAAGCGTAATTCCTCGGTCGTTACATGAATCCATTTGGCAAATCATATACTTGAACCCAAATTTCTGTATCATCTAACGTTGTTTCCCTTGGATCACCATTCTCCTTAACCTCATTAACAATTAACAAACTTTGTTCAAAGGACCATGGGCCTCCATCTACCACCTTCTGAAGATCCAATGGATGATAAAACGCAAAAGTATATCTCATTCCTCCTATATCATGAATTTCCACACCCTCCTTTAGACGCCATAAATCTGCTAACACATTTTGCATTGCCACAAAGTTAATTTTCTTTTCCGTCAAGAAACGTCCCACCAGAATGAAAGCCTCCTTCTTCTTCACGATCTCCTCCGACGCAATAATAACCCCTCCTTCCTCCTCATCTTCTAATGACAATTTTGCATATAATTCCTCCAACTTTTGTTTCGAATGTTCCATGATTTTTGTAAGACAAAAAAATAAGAAATGAAATGAATATAACTTGTTACTTGAACAAGACAGAGAAACTCTCAATCATAATCATAGGAGAGACTACACCATTTTTAGTTACCTGTCAATTCTAACTTCAATAGTTATAAATTGATATCAAATTTTAAAAACAGTCAACCAAGCAACAAGTATGGGTTTGAAAGAACAAACTCATACATAATACTAGAATATGCAGGTAGTGTACTTAACACTTCAAAGAGACATTAATTATCGTTACTTTATTGTAATGTAATTTGTATAGCAAAGTGCCTGATTGTGTCGGTCATCTAGTTTCCAGGATTTGTTCCGCCTCAATTTTGATATGCTTAATCAACTTGGACACGAAACTTTTTATATATGGAAGTGGATAACTTGAAACTAACTAATATATAGTTAATATGGGTAAGAAATTAACAATATGCATCGTACTGGAATCTGTGTATATATATAGATGGTTATGAGATCCTTCTTTGTAACATGAATTGGAATTTAAATATTTTAATTTGTTTTTTTTCCATAAAATTGAACATACATAATACATGTCATGATGGAGATAAGTTGAGGCAGGATTGAGCAAGAAAAATGAATTGAAACAAAATCGAACAGAAACTGGGGAAAATCGGAATCGATTCGGTTTAAATAAAATCGATCTGAAACCGAAACTGAAAAATAAATATAACCGAACTCATTTTAATAGTTGGATTCCGGTTATACGTTACAATCGAACCGGTAAAAATCGAACCGGTTATTAAAATAATAATTAAATATATATAATCAATATAATTTTAAAAAAATAATAAAACATTCAAAATTTGAAGAATACCTAAACTGTAGTTTCATTTCGTTAATAGAAGTTCGGCCTTAAATTATGTATACAATTCATCCGACCAAAGTGTGAAGTCCAAAGTCCAATAGTGGATATGTATCATATTAAGGTAATCTCTATTATATTATTATAAGCGAAACATGATTTCGTTTGGTCGGTTGGTTACCGTTTTTTCAAAAAAATTTGTTATCACATTTTAAAATAAATTTAAAATAAATATAATTTATTTTTAAAATATTAAATAATATACTTAATAATAAGTACAAAATCTTTGTAGTAAATTCAACTTAATTTTTAATTACACTTGCACCCAACTTCCCTACTTGCACCCAACTTCCCTATCACCTCTTTTAATGGACCCAAACACTTCTAAACGCTTTTAAAATCAATTTTAATAGTTCAAAATTTGACTTTAAAAAATTATTAATAGATTAAGAAAATCATCCAAACATAATACAGCACCTCCTCCTTCCTTCCCTACAGAGAGACCTATAGGCTATAATTGTATTTTTTTTAAATATTTTTTAACTATCTAAATTATGAATCCATTAATAATATAATATGTACAAAATATTAGTTTTACTAATTTCAATAATACGTAATATTGCTTTTTATAATTTTTTATATAATAATAAAATTAAAAAATTATAAATATTATAGTTTGTGTATCGCACAGGTTTACTATAATAAGCGAAATATGATTTTGTTTGGTCGGTTGGTTAACACCTTATTAAAAAAATTGTTAACACCTTGAAAAACAAAATTTAAACAAATATAATTTATTTGAAAATTTAAATCATGTATCTAATATAACTACAAACTCTACGAATTATTATCCAACTTAATTTCTAATCGCACTTAACTTTCTTCTTACCTTTTTTGTAGAAAACCAAATACTTCCAAATTTAATTTTAGTAATTAAAATTATAAATATAACAAAAATTAATAAATCAAGAAAAAATTAAAAAATACAATATTAAAAAAAATAATACCAAATCATTTACGTACATATATAATTGATATAGAAGACTCCCACTTGGCTGTTTTTAAAATTTTAACTATCTAAATTTTGAATTTTTCTATAATATAATAAATAGAAAATAATACGTAAATATTTTAATTTCATTAATCTCAATAATATATAATTATTACTCCCTACATACCTCCCAATTGTTATCTAAATATGTGGCATGCACTTCAAGATGAATAAATATTATAATTTAATAACTTTTTTAAAAAAAATTCTTTTTCTGAATAAAAGTTTAACTATTCTATTTTTATTCAGAAAAACAATTTTTTTAGAAAACGTTATACAACTATACTATTTATTCACCTTAACATGTGTGTCACATACTACTTTAGAAACGATTAGGCTGTTTTTAAAATTTGAACTATCTGAATTTTGATTAATTCGATAATATAATACATAAATAATATATAAATATTTTAACTTCATTAATCTCAATAATATATGATTATTGTCTTTTATAATTTATTTTTATACAATAATAAATATTATAAATATTATAGTCACTCGTGCATCGCACGGTACATTAATATCTTCCAAAATCTAATTTTAAAAAAATATAATTTAATTATAAAATTAAATCACCTATCTAATATAAGTATAAACACTATGAATTATTATCCAACTTAATTTTTAATCGCACTCAACTTCTTTCTTACCTCTTTTATAAGAAACTAAACACTTCCAAAATTAATTTTATTAATTTTAATTATAAAAATTAAATCATGTATCTAATATAAGTACAAACTCTATAAATTATTATCCAACTTAATTTTTAATTGCACTCAACTTTTTTCTTACCTCTTTTGTAGGAAACTAAACACTTTCAAAATTAATTTTATTAATTTAAATTATAATATAACAAAAGAATTAATAAATCAAGAAGCATATTAAAAAAAATTAAAAAATAATAACAAACCATCCACATACACTACCATTATTCGGATTCCCAACATCTTATAACGAAGCGACCTATAGGCTATACATAAGAGGAATTTGTAAGATTTTAACTATTTAAATTTTGAATCATTCAATAATAGAATACATACAAGATAATAAGTAAATATTTTAATTTTATTAATCTCAATTTATTTTTATAAATTATTAAAATAATAAAATTATAAATATTATAATCAGTCCGTATATCGCACGGGTTATGGGTCACTAGAAAGTAAAGACAAAATCACACCAGCAGTAGTGTACAGAAGCAACTAAACACTAAACCAGAAGAACACTAAACACACATGTTCTTTATTTCTTTTGATTAAATTTTGTATTAATTATTATTTTTATTATTATTTATGGAGTACGCGCGTCAATTTAATTTATTTATATATTATCTTTCATTTTAATTTATTTATCGATTTTTTATCCAAAAACGAGCCAATTAGAATTGAACTGGGATATTTTAAATCGAAACCGAAAATAAATCTGAATCATTACAATTTTTAATTTTGGAAACCAAAAATATATAATTATAATTCTGATTTTAACTGAAAACCGAGCCAAATCGGCTCATGCTCTCCCTAAATGACTATATGTCTGTATCTAAGTTAAATAGTGAGTCGTATATTAAGCTAGCTACTATATAAAGAAAGAAGTTGCTTGTTTATTCTTTCGTTTCATTTACTTTATACTTGAATAAAATATAACCACACTCTTTCCGTTGAGTTTTGATACATATTAATCCAATTTTATTATTTTGTGAAACAACTGTATGACCCACAATTGTTGATACTCCATTTTCAAATTACTCTAATTCTTGGTGTTCAATTTTTCAAGGCCTACCAATATCATTCCTAAACTAGCATTAGCAAACTTCAGGTAAGTTTGGGAAAATAAACACTTACCTAATTTGGGAAGGGAGTCCAAAAATGGCTGTCAAACTTAATGTTCTTTGTACTCTCTGAACTCTTTAAGTAATGTTACATTTAATTGCTGTATATTAAATTATACAATTACATACATATGCTTTTAGGCTATAGCTTGTGAACATATATACAACACAAATCTGGATGCGTTAGAACAGAGATTAACAGTATACACAAAATTAAATATTGACAGTATAAAGATATAGTTTGGAACAACCAAGGAGAGATACTTAGTTAGCATGTCAAGTTCTAGTGCCGGATATTGGTATATACGTATTTTTAAATTGAATACTCATGTTTTTCCACAATAGTAATCTTAAATTTTATCTTCAAATATTGTAGTCAAAATTTATTTTAACAAATTACATTCATCAAATTAAATATCCATGTTTATTGTATTTTAGAGTAATGAATGATGCATTTGCTTCGATTTTTATGCAATTTTTGCTTTTACTATTAGGTTTATTATGTTTAACATTATAATATAAATGAATTTTTTATTTCCCGTCTCCCACACCCGTCTTGCCATATATAGGAAAATGTTAAGGGTACAAAATGAGTTCCCAAAATAATTATAAATGCTACTTGTCATATGTTTCTAAATATAAATTGACCCAAATGCATTCATTACAATAATAATAACAATTAAATTATTTTATATTATCACATCATCTATAGCACGTCATTTTATAACAATTTGTATAAATAACTTTTTGCCTAAAACATTACTCATTATTATATCTATCGAGTTCCCCTGTCACCTAGCTATGGAACCCTCGAACCAGTGTCCCTGCTTCGTGGTTTGGAATGGAAAGAAGCAAGTCAATGGTTATGAAACTTAATGTTTCTTATACATTCTGAAGTAATGCCACATTTGGACTCCTGCATATATATATTTATAAAAAGTATACAACCGCATGCATGTGCTTATAAATTTTCAAAATACAACACAAATCCCAGTACAAAATACACTCTCTTTACGAAGCAAATTTAAAAGAAAAAACATTACAAAGCATGAAAGTCTAGCTAAGGCACTGGTGATAGCCTGATAGGGCTAATTAACACTCTCTTTTCCTTCTCCTTAGTTACCGAATTAAGTTTAGTGTTCTGTACACGCTTGCCTCCATCATTTGCTGCCATTAGCTCCTCGTAGCTGAACGAATCATCATCGTAAATGTCCCACCATTTTCGCACTAGCATCTTCACATCTTCCCTCTGCATATGTTCATCCTTTCCGGTATATCTCCATGGTTTGGAACCCTATAATAGGTATAACACACAGATGTTAGTAAATCTATACGGTTTAAAATCTAGAGTGAGAACCGATATTGCACAGTTAATTTCTTACATTTGCACAGAAATGAATAACTTTCACTTTGTCAAGCTCTACGTGTTCTGGATGAGTCCACAACATTGGAACTAAAAGATTGTATATAGGAGGAATTGGCTCGAATATGCTCTTGAAGTACAAGTTCAACAAGTCCTGCAAATATCATGTTGTGTAAGTACAATATTTTAAGTTAAACTAAACGACATCAAGTTCATATCATATCTAATTAATACTGCAATAGTTTAATCATATCCAGTATATAATCTACCTGCTCAGCAAACGAAGAAGGTGGAGTGACTTTAATAGTGTTGATTAGATCATCATAAGTAGCTTGACTTGGCTCGAAAACGAACATACCAGCATTGAAATATGATGACGGAGCCTGTCCCATCTCCGCTGGCCATTTTACCCTATCGGGGCATTGTTGGCAGTAGCCAATCTTGTACTGAGGGGAATGATGCCATTCACAGAAACAGTCCAAAACACCATACAAATGGCCATTTGGTAAGTCAAAGAGCTCGTCAACATTACCGTATACTTGGATATCTCCATCAAAGTATACCATCTTGCTGTACTCCTCAAGCTGCACCAGTAATGTAAATTGCATTAATACAAGTGTTCAGCTGAAGCAAGAGTGCCAAGTACATTAATATAAGTGACCGTTTAGGGAATCTTAAAATAAATAACTTATTACTTAAAATGAATAAGAGACTTATAAGTGATAAATAGATAGATACTTATAAGTTAAATAAGTGTTTGGTTAAATGTCAAAAAAAATTGTACTTAACCGAGCTAAAATAAATAAATTTTAAATACAATTATCTTAATTCGTAAATTATTAATTAGAAATGCATGTTAAAACATAAATCTTAAAACAAAAGTTAATAAAAAACAAAAAAAAATCAAAATAAGTTAAGAAAAAATACGTCGTTGCTAACATTCAACTTATCACCTTATAAATTGTAAATTTGACTTATAAGTTGGGTCGACAAACACTCATTCATAAGTACTTATGCGCTTATCCGCAAATAAGTTACTTATTTTGTCATTTAACTTATAAGTTGGGTCGACAAACACTCATTCATAAGTACTTATACGCTTATCCGCAAATAAGTTACTTATTTTGTTCGGCCAAACAGACCCTAAGTGTTAAACGTTTACCTCGAAAATACGAAGCTTGGAGTAGTTAATGGCAAAATGCTCATGAGCCCAACCTACTTTTGATTTGTCCATTTCCGGGGCTTGAACCCAATCAATATATTTAAGAATGCAACCATTCTGCACCATCAGAAGGCGGTGTTCTTGGGGAACATCAGGCAGAACAGCCACAACAAGTGGGTAGGCTGAGCCAACTTTCTTTAGGCCCTTGGCTAGCCCAACCACACCTTTCACGTAGTCACCGCAACCTCCCAGGAACGTGACAAAAGCCTTGTTTTCTTCTTTTGCAGCAATCTTCGACATTCTATTGATGTCATTAGAATAATTCTGTCCTGGTGCCATGATTTTTTATATAGATATAAGTAGATCTAACTTTAAGAAAGAGCAAACTAAAAGTTATCTAAGCTTATGGGCATACAATTGGAGTGCCTTAATTTTGTTTTGGTAGTAAAGGTGGATAGATTGAGCTTTATTTATAATGAAAATATTGGCCGATTCTGGATAAAGAATAATAGTACTCCCTTTAATTTCTACTCAGGACACGAAAATTGGCACGTTTTTTCTTGGAAAAAGAAACTATTTTGTGTTTACTTTTAGGAGTCCTGACAGAGTTTTAAGCTTTGTTTGGGATTCCTGTTAAAAATTGTTGTGCTGTTAGAAAAAGTGCTGCTGAAAAAAGTGTTGTTGTAAAAATCAGATGACTGTTTGGTAATTTTTTTGATACGTATATGTGTTGATGAAAAAATTAAAAATAATGATGTTTTTGGTAAGGTTTGATGGTGAAATCAACATCTATTTCCCGCAACAGCTGAAAAGCAGCTTTTTCTAAAAGCATGGGGGACTTACTTTCTCTAACAGCAGCTTTTAGGCCAAAATCACTTTTTCGAAAAGCAGCTTTTAAATTTTACCAAACAGTTTTTTAATTGCTTTCCAACAAAAAGCTGCTGTTGACAGCAATACCAAACACACCATTAGTTACTTAAAGCCAACTTGAGTGTACAGAATAAGTTGTTTGTTCACTTATAAGCAGTAACCCAATTTATAAGTCAAATTTATAATTTATAAACTCATTAATTGAATGTTAACAATGATATATTTTTTCTTAACTTATTTTTTTCGATTTTTTTAATAATTTTTTTTTAAAATTTATGTTTTTACATGTCTTTCTAATTTAAAATTTACTAATTAAAATAATTATATTTAAAATTTATTTATTTTAGTTTATTTAAGTAAAAAAATTGTTACATATAACCAAACACTTATTTCACATATAAATATTTATCTACTTCTCACTTATAAGTCCCTTATTTATTTTAAATCATAAGTTACTTATTTTAAAAAATTTCAAACGGGCACCAGCTATGGCCTTTGTTTTTCTTTTACCTTTTTCGGTAAATCTTGCGGTTCGTTTCCTGTTCTAATGGAATTCAAAAAGAAAGATACAGCATAGGTTCAATCCTTAAACAATAGTTTCTCGTGTAATTTATAGTAGTATATAATTAATCCGTGCGATACACGGTTGTTTTTATCATTATATATTGTAAATTCGAATTTTATTATATTTATGCTAGGATTCGAACATTATACCTCTTAAATGATACTAATTTTTAAGAATAAATCTAACGGTTCATGTCGATTTGATCTGACGACTCTGTATTGAATAATCAATGACTAACACCAACAACCAAATTTTTAATATTTCGTCTTTAATATATTAGTATAGATAGATAGATTATCTTAAAGCCTATTATTACCCATATAACATTTACCCACTAATTTACCCATGACCCATAATCCATGATCCTATTTCATTTTTTACACATAAAACTTTATATAATACAAATATCCGTGAATCTTTCACATTTAAATCCATCTTAACCCATATAAAAGCTAATCTAACATATCAATTTAGACACTTAAAACGCTCCCTTATTTATAGCAACTAAATAGTATGTTTAAATTTTGTTAAATTCTATTCATCTTAAATCTTAGTTACAAACAAACGATTTCTCTCAGATCTATCATTAATTTTTTTTCTCCCTCTCCTTCCTCTCTCTTAATTTTTTCGTGTGTGTGTATATATATTCTTAATATATGTGTGATTTGTTTAATTTGTTTGATTTGTACAGGATAAAGATATAATTGATTATATATCAATTTTTTCGAAATTAATGTATTTAGATATTATTGTAGAAAAATTGAGGATAACTTGGATTATTCTGAAGCCTTGACAAATAATTTCAGATTGAAACAATTTGGTGGTTATCCAAACTTTTCAACCGGATAAAATCAGAATATAAGAACAGAATTCAACAACCAACCTTTTGTTTTTTTTCTCTCTATGACCAAATCTGTTGCAAGTATTATATAGGTGTCCAAAAGACATGTCCTAAGACACGTCCATATATGTCCAAAAGACATGTCCTAAGACACATTCATACATGTCCAAAAGACATGTCCTAACACACATCCATACATGTCCAAAAGACATGTCCTAAGACACGTCCTTTGAGGTATGCGGTTGTGTCTAAAAGACATGTCTTTTCACATTAACACCAACCCCCGTCAATACCGAAAATCATAATAAACTCAAACAAGCATGCACTCCGCACTCTCCCGACTTGTTTGATGAAATATTACAATCACATTGGTCAACTAGTTAATCCAATTACACTAAAATATCTAACAATCCTCCCCTATTTTAGCGTAATCCATGATTAACTAAACAAAATCACAATAAAAAACAAATTTATGCATAAATGAAATATCATGACGATTGAATTTTATATTAGTATATTACACATCCCAGATATTCGAATATCAAGGTATCACAACTGATTGAACCTCAGTTATTCATAATGAATACATGAAGATAATATACACATAAATTTACATTCTCAAATGTTCTCACTTGACACTATCTTTTACTAGCCTTGTATCATAATCCTTCATAAGCAATATAAAGTCAAGTCCTAACTTCTTGAAGCGACTAAACTTCATGCTCACATAGGTAGCTCTTTTATTCTTGCACCTGCATATGCAATTTTTCAAAAGAACTATTAAGAAGATAAACTTCAACCTCCTCAACTTGCAGGTCTGAACACATACCTTGGGATGATACTATTACTGTGTTCCAATCTCTAGATGTTAAGCTTTCCGCATTGAATTCAACATCTAATTTCATATTAGATGGGAATTGGGTATCTCAACATGAGAAATATTATATGGACTTTAATCCCACCCCTATAGCCGATTTGTACACAAGATCTCTACTCAACCCTTTGGTCAAATGATCGGCTAAATTATGTTGAGTTCTTATAAACTCCACTGATATAACACCTTGCATGATAAGCTCTCGAATCATGCTGTGTCTAACACCTAAGTGTCTAGACTTGTCTTTGTACACTTCTCTATAAGCATTAGCCAAGGTAGACTCACTATCACATCTTATAGATATGGGAAATATCGGTTTAGGCCATAATAGAATTTCATAAATCAGATTTCTTAGCCATTCAGCTTCTTTTCTAGCAGCTGATAATGCAACAAACTCATATTCCACTGTTGAGTTAGTAATGCAACACTGTTTTTTTATGCCCAAGAAATAGCACCTCCCCAAGAAGGAATACCCAACCACTCGTGGAAGAATGATCTTCTTTATCACAAATCCAACTTGCATCCGAATGACCTTCAAGAACCGAAGGAAATCCAGTAAAAGTCAAACCATAATCCATGGTTCCTTTTAAGTACTTGAACACTCGGCTTAAAGCTTGCCAAATATGTGAACTTGGTTTGCTAGTAAACCTACTAAGCTTACCAACAACATAGGCTATATCTGGCCTAGTGCTTATCATGGCATACAAGAGGCTATCAATCGCTCTTGAGAATTCAAGTTGAGAAACTACAACTCCTTTACTAGATACTAGCTTAAGACTAGGATCAATAGGAGTGCTAACTGGAGAATAATTATTAAAGTTAAATCTTTTCAGAATCTTCTCAATATAATGAGATTGAGAAATTGAAATACTATTTTTCGTACGCTTGATTTTTGTACCAAGAATCACCTCAGTCTCTCCCAAGTCTTTCATGTCAAAATTAGATGACAAAAATTTCATGGTTTTATCCACTTGATTTTGGTCAGTACCAAAAATCAATATATCATCTACGTATAAGCAAATTATAACTCCTTTACCAAAAGCATCAAACTTGCTATATACACATTTGTCTGCTTGGTTAAGAAGAAAACCATTAGACAAAACCACACTATCAAATTTTTGATGACAATCTTTTGGTGCTTGTTTAAGACCATACAAAGATCTCTTCAACTTACACACCTTGTGCTCACTACCAGGCATAACAAACCCTTCCGGTTGTTTCATATAAATCTCCTCATCTACTTCACCATTCAAGAATGTAATTTTTACATCCATCTGATGAATTACAAGGTTGTGTATAGATGCAAGTGCTATCAACAACCTCATAGTAGAAATCCTAGCAACAGGAGCATAAGTATCAAAGTAATCAATCCCTTTTTTTTTGCCCAAAGCCTTGTATAACCAATCTGGCTTTAAATTTGTCTATGGTATCGTCCACTTTCATTTTTCTTTTGAAGATCCATCTGTTTTCTAATGCTTTACAGCCAGGAGGTAGATCACTCAATTCCCATGTGTTATTATTATGATAGAATCCATCTCATTCTGAATAGTTTCTTTCCAGAATGCAACATCCCTTGATGTCATTGCTTCATTAAATATTTTTGGATCCTCCTCAATAATAAAATAACATTGATACTCAGACTCAATCTCAACCTCATCTCTTGAACCTTCAACCAAATAAAGTTGAAAATCAAGTCCAAATGATTTGTTTTTTCTAGCTCTAAAGCTTCTCCTTGGTTCAGAAGGTCCATGAACATCTTCAGTTTGAACCGGGTTCCTACTGAAAGAATTTTGAATCATGTCTCTTGGTCTAGGTATAGATGTAAATCTATTTTCATCAAAGTCAGCATCTCTCGACTCGATAATCGTATTCACAGATACATAATCATTAGATTCTAATACATAGAACCTATATGCAATGGAATGCTCAACATACCCCACAAAAATACAATCTAAACCTCTTTCACCCAAGTTTCTCCTTTTGGGTTCAGTGAGCCTTACAACTGCTCTACATCTTCAAACTCTCAGAAAACTCAATTTTGGTGGCTCTTTATACCAGAGTTCATAAGGGGTAAATTTATTCCTCTTAGTAGGAATCCTATTCAACAAATAACAGGCTGTTAACATAGCCTCACCCCAAAAATCTTCATTCAAACCCGAATAGGATAACATGGAATTAACCATCTCTTTTAAAGTCCTATTCTTCCTTTCTGCCACACCATTTTGTTATGGTGTATAAGGAGCAGTGGTTTGATGTATTATACCAGTAGATTGAAAGTATACTAGATCATAATACTCACCTCTCCTATCAGTACACAGATTATTAATCATAGTACTTTTATGTAGCTCTACTTCTTCTTTATAGATTTTAAATTTATCAAGAGTTTCATCCTTAGTATTCAACAAATAAACATAGCAATATCTAGATGTATCGCCAATAAATGTAATGACATATTTTTTATTTCCCAATGAAGGTGTAGCATGAAAATCACATAAATCGTTATGTATCAGTTCCAACACTTCAGATATTCTGTTTACGTCCTTGAAAGGCTTTCTAGTTATCTTAGTTAACATACATATTTTACATTTCTCATTGTTTATATCAATAGCAGGTATGAGACTCATTTTAGACATATCCTTTACTCTTTTATAATATACATGTCCCAGTCTAGCATGCCACAATTCATATTTATTCGAATTATTGTTAGCACTATTAGAAGCCATACAAGCAGATTCATCATCAAATGAGACATTAACATTCAACATAAACATGCCATTACATAAATAATCAAAGCCAACAAAAGTACCATGCTTTAACAAGATATACTTGTCACTTTCATACAGTTGTTTGTAACCACAATTATTCAATACAACACCAGACAAGAGATTCTTTCGAATTCCAGGAACATACAACACATTATTTAATATTACATATTTTCCAGAAGTAAAAACAAGCTTTACATTTCCTAGTACTTTTATTAGTTCAGTTACAACATTTTCCATCTTTAACATAGATCCATCTTCGATTGGTTGAAAATCATCAAACCCACGAAGATCTTTACACACATGACTTGTTGCTCCAGAATCAATCCACCATGCAACATTATCATCCTGCACATAAAATGCCTCAGAGATTAGTGACACATAATTCTGCCCGAAATTATAATTTTGTACTAAAATCTGACCTTGTTGCTTTTCTGGATCCTTGGATCCACTTGGACCAGCGTTATGCCTGCCTTTACCAACCCGACAATCCTTCTTGAAATGACCAGGTTTGCCACACTTCCAACATGCCAATTTTGGTTTCTTGTTGGAAGAGGTATTGTTATTTCCTTTAAACTTCCTCTTCTTACCATTGTCTTTGTTAGAATTCTTAGAAGATCCACCATCTTCAACCATATGTACAGAAGAGTTACCGACTTGATTCTTTCCATAGGGATTATTCTCAATTTCTTGAGCCCTTAAAGCCTCTTCAATTCTGAAGTGACTTCCAAGTTCAACCAAAGTCATCTCTTCTTTATTATGTTTCAGGATGTGTTTGAAATCTTTCCACGAGGGTGGCAGTTTGTCTATAACACTAGAAACCAAAATGGATTCATCCATTTTCATTTCGTGTTGAACAAACTGTCCTAAAATCCTTAACAGTTAATTATACCGTTCCATGACCGGTCTAGTATCAACCATTTCATAGTTAATAAAATTACTAACCAGAAACTTTTTGCTAGAAGCATCTTCATCCATGTACTTGGATTCAAGGGAATCATACAATTCTTTTGCAGACTCAACATTTTGGTATATATCAAAAAGAGAATAAGACATACCGTTCAAAATGTGACCCCGACAGATGTAGTCATCATTCTCCCATTTGCAGTGTCTTCTAGTCTGTTCTACAGTTTCCTCCTCAATCATTTCTGGCATTGGAGTACTCAAAACGTACACACACAACTTTTAATGTGGTTAACAAGAAATGCATCTTCTTTTGCCATCTTCTAAAGTCATGTCCCTCAAACTTGTCTAGTTTTACAAACTTGTTAGTCATGTCTTTTACAATTTCGTTGTTCGCCATCTTCAGAAAACAAATTTGTTTCAATCTTTGTTGTAGAAAAATTGAGGATAACTTTGATTATTCTGAATTCTTGAGAAACAATTTCAGATTGAAACAATTTGGTGGTTATCCAAACTTTTCAACCGGATAAAATCAGAATATAAGAACAGAGAATGATGTATTTTGTGTGAATTCAACAACCAACCTTTTGTTTTTTGTTCTCTCTATGACTAAATCTGTTGCAAGTAGTATATAGCTGTCCAAAAGACATGTCCTAAGACACGTCCATACATGTCCAAAAGACATGTCCTAATACACATACATACATGTCCAAAAGACATATCCTAAGACACATCCATACATGTCCAAAAGACATGTCCTAAGACACATCCATACATGTCCAAAAGACATGTCCTAAGACACGTACTTTGAGTTATGCGGTTGTGTCTAAAAGACATGTCTTTTCACATTAACACTAACCCCCGCCAATACCGAAAATCATAATAAACTCAAACAAGTATGCACTCCGCACTCTCCCGACTTGTTTGATGAAATATTACAATCACGTTGATCAACTAGTTAATTCAATTACACTAAAATATCTAACAGATATGTGTTTGTATTATGATTGTATCTATTACAAAATTGAATTTCTCTAATACTTCTCTTATCTTTTTTTACGGAATTCTAATGTATCTGTGTTTTTCTATAATTATTTCACAAAATAATAATTTTTGGCTATTAATTAATTAGGCTATTATTTTTTATAAAATATTTGTGAAATAAATTTTGGCTAGCAGTGTAGCGTAACATTCGTAACTATATTATTTTCAATTATTTCTACAAACCTGACAATATGCCTTATACTATAAAGTTTAAATTTAAATCACCAAACTAAATGAAAAATAGTTCTATTCTTTTTGAAAAAATACAAAATTACAAATTTTTTGGCTTGCACCGGTAGCTCGCGTGGAAAATTCCTAGATAAGAGTGGAGGGATGAATGAAATCAGATTTGAACAATTACTTAATCAAACTCATTCATAATCTTCAAAAAACCTAAAGATATACACAAAACAATCCTATGCAATACTACTTGCGATTAAAAATCAATGATGTAATGAAACATATAGAAAATTAAACAAGAGAATTAGTAGGGTGAATAATATTATTACTTCCATTTCTGATTAAAGTGATGATTACTTTGTAGTTATACTAGAAATTGAAAACTGATTTTTTTTGATGCGGAAGACTGATAAAGAATAGAAGATGTGTTATTGTATTTTAGTTTGGACATAATTTGTGATATATATATTTTTAATACTTTAAGTTTTAGCCCGGATTAATTAAATAATGCTATTGTTTTATTTGAAACATTTTTTTTTATTATATGTTCGCAATAAAAAAATTTAAAAAATATCATATCGCAACTATTCGTGATAATATTATTTTTTAAACTCGAAAGCATAATTTTCACCGTAAAATAAATATTTAAATAATAAAAATAAATGGTAAAATAATTTATTGAGGATTAAGCGTAATAAATTGTAATATTACAATTTTTTGATTACCACACCTAGCGCGCAAAGGATCCTGGTTTATTTCAAGGAATGCAAATTAATATTAAAGATTTGAGATCTATAAAAATTTAGGTGACACTAAAAAAGGATTCCTTGATTTATCAAACCGTAAATTTGGGTTATGGGAAGTAGAATATAAATCCAATCCCCAACATTTTTTTTGACAAAATCCAATTAATCCTCAACATTAACATTAAGTACACTCGAAAAAGATACTTATCTAATTTGATAGAGACGGAATTTAAAAAAACAATTAATTATATTGTACAAACTAAACTAGAATAGGTCATCTTTGAATCTCAATAAATTAAGCAATATCCTCATTCTTAATTATCCATAAAAAGCAACATGATAAAAAAGAATCAGTTAAATATCCGAGTACGCGTCCAAAGATTAAGACCTCCGTGTGATCTACATTTACTTTCACCCCTCCCTTCGACGACTTTTAGTCGGTCTTCTAAAAATGGGTCTTAGCAGGCTTAGACGGTGATAAAACACCTGACTCAGATCTAGACGGTGATATAGGTATTTTTTCAAAATATAGGTTCAAAATCGGGATTATGCGGGTTAGACAGTTAAAAATCGGTCCTAGACGGTCTAGGCGGAAAATAGTTATTTTTTTTTTTTACTTTTTTATAATTTAATTCATTAATTTCATAATTTCACACAATATCATGTCAATTATTATTATAAAGTATTGGTAAGAAATAACTAAGTAATCTAATATATTTAATTTCTCACTTAAAATATAAAATTAACATATTATAATTAATTTAAAAGTGTAAATTAAAATATAGTTAATATTGTAAACTCAATAATTAGTACATAACGCATGTCAAATGTGTAAAATTTGTTTAATATCATTCTAATTTCTTTTTTCAAACAAATAAAGACATATTGATCAGTATATAATTATAAAAATTAAAAATAATATTTATATTCTTCCGATTAATATTCCGATTAATCGGTCCGATTAATCTCTCGAAGGTACCCTCACAGCCCTTGCACGCCTAACGATTTCTAGAACACTGCTTTAAGCATACATAATATCTAAACATACTCCACCCTTCACCAACTTTACCGTCCAAATGCATATTAGGTGACTCGGTGAATTTTTTTAATTGCGAATTTACAATATATAGTGATACTCCCTCCATCCTTTTAATTTGTTATCAAAAAGATTGGGCACAAAAATTAAAAAATATGTATAAAGTAGTGAAAAATATAAAAAAAAATGGGTGAAGTGATGTGACCCATTGATTTTTAATATATAAAAGGGAGAGAGTGATGTGAAAGTAGTGTGAAAAGAGAGGATAAGTGGGGAAATGAGGGGACCATTAACTATTTTTGGTACATTTTTAAATATAAAGAAATAGATGGAACATCCCAACAAGTAAAGTGTAAAAAAATGAAAAGAACGGAGAGGGTATTTTTTCTTTTGACAGGACAATATAGTGATATCTAAAATTATTAAATCCTATATATATAAAGCATCTTTACATTATTACCACTTATTTATATAAAAATATAATTATAAGGGTATTTATAAAATTAATTCATATAGGCGCCCAACATATAATATTACATGGACAACTAAATTTATATTATATATTAATAAATGAAACTATATTTTGATAGTTATATAACTACTTACAAGTATCAAATTATCAAAAATACTATCAAAATATCAAAAATATCAAATTATCAAATTTAGTACTCACGAGATAGTTATATAAATATCTTTTAATTTTATATATAGTAAATCATAACTACTCACAATCGAATTAACTTATATTCTCCAATCATAGACTTTATTTTTTATTAGTTAATATTCATCTCAGGTAGGAATGAGCATCAAGTCACTTTAAGAGCCGGGAGCACCATCCCGTCCTCATTTCCCGAATTTCAATCCAATCCGTGAACATGCCAGGAATCCGAAGGGGTTTTTTTTCATCAACTATCCCTCTCCAACATAGATCCCCGCGGGGATTCCGAAAATTCTATGGTTAAAAAATAATAATTATATGTTCAGTAACATATTTTATTATTAAAAAATATTCTAATAATTTATAATATATAAATATATTAATTTATATTATATTTGTAGCATTAAATAAAATTAGTATTGGCTTAAGCTTAAATAAACGATATAATTCAATATTTAAAATTATTTTATAATAAAGTAAAAAAAAAAACTAATCACTAAGATGATTGATTATTTCAAAATTAGAATAATACTACCAATTTAATTTAAATTTAATAATATATTTAGTATGATATATAAATATATAATTATTTTTATATATGAAGAATCGGGATCGGGGGTCGGGGCGGAAGCCAGTAATCCGCGTCCATGCCCCCGTCATCGAATTTTTTGTAAAATTTCTCACGTTCCCCGTCCTCGAAAAAGTTACCAAATCCCCGCTCCGTTCAGGACGTCGATCGGATCGGGATTGGGCGGGGCTTGTAGAATATCCATTCCTAATCCCAAGATCGATTTACTTATAAAATGAATTTTTTTATTAACAATAAGTAATAGTAAATAACTTTATTGATATTTACTTACTTTTAAATTGAAAATTATCGGTTTAACGATTGTATTTTATAGTATACATCCTCGCGTCTATTTTATTTTATAGTATACATCCTTGCGTCTATTTTATTTTAAGTTAAAATTAGTTTTTAATAACAAATAATTTAGGAGTTATATTTAGATTTTATTCAATACTACTAAATTAAGTATAATAACATCTAGTTTCTTTTAATTTGAAAAATATTTTTTTATCAATAATTAAGTAATATTAAATAAATTATATTGAAAAATTATAGTACTATTAAGAATTATAAAGTATAATAAGTAAAATTAAGTTATCTAAAATAAAAAAGATATTTGGTTCGGATAATTATATAATTCTTTTAATAAAAAAGGTTATTAGTAACAAAACTAACCTGTTAAATTTTTACAATAAGTAAAATAAGTATTAGGTACAAAATTATAGAGTGGAATTTCATAACTAAACATGGGTTCAATTTTTTTTATCTACATAATTGTAATAACATTTCATGTTTTATTTAATATTTAATATTTAATATTTAATATTAAGAACTTATTATTACTATTATTATTATTATTTATTATACATTCTCATCAGGTTAAATTTTTTATAAGTACCTATTTAATAATATGAATATTTTAATTTCGATCCATATTTTACCAGAGATATGAGATTAAATTTTCTGCATATATTAATTTAATATTTTTAATAGGACTTGTACTTCATATGAGTTATGAACTAGTACACATAAAGTGAAGTTATAGTTTATTATTATTGTAAATATCATTTCACGATATTTGGTTATAAAATATATACAGTTCATAAATTAATATGACCAAAACAAAAAAAAGTCTCGCATGCTCAAAAAAAAAGTCCACACGAAACGACGCACATAGGGGTGTGGATGAGCCGAATCGAGCCAAATACTTAAGTGTTTATGTATCACCTCCTTAAAAATTTATGGAACTCGAGCTTAAGCTCGAATTTTTATAGGTCAAATATTTTATTCATGTATTGAATCATATAAAAAAAATTATTCACGAATATATTCACGAACATATTCACAAACATCACGAACTATCGAATTATCATTCAATAATTATAATCGCAAACAACTTAATTTTAAAACTCATTCTCACGATTCCCAAGTTTTTTGCATGAATTTCGCTTATTATTATTTTGAAACTAATAAAAACACCAAATATTTTTTTTTAAAAACGTACAACCAAGCGGATAAATTTGAATGTTTATTATTATAATTTTAATTAAATTACGTTTATATATTTACTATCATACTAGAGAAACACTAATTGTAAGCCCGAACATAAGTTAAAAAAATAGGTATATATTTATCATCTATCATGTATTATAATATAAATTTTATAAATATAAAAAGTTAATATATTCAACAAAATAAAGAAATGGAATAGATAAAATATTAAATTGATTTGCAAAAAAATATTTACTAAATATTGTGTTATAAGTGTGTCATTTACGAACATATATAACTAATAATTTATACTAGCCTATAATTCGTGCGATACACGGATTGTTTTTAACATTCGATAGTTTTTAATAATATATTTGATAATATAATTTTCAATAGTTGAAAAATAAATCGAAGAATACAATAAATTATAACAATATATGTTTTATAATAATTTGAGACTTGATTGAAAATAAATAATATAATATAATATATTGTTTAAATAAAAAATATAAAAGTTTAAATATAATAAGCTGTTGACGGGGTTCGAACCCTGAATCCATAAGAGCAGTTTAAATATTAATATAATAATATTTTATTATTGTATCCAATGATTCTCATTTTTTTAACTTTAGATCTGACGGTTGTTATTTGTCGTACCAAACAACTGTACCGAGCAACTACCAAACAACTGTACCGAGCAACTACCAAATAGAGGGTGTTGTGCTTATAATAGTATAATATAGATAGATAAATATAATTTTAGGAGTCATTACTCACGAGTCACGAACAATGTAATCAAACTTGTTCGCGAACTTTTGAGCCAAACTATATTGTATTCAAGTTTATCTTATTTATAAAGGAACCTTAAAATCATGTTTATGATCGGATCGTTTGTAAATTGAAGCGAACACAAGTTAAATTTTTTTAAATGGGATATCAAACTGTTCGTGAACTTATCGATTATAAATTACAGGCCTCGCCGCACATATCAGGAACTGTGCGGAATGGGCAACAGTCAACACATTTACTGTTTAATTTGGCCGGTGATAATTTTTAATAATATCTAAGTTGTGGCATATATATAGCGTTTGAATTTGGTGTTGTGTTTTGGGCCATATACATTATATATTATTAAATCATGTTATTTCAAAAAAAAATTATTAAATCATGTCAAACTTATATAAAATAATATTATCTGTTAGAAGGACCCAGCAAGATATATGATAATTTTATTTATTATGAACGAATTTGGATTCTCAAAATCTATTTTTCCTGACTTCCGGGCAAAAACAGTTATATTTGGTTGAACTGTCAACACCCCTATTTCACGTGTTATTATTACGAAACTCTTGAGAGGATGGTAGTGTACCGACCATTAAATTATCATTACTTTAATCGGTTTTTCCGAATAATTAACTCCAATAAAAATGAGCTCTTTTGATTGGTGAAATTTATATGAATGCAGGGACCATTAGCATTTATTATTCAACCACCAATAAGAAGAGTTCATTTATACAGGAGTTGCACACCATAGAAAATCCCAACTTTAATTATAATGTATTTTGTAGAGCAAAGTGCCTGATTGTGTCGGTCGTCTGGTTTACCAGATTTGTTCAGCCTCAAATTTGATATGCTTAATCAACTTGTACACGAAAGTGTACAAGTTTGAAACTAAGTACCCGTTTGGAAAATTTTAAAATAAGTAATTAATGATTTAAATCGAATAAGTGACTGATAAGTGATATGTTGATAAATACTTATAAATTATACAAGTGTTTGGATAATTTAACTTATAAGTCAGAATTTTTTTATTTAAATAAATTAAAATAAATAATTTTTAAATATAATTATCTTAATTCTTATATTTTAAGTTAGATTAAAATTTAGAAAAATATATTTTAAAAATAAAATTGATAAAAAACGAAAAATCAAAAATAAGTTGAGAAAAAGTACGTCGTTAGTAACATTCAACTTATCAGCTTATAATTCAACTTATAAGTTGTGTCGACAAACACTCGTCAATAAGCTGTTGCCGGCTTATAAGTCAATAAGCTGACTTAAACGATTTGCCAAACATGCCCTAACTAATCCTACCTCCGGCTCGGAAACATTGACTTTCTAAATTTTACATGTATTTAAATATTTAAATTATTTTTAAATTTTTGTTTCGTTTAAAATATATAAGTCCATACTCAACACACAATATTCTAACAAAATTATGTTGGGTTTGTGAGATCTATTATTTAAACCCATAAGAATTAACTATTCAGATTCAAATTAGATTATGGATAGTCTACTTTCCAGATTTGGACTAATAGAAGAAAATGTGAGAGATCAATACAAAAGTAGTGCGGCTTTAGGAGTAGGAATTTCTGAACCACGTAAATCTTTGTCTTGTGCGATTGTCATTTATTTTTTTGTTCTTAATTATTCGCTTTCAATTTTACTTTCGTTGTTGTATACTCAAGAACTGTTATGAAGAGCCTTTTCATGCGAGTGGGAGCGATGAAAGAAGACGGGAAGGTAAAGATCGACAAATTTGATGGCAAAGATTATGGATTTTGGAAGATGCAAATTGTAATAACCCCCAAAATTTTCAATTTTTTTTGTAACCCTTGTGAATAGTGTTTTTGCTGAATGAGAAAACTTTTCATGCCACACTATGTAGGGGTTCTATTATGGATATTCTAAGATTTTATTAGTACTCTATATGGTATATGAGTGTATGTAAAGATCGTCAGAATCCAATTCCGAACACTTGGGTTTTTCCCGGAAATACACTAGATACGGAGAGAATTGAGTATAAGGTAACAGGATAAAAATGATTTAAATTAAAGGATTATAATAGAGGATCATAAAAAGGAATATAATGTATTGAGAAAGGTTAAGGGAACCTAAGTAATAAGATCCCGGGTATGATCTTTCAAACGATAAACGAAAACGAAAGTTAAGCGAACCGTATAACAGATCAGCGGTCATTAGGCAAACAATTAGGAAGTTAAGCAAAGGGATTAGAGAGAGTGATGTCACCCAACCAATGAGAAGAGGACAAGGAGGGAAAGATGACATCACAACATGACATAGGCATGACATGGGAAGGAAGGAGATGTGGTGGATTTTTAACCACACAAAATCAAGGTTAAATTGGTAATTAACCAAAAACAAAACAAAACCAAATCAACCAAGCCAAATAATTCATTCTTCATCAAAACAAAAAGAAACCAAGGCATTATTATTCAATTGCTCTCGGCTTTTTACTATTCCAAAGGCAAGAAATTTCAAAAATTCAAGATCCAAGCTTCCTAAATTGGTGAGTTAATTCCCTAATCATCCTTATGCATAGTTAGGGCTATATCATGAGTTTAAGCCATCAATTCTTTCTCAATCTTCTTCATTAAATCAATGAAGAAGACAATGAATAGTGTTTTTAAGTTTTTAACTTGAAATTTTTCTTATTTTCCTTTAAGATCCAAGCATCCCTAAGACTTCTCAAAACTTCTTAAGGCTTCCTAGCTACTCCCACCACTTCAAGGAAGGTATATCATCTCCAAACCCTAGATTCCTATGTTTAATAAGATGATTTTGATTATTATGGTGATATTGTAGCTTAATGTTTGTGGTTTAGAGTTTGGGTTGAAGTGGTATTGAAATGGAATGGTAAATCTTGTTGTTTTGGTTAAAAGAAGGTAGTATAGTTAAATTCAAGCTTAGGCATAAGTATGAATGTTAAAAATTGAATTGATTGGGTCTGTTATGATGTGATAAGGATGGATGTTGGTTGTATGATTGATTTGAGGTTGAATTGGGATGGTTTTTGAATGGTTTAAAATTGGGAAATCGCGTAAACATAGCCGTCGTAACGTCCAATTTTCTTTAGACTGTTTTTGTGCATAACATTAGGACCCGAGAACCCCCTGCTAGATTATGACCATTGCCATGTCTAAATAGCTCGTGTTACGAGCTTCGTTTTGATATGTAGTTCGTTCGATTCCGATGCACGGTTTAGGAGAAACGACCGTTTCAAGTAACGACGTTTCGCGAACGAAACTTTTCCCCCTCGCCTTACTTTGAAACATAGGTTAAAGATCAAAAAGGGTTAATTAATGTATGAAACATTTATGGTAAGTGTGTCAGGCAGTTGGTAAGACACTCGCGAAAGAATCGCCTTAAAACTCGTAAAGGTTAATTTATTAAAAATGGTGGAGCCGAGGGTACCCAAGTGACTTAAGAGAATCAATAAGCGCAAAACAAGCGTTAGAGTCTAAGTTAGTTAAAGTATAGATTTACAAGTGACTTTGGTTTAATTCCAACTTACTTGTTGTTTATAGGTTACCAGACTCGTCCCGAGCCTTTTATCACCCCAAGTCGCTCAGGCAAGTTTTCTATCCGTTATAACTGTTGTTGTGATGTATTTGTGTATATGCATGATCTTGCGTTAAATGCATATTTGTTATAGCAAATTCTTGCGATATATTGTAGCATGTTATATGGTACATATGCATGCCTGTTTCGTATTCTTGCCATATATATCTGATTGGTTCAGTTGATAATACCTATGCTAGAGGATAGCGGTAATATGCATATACCCTTATTATAGGGACCCAAAAGGTGAAAACATTTTCTAAAACCGGGAGTCGAGGATCCCGAGTAGATTTTGTATATATGTATATATATATATATATATATTTATATATATATATGGTTATAGTTTTTAAAACTATTAATCGAATAAGGGTTATTCGATAACTCTATATTATTTATTGAATATTATTTCGAATATTATTCGAGGGCTTATGACTCCTTTATATTATTATTGAATATTACCTGGATATTCATTTGAGGATGTATGACTCCTTTATTTTATGAATATTATTTATAATATTCATTCGAGGTATTATGACTCCGCTTATTACTGAAATATATTCTTTATTTTATTAAAGAATAAGGTGTCAATAATCAAACTTATTTTCGATTATTCAAATAAAGATATTACTTTCGTATAAGTATATCTTTGGTTATTTAATATCCATTTCAAGTATAAGTTTTAATACTTCTACTTCGATTATTTTTATAAGGATTATCTTTATGAGAATATTATTTAAATAATAATATTCAGACATTTTCTAAATATTAGGGACTGATTTACTTCATTAAACCAGCATTACTCCAAACACTCTTTAAAGTGTTTTCGAGTCTTCAAAATGATTTTTAAAAGTTAGAGCGGATCCCAAAACTCATTTTTATATTTAAGATCTTCCTTTTAAAAAGGGGATTTAAATACTCGCTCAAAACCTGAGGGATCCGGCTCTATGGTGTATTTTATATTCGCAACAAGGTTGCAGTTTTGGTAAATGAATTGATTACTTACCCAACGTTCGGGAAGTAAGTCCATCTATTGAGTCGGCATAAGCAACATGGGCTCAGTGGGCGTCCATGATAGTGTAAGTGGCTCAGTGGGAGTCCATCAAATGCATAAGTGGCTGAGTGGCAGTCCAGCATAAGGTCCTATTGCGACCAGGGTGATGACCAGTGGGGAATTCGTCCATCTACTAGTAGAAAATGTTACTTATTGGTATCTTTGCCTGATCAGCAAGATACCTGGTTTATACCAAAATTCTTTTCCTTTCCAAAATTCATTGGATGTTTCAAACTCTGTTCATACTTTACATGACAGAGGTTTTCAAGAAATGTATAAAGAAGATGTATATGTGGATATATATATATATATCAGAACTTAATGAAGTATATCATAACTTCATTTCCTTTAATAATATTTCAAAGATTTAATCTATTCAAATCTTGTCTTGTGGTCTCATCTATGTGATGAACTGTTGAAAGCTCATTATACTTTGAACAGTGGTAGTTCAAGTAGCTTTATAAATGATATAAGTGTAGTGAAGTATCTGGTAACTTCATCCCTTGTTTTTACTTATATCTAGTAAGTAATTATCTTACACATGATAAAAGATTCTAGTAAGTATCCATTTAGATACTTATATTATTGTTATCACTATATATTATCTTGCGAGCTGTAAGGCTCACTCTTGCTTTATTTCTTCATCACACAACAACAGTTAGGAAAGATGGCCAGACTCCAGCAGACCCAGCGCAAGCGCGTGGGAAGCGTCCCGCGTCTTCCCGATGATGTTGTAGCTGCTATAGCTGCAGAGGTAGATCTATTGGTAGACCAGGCACTCTACTTTTGAGAATCAAATTATGTATAATTATAACTTGTGGCAGATAATGGCAATTAACTATAAATTATCAAGTAATCATTTTGGGTTGTAATAACTTTTAAATTGTGGATTCAAAGACTTGTACTTATTTCAATTTCATCTCTGAGACTATAACGGGTTGTGGTGTGTCTTAGTGTGGGGTCACAGCATAAGGTTATTTATTATTAATTAAGTGAAGTGATATTGTGGAAAGAAAGACCGTGACGACCCGGATCCCCGACCCCGGATCTGGGGGTGTTACACAAATTGAAGATTATTTGTATCAGAAAAAACTACACGAACGGCTGGAAAAGAAGAAACCAGCTTCAATAAAAGATGAAGACTGGAAGCTATTGGACAGGCATGCTCTGGGTGTTGTCAGGTTGACTTTGGTGAAGAACGTTGCTTACAATATCGTCAAGGAAACGACAACTTATGTTTTGATCAAGGCTTTGTCAAACATGTATGAGAAGTCGTCTGCTTAAAACAAGGTATATTTAATTCGCTTGTTAATTGTCATGAGATTGAATGAAGGCAATTGTGTTATTGATCATGTAAATGAATTTAATTCTCTTCTAGCAAGACAGGCATCGACGAATATTAAATTCGATGATGAAGTACAAGCCTTGTTGTTGGCATCCTCACTATCAGACAGTTGGTCAGGTTTTGTCACTTCTATAAGTAACTCATCTGGGAGCGGTAAGATGACTTTTGATGGAGATCGAGATTCGATTCTTGGAGACAATATTCTGACGCAACACGGAAGCGTAAGAGAAATAAACGCTAATCCCCGCAAGGACTCTTAAACGAGAAATCCTTTAAAATCTTGAATCCACGAGGCAAATCTTGAATTCACAAGGGTTTTCTTGAATTTACAAGAAAGAAGAGAAAATTCTTAAGGGTTTTGATTTTAATAAAAGATTGTCAATATGTTACATCATAAGTTTGCTTATATAGAGATATAAAATTTTAAAATGAAATAAAAATAAATCCTAATTAAAATTACTAATAATTAAAGGTAGCGTGATCGTGTAGTTTTGAGCATGAGCATGCGATGTCTTTCATCTGGCCACCAAAAAGCTACTATTGTTTTTTTTTCACTTTTGGCATGACCATGCAATCCAACGACGTGAGCATGCCATCATATTTTCTCAACAGCGTGACCATGCAGTCATCGGCGTGATCATACCTTGGTCTTCTCGCACTCATCACACCTTTTATTATATTCCAAAAATCTTCCTCCATCATATTCGGAGGAGAAACTCAGGATAGTCGTCAGGTTCCTTATTGAGTTCGGAGAGTAAAGGAAGAAAGTTCAAAAAGGGGCAGAATATGGGGCGTAGCATATCAAAGTCACTGAAGAGAGGATAATTAGAAGATCGCGAGGATATTATTTTTTAGAATTTTTAGAAGAAGGGTCGCTTCAGAAATCAGTGCACAGCCCTCACGGCTCGTAAAGGAAAGATTAAAGAGGATAATTCAGCTAACATAATTGAAGAAATGGTGGATGACGATGCTTTGATTTGTTATGTTGAATGTTTGGTTGAATCATGGGTTATGAATTCAGGTGCATCATTCCATGCTACCCCTTGCAAAGATTTGATATTAAATTTCAGAATTGGAAATTTTGGTAAAGTTCGTCTTGCTGATGATGAGACTTTAGATATTGCGGGCATGTGAGATATTAATTTTAGAACCTCTTTGGGAAGTAGCTGGACGTTGAAATATGTAAGGTATATTACTGGACTAAAGAAGATGTTGCTATC
Source organism: Apium graveolens (assembly GCF_009905375.1). Lineage (NCBI taxonomy): Eukaryota > Viridiplantae > Streptophyta > Magnoliopsida > Apiales > Apiaceae > Apium > Apium graveolens. Next base: position 268,274,399 of record NC_133655.1, on the reverse strand, counting down.
TGTGAGTCAGTTAGATAAGGAAGGGTATCGACTTACTTTCAAAGACCGACAGTGGAAGGTTATAAAGGGGAATCTAGTTATTGCTCGAGGAGAGAAAATGGGACTTTGTACATTGTTGAACAATTTAGCTATGAAGCAAATGCAGTTATTGATGAGATTGAGTCTTCAACTTTTTAGCACTAAAGACTTGGTCATATGTGTGAAAAAGGTATGAAGCTTAACTTCGAAGGGGAAGATTTTAGAGTTGAAGAATGTGGAAGTTGAGTTTTGTGAGCCATGTGTTCTTGAAAAGCAAAAACGTGTTACTTTTGCAAAATCTGGGAGGAACCCCAAGATTAAAAATATAGAGCTAGTTCATATATATTTATATGGTCCAACAACAGTTGTGTCGTTGGGCGGATCTCGCTATTATGTCAGTTTTATTGATGATTCCATTACAAAGGTATGAGTTTATTTTTTGAAGAATAAATCAAATATGTTTGCTACTTTCAAGAAGTGGAAGACTGAAGTTAAAAATCAGACCGGTTTGAAGGTGAAGAGTTTGGTGTTAGATAATGGTGGTGAATACAGTAGTGATGAGTTTAAAAGCTATTGTGCAAAAAATTGGGATTAGAATGATTAAAACTATTCCAGAGACACCACAACAGAATGGTATTGCAGAGCGCATGATTAGAAGCGTGAATGTGAGGGTCGAGAGTATAAGATTACATGTAGGGCTGCTAAAGATGTTTTGGTAGATGCAATTAGCACAATAGCGTATCTCATAAATAGAGGACCTTCAAGTCCTATGGGGTTCAAGATTCCTGAAGAAGAGTGTGACGCCCTCAAACTCGGGGTTTGGAATGGGGACCTGCAACACTAATATACTAATATGATATAATATCAGAAATAAAATAAATCCTGAAAGTTATAAGGATCTAAACAGGATAAAGTATGAGACAAGATTACAACTACCAACCAGAAATATAATATTTACAACCCTTTTATAAATTTATCCAAAAATAAGATTCCGACTTGGAATCGTCAGATAACCCAAAAGTATGTGAACCAGCTATTACAATTCCCACCAACTATAGTCGCTTTCTCACACAGCATCTACTTGATCTGGCACCTGAAATCTGACGGTACGAAAAGGACCGCCAGGAACACTCTTACGAGAAGTGTGCCTAAGTCTGGCCATCTTCCTGATTAATTGTCAAGGTTATATCAAAACAAATAAATGAGATAAAAGGCTCAGCAAGTAACTAATAAACAGTTCTAAATATCAAAATAATAATGACATTCTAATTCTCAATTAATTAGGTTGCAGTATCTTAGCAATATCTAGGAAATGATAACAAGATATGGGTTAAAGGCATTTAAGGTTCAAGCTTTGTATATTCAATTTTCAAGATCAAGTGACAGGGTTCTCAAATGAGTTCTCACATCTTTAAGTACTTCAATCAATATACTTCAATTTCAAATAAATATGCAATGAATAGTAATTATCGCACAATTTAAAAATCTTTCACTATTATTTTTACAATATAGAACCCTTGATTGGAATATCCATCTTTTATTTATAATACGGGTGATCAACCCATACCAACCTCCATCCGGTCATTATGGTACCTATGGAATTATTTCGGCCTATAATGTTGGACTAGCCCCGCCAGCCTCTTATGCGGCTGGACTATCCCCACTACCCTCTTATGTCTTTATCCAATCTTTAGGAATTCATTGAAAACCTTTATATTGGAAAACACAGAAATTTCAAACCAAATTCATTTTAACATTACCAGCATTTGAAATAATTTGGCCTCTTTCAAGTCGAAAATCATCCGTAGATTCAATTCAAGAGAAATAAGCGATTGGAAATAAAAGGAACGTAAGTTGAGGAAATGATCAATCATCAAACATAGGTATCATCAAGGCTATTAACAAGGTAGTTTTAAGGAACTGTATAATAACAAGGCACAAGTTTACTATCATAAGGATCTAGGTTAACAAGGTATCGAACAAGAGAGATTCATCAAGTTACATAGGGTCAAAAGATCGTAAGGATAACAAGAAATAAAAATAGGGTAAATGTACTTGAAATAAACGAACTAATATCAGGGTTTAAAAAAAGATTCAACAATAGTATTAGGGATATCCTTTTCTTTATAAATGCATATCATAAGCACTACTCTAAAATCAAATCATAGTAAAAGGGCAGCGTTACTTGCCTCACAAAGCTTTCTTGTTTCACGGGTTTTGAGTTACTACCACCTAAATCCTCTTTTCCTTTCCTAGATCAAACTAATTGTTAGTCCCTTAACAATATGACAAGAATTACAGAAGGGGGGTTGAATGGAATTCTTGAAACTTTTTCTTGAAATAAAAATGTTCTAACTCGAATATATATATAAGTGTGAATTGATTAGCACAATACGGAATAGTTACTTAAATGAATCAAAATACAAGTAATTAAAAACAAGAGTCTTTAAAAACTTTCTGGTGGATTTGAATGATTCCACCAGAGATATATAATATATATCGCGAGAACTCTGTGTGCAAAAAGCTCACAGCTGCTTACAAATATTGAACAACTAAGAATGCAAAGAAATGCTAAGAATTCTGCTTACAAATGTTGCTCTGCTTTTATCTCATACAGTTCCTTAGTTGCTACTTCTTGGTTTATATATCACCAAGATTACAAAGTAATGAGACAGGATAATAAAACAAAAATTATATAGTCTATTACAATGCTACTTCATTACTCAATTCCAGCATCTTTGAATATCTTCGTAATAGCATGGAAATGGCAATGCTTCTTTATTCTCGAAAACCCAGTTGAATAGGCTACCACATTCCATTTGCATCCACTCGACGCATGTGACTGTCTTGTCACTGTCAACATATATTTGAATTCTTTGTCCGTCGGGTTCATGATCATCCGTCGAGTTATTGATCATCCGTCGAGTTATTGATCATCCGTCGGGTTGTTGATCATCCGTCGAATTCATTGTTGTTTATCCGTCGAATTCATTGTTGTTTATCCGTCGGGTAGCAATCAGGCACTTGACTTCATTTCACTTATGCAGAATTACAAGACATCATCTATGTACTGTAATAACCCCAATTTTTGGAATTTTTGAAACCCTTATGAATAGTGATTTTGCTGATTATGCTGAATAAGAAAACTTTTCATGCCACACCTTGTAGGGATTCTTTTATTGATATTCTGAGATCTTATTAGTACCCTATATGGTATATAAGTGTATGTAAAGATCGTCAGAATCCAAATTCGAACACTTTGATTTTTCCCGAAAATCCACCAGATACAGAAAGAATTGAGTATAAGGTAACATGATTAAAAGGATTTTAATTCAAGGATTATAAGAGAGGATCATAAAAGGAATATAAAATATTGAGAAAGGTTTAGGGGAACCCAAGTAATAAGATTCTGGGTATGATCCCTCAAACGATAAACGCGAACGGAAGTTAAGCGAACCGTATAACAGATAAGCGGTCATTAGCCAAGTAATTAAGGGTTAATCAATAAGGTTAGTGGATGATGATGTCATCACACCAACAAGAAGAAGACAAGTGTAACAAGATGACCTAAGCATGGTGACATAAGCATGACAAGTGGAAAGGATGATTGGTTGATTGTGAGCCATGCATTTTTCACCATGGTAAAAATCAATTAACAACAAAAGAGTATCAACCAAGCCAAGGAAAATCATAACACAAATTAGAAGTTGACTTTTGTTTTCCAAGAACAAAAGCTCTCGGCCAAAACCAGAGCAGCAACTTCAAACTACCATATCTCCTTCAATACTCACTCAAATAGTATGTTCTATAACTCTTTGAAAAGGTATTGAGATGGCCTACAACTCTTGTTCACAAGTCTCTTCCAAATAAGCATGGTAAGACCCTCGTTTTGACAGCTCTTTCAATCTGATTTTTAGAAACTTCAAAACCTAACTTTGTGTTCTTGATTTCTTTGGAAAGATCAAGCTTATAGGAGGCTCCCTAAGACTTCCTAGCTACTATAATCACTCCAAGGAAGGTATAACACCTCCAAACCCTAACTTTACTTTGAGTATTATGATGGTTTTGATTGTTATAGTAAATGAGAAGCATGATGCTTGTGTGTTTAGAGTTTGGATTGGATTTGTAGTGATTTGGATGTTAAAATCTTGTTTATAGTTAATGAAACTTAAGTATAGCTAGTAGTTCATGTGTGGGGTTGTATAAATTGGAAAATCTTGAGGTTTGGGGACTAATGTAGTAAGGTTTGGATGAAGGTTGGTTGTATTGTTGGTTGTGAGTTGAATGGTGGTTGTTTGGAGTGGTTTAAAACTTGGTAATCGTGTAAACATAGCCGTCGTAATGCCCAATTTTATATAACTGCTTGTTCTTAGTGTTAGGGAGAGAGAGCTAACTATTGAATCCGTGAATTTGCCATGTTTAGTTAGATTATGTCGTAAGCTTCGTTTTGATATGTGGTTCGTTTGGATCTGATGTACGGTTTAGGAGAAACGACCGTTTTAAGTAACGGCGTTTCGCGAACGAACCATTACCCCTCACCTTACTTTGAAACCTTGGTTAAGGCCCTTAAATGACTAATTGGAGTATGAAACAATTATGTAAAGTGGGTTAGGCAGTTTGTAGGGTACTCACGAAAGCGTCGCCTTAAAATTCGTAACGGTTAATTTATTAAAAATGGTGGAGCCGAGGGTACTCGAACGACTTATGTGATTTGTTAAACGTAGAAATGACCATAAGCAAACGTTAGGGTTCAATTGGTTAAAGTCTAGTTTCTTAAGCGACCGTGGTTTAATTCCGGCTTATGTTGTTGTTCATAGGTTACCGGACCCACTCTAAGCTTAAGTCTACCCGGAGCACTCAGGCAAGTTTTCTACCCGTTATATTGTTGTTGTGATGTGAATATATGTATATGCATTATCTTGTGATAAGTGCATGATTGTTATTAGCAAACTTTGCGATATATTGGAGCATGCTGATATGGTATATATGCATGTCTGTTTCGTAATCTTGATATCTAATTGTTGATTCAAATGCTTATAAGTTGCATAATACCTATGCTAGAGATAAGCAGTAGTTGCGTATACCCTTAGTATAGGGGACCCAAAGGCGAACATTTTCTAAAACCGGGAGTTGATGTTCCCGAGTATATTTTATATATTTATATATATATATATAGATATAGTTTTCAAAACTATTAATCGAATAAGGTTTATTCGATAATTTTAATTTTATTACTGAATATTACTTTGAATATTCATTCGAGGACTTATGACTCAGTTTATTTTATTTAATGAATATTATCTTGAATATTCATTCGAGGACTTATGACTCTGTTTATTCTATTTAATGAATATTATTTTGTATTCATTCGAGGACTTATGACTCGATTTATTTCATTTAATAAATATTATCTTGAATATTCATTCGAGGACTATGACTCTGTTTATTCTATTTAATGAATGTTATTTTGAATATTTATTCGAGAACTTATGACTCCACTTATTTACTAAATAATATTCTTTATTTTATTAAAGAATAATGTTTCAATAATCAAACTTATTTTCGATTATTCAAATAAAGATCGTACTTCATATAAGTATACCTTTGGTTATTTATTATTCATTTCAAGTATGAGTTTTAAAACTTCTACTTCAAATTATTTATATAGAGATTATCCTTATGGGAATATGATTTAAATAATAATATTCAGATATTTTCTAATATATCGGGACTGATTTATTTCATTAAATCAGCATTACTCAAAACATTCTTAAAAATATTTTCGAGTCTTCAAAATGATTTTAAAAGTTAGAGCGGATCCCAAAACTCATTTTTATATTTACGATCTTCCTTTCAAAGGGGATTTAAATACTCGCTCAAAACCTGAGGGATCCGGCTTTGTGGTGTATTTTATATTCGCAATGAGGTTGCTGTTTTGATAAATGAATTGATTACTTACCCAACGTTCGGAAAGTAAGTCCATCTATTGAGTCGGCATAAACAACATGGGCTCAGTGGGCGTCCATGAAAGTGTAAGCGGCTCAGTGGGAGTCCATCAAATGCGTAAGTGGCTGAGTGGCAGTCCAGCATAAGGTCCTATTGCGGCCAGGGTGATGACCAGTGGGGAATTCGTCCATCTACTAGTAGAAAATGTTACTTATTGGTATCTTTACCTGATCAACAAGATATCAGGTTTATGCCAAGGTTTTCTCCTTTCCAAAATTCATTGGATATTGCAACTCTGTTTATAATTTTCATAACAGAGGTTTTCAAGGAGTGTATGAAATGTATATATATATAGGTGTATATATATATCGGGACTTAATAAAGTATCTCGTAACTTCATTTCTTTCAAATGATATTTCAAAGATTGAATCTATTCAAGTCTTATCTTGTAGTCTCATCAGTGTGATGAACTTTTGAAACTAATTATAACTTGAACGGTGGTAGTTCAAGTAGTATTCGGAAAAGATATAAGTATATTGGAGTATCTTGTAACTTCATCTTTTGAACTTATATCTAGTAAATGATTATCTTATGCATGTCAAAGATTTTTAGAAAAACGTTGAGACAAGGTTAGATATATGAGATCACCTTGCAACGATATTTTTATACAGTTATAAACTGGAACTCTGTGTATATTATACATGTCAGAGGATTTCAAAGATTGTGAAAAGTATATATGTATGTATATACTGAATATTTTGCGACTTGGTCACGTTAAGATATCAACTTGGTTCATTTCTTCTTAACCAAGACTTTCTTGAGTACTATGAGAATGCTCATATATTGTAAATTATTATACATACTATTTCGGTGGGCTTGTTGCTCACCCTTGCTTTCTTCTTTCATCACACAACATCAGATAGACAAGATGAACATGACCAAGCTCCCAATTCGCGAGCGGATAGGAAACGTTCCGCAGTTTCCTATAGGCGTTGATGTCGTTGTAGCTGAGGTAGGAACTACCAATAGGCTAGGCTTTCAACTTTTGATGTACCATACTTATGTATCTTTATGAATTGTAATAATGGCAAAGAAATATAAATTTATTCAGAAACCCTTTTAAGGTGTAATGGCATATAATTGTGGAATAAAATGACTCGTGTTATTTTTGGATATTCATCTCTGAGACTATAACTTGTGGTGTGTGTTTATTGTAGGGTCACAGTACGGAGTAGTTGATTGTTTATTAAGATTGTGTGTTATTAAGGGAAATGGAACTCGTGACAACCCGGATCCCCGACCCCGGATTTGGGGGTGTTACATGTACAATTAATCAACCTATTCTGCATATCTAACTAAAGTCAACATGACTTAAGTACTACTACAGATTCTAAACAATGTGTATGCAGAATGTGCTACAGACTTATTGTTACATAAGCTACTCACTCGATGGATAATAAGTCATCATCCGTCGGGACTATATTGAGTCATCCGTCGAGACTATAAACCTTATCCGTTGAGTGCTACATATTTTCACTAAGTAAAATCTACCAAGGTGTTTTGTTCATGAAATCATCAAGTACACAACATATACACAACAATCTCCCCCAATTTATGTCTACTGGAATTGTAGCCATAAATTAAGAGATACTTGATGATAACAAAACACCTTAAAAATACAACTTTTAAAAGACAGTAGATAATACTGAAAAGTGCTTCAATTAACAAAATGCATAAAGTTTTGCTCACAGTCATTTTCAAGATGCTCCTCTAGCATGAGCAGATTTATCTAGTTCCTTGAAGGTCTGGATCTCTTTCCAAGCTTTCTGTTGTTTTCCTCAATCTGATTTTGGAGCTACCTGTGGAATTCCAGTTCATCAGATTCTGAGAGATTTAGCTTTCCTTGCATTTCCAAAAGAGTTTCATTGCTAGAGATGCTCAATTGGTCTTCTAATCTGAAAAATCTTCTCACTCCTTTGTCATCCATGAACTCCATCAACCAGTAGGGCCTTATATGCATTCTTCTCCTTGTGTAAGGGATAATTAGAGTCTTTGGGAGTGCATCTTTAGCTCTAACACTCCTTAGTTCTTCAATCTTCTTCAGTACCAGTCTTCTTACAGTAACATTGAACCCAAAGTTCTTCTTGAAGGATGAATAAACTTTAATCAGTGCAGCTTGACTTTCTTGAAGGATCCTGTGAAGTGGCCACTGAATCTCCTTTCCTCCTTTGTACTTGAACACTAACCTTTCATGTAGGTTTCTGTATGCATCAATTCCTCTCACTTCATCTAGTTCATCTAGATAGAGGTTTAGATCAGAAAATTCTTTGATGTCACACAAGTACATGTAATCTCCCCTATTGACTTTAGATTGAGCTTTGACTACTAATTTGGATTTGAGAGGTGACAACTTCACTTTCTTGACTGTTCTTGACTTTGTTCTCTTTGGCTTGTTAAGGATTGGCAAGTAGAAGTCAGGAATTGGTATGTTCTCCCATTATACTGGTTCATCCTTAGGCACAATAGGTTCGCCATGGATGTTCCTGTAAGGATCCACCACGTTGATATCTTTAAATACCACAGAGGGTTTTGATGCTTGAGTTGTAGTTGGAGTGGATTCCTTGGGAAACTGATTCTCCAATTCCTTATCAACAATGTCCAGTTTCCTTTTAGTTTTTTTTAGCCAATTCCTTGATTCTTGGAGATTTCTTCTGTTGTTCAACTTGCTTCTTTGATTCAATGATTTCAGATGGCTGAACAGAAATTTGTTGTGATGAATTTACAGCATGTAGCTTGGCTAAGATAACAATTTGCTCTTTCTTTTATTTAGCATTTTTAGCATCTAGAGCAGCCTGCTTCTTTTCCTGCTTCAATCTAGCCTTTTCTTCTCTCTTTGCTTGAGCAAATTGAGGATGTTCAGCCACCACACAAATTTCTTTCCCATTCCTGAAATTTTTAGCAATTCTCCTTTTTGAAGCTGAATCAGCTGGATCTTTGTAGAAAGCAATTGATCTTGACAGAAGCTTCTTTTCATCAGGCTTAGGTGTCTCATAGACAGTATCCAAAGGGTTCTTCAATGATGATTTTGAGTAGTTCACCCTTGGTTTCAGAATTATTTCAGCCTTTGGAGATTTGATGCAGGATGGTTGTCCCCTTTCCAGATAGTTCATGCTCATCTCATTCACAGAAATCTTCCTGACTTGAGAGTGATTGATGGCTGACTTGACTGACTCCTTGACTAGTTCAAACTTCATTTGTATATCCTCATCAATTTTCTCCCAGTTGACTAAACTCAACTTCTCCTTATCAGCTGCTCTTATGTTGGCTGCTGCATTGATCAGATCTATATTGTCTGTAACTGGTGGCTTTGAGATAGTAATTGAAGGCACAATTAGTTTACTGATTTGAATTTAAAGCCTCTCCCCCTCACTTGGTCCTTTCTCCCCCTTTTTGTTATCATCAAGTTGAGTAGAGGAGGAGCTTTGAGCAGCCACCAATTTTTGAAGTAAATCTGTCTGTTGGGCTTGATGAAGATGAATGGCTGTTAAAGATGCTTCCATGGATGACATTCTTGTGTCTAAGGCATCTATCTTGGTTACAAGATCAGAATTTTTTCTTAACTGCCTCTTGATATCAAGCATTATAGTTTCTGGAAGCTTAGAATCCATTTTGTCTGAAATGGCCTTTTTCATCTCCTCAATATCACTCTTCATGGTGTTTATATCCCTAACATGTTGGAAGCCTTGGATTTGTGGAAGTTGCAGGGAGGCTAGGTGTGCCTGAAGGAGCTTCTTGGTGCTGGCATTAGTAGTGGTTTGAAGAGCAGTATTTGTCTGATTGATTAGCTGGATCAGGGTTGTCTTGAAGTAGTGCTCATCACAGTGCTTTGAAAATGCCCATGATGGCATACTTGATCTTGAACTTGAACCTACTTCTCCCCCTATGTCCATTGCTTTATCTTCACTATCCCCACTCCCATCACCAAAGAAATCAACTGAACCACCAGTCTCATAGTCCATATCACCAGCTGTAGAAGGCAAAGTTGTGATGGCATCCTTGGCTCTTAGCATAGACTGAGTGGTATGCACCAGATTGAGCATCCTTTCTGCATTGTCATTGCCCTGTTCAGCTAGAAGTTGATAAGCTGGAACAGGGTGAGTAAATGCCTCAGCATCAAGGGAGGTGAAATCTATTACAGCTTTAGGTTGCTGAGATATTCCCTCCCTGTCTGCATCCTGGACATTCATTAACTCACTAGCAATGACATCCATCCTTATAGCTCCAGTACCTACATTTCTCTCGTTTTCTCTCTTTTGTTACATCAGGGTCTCACCTTGGGTCCCCACCCTCACACCCTCACCTTCACCATCTAAGGTGGGACTCCTCTCACTTTCTTTTGCCAATCCTGAAAAAATGGATTGCATAATTTCACTCATTTCCTCTCCTTTTTCCTGGGAACAACCCAGACTCTCACTCAAAACATTCTTCTCTCTCAATCCTAATAGTGACTGTACAACCACTAAATCTTCTGCACTTGAAATAAATGAAGTTTGAGGCTGTGCAGAGATACTCGATGGATGAATGATATCCATCGAGTGAGTGGCTTTACTATCCGACGGATGACTGCTGTTAAGCTTATCCGTCGGGATACAATCACTACTCGACGGATGAGCAATATCCATCGAGAGAGTAGAAATGAATGAACTTGGAAAAGAAACTATTGCGGACTCTGTGTTGATTGATGATATTTTGGGCACAGATGATTCAACAGTTCCTGAAAGAATTGGCAAGTGAGCCAACAAATCATCTAAAAGATGATGCTCACTTGCACTAGATTTTGGCTTCCCCAACAAAGTTAAAGAAGGGGAATCAGGAATTGATGTGTTTATCATATCCACATCCAGTGAGTTTGTGGGTGAGTTTGGTGTTTGAGGTGCTTCTATGACTAGAGATTTTGGCTGTGACTCCATATTTGTTGGAGCCACATCAAACTGAATTTGTGAAGGTGCAGTGGCTGTGTCTTTTGCACCAGTTTGCACAGTGTGTGTACCCTGTGCATCCCCAAGGGTTTTAGATTTCTTCTTTCTGGCATAAGTTTGGGGTGAGCTTGTATCCCTAACCCTTTTGGCCTGTGCTCTTGGTTGAGAGCTTTGTTCAATAACTACATCCTTTTGGGAGGAGGCAGCTAGAAATGAGCTTTTATCCTTTTTAAGCACTACAGTTTGTTGGGAAACTGCAGTGTGGCTAGGCTGAGATCCACTCAACTCTCCATCCTTATCCTTAGGGTTTCTTTTATGTTCACCCCTTCCCTCACCTATCTTGCCTTCCTTCACACTCCCCTATTTGGTTTTAGTGGATTTTGCAACTGGCATCTTTTGAGAGATATCAGAGGGGGCTTTCTTTGATTTGGGTTTGAAAATTTTTGCAGTTTTGGTAGCTTGGGTAGGCAACTGTTGGGTATTGACACAGTTGCCATTGCCACACTAGAACTCAAAGAAATTAGTGAGGTTGGAATAGTGGTAGGGATAGATGAACTTACCTCACTTACTGAGGTGCTTCCATTACAGGGAAATAGAACAATTGCACATCCTTGTGATGATTGGCCCTGTTCAAATCTGCAATGAACCTTCTCTCTTGAACCCAACAATCTAATTTGTTGTGGGTTCTCAAGCACAATCTCTTCACAGAGGTGGTTAGCTAACATCATAAAGAATCTTGCATAATACACATTTTTACCCTTTTTATTTAACTCTCCTAATTTAAAGCCTAACTCAAACAAGATAAGATCACTGAAATTATAGAATTTATCTGTAACTAGCATGTAGAGCATGTTAAGCATGTATATATTGACTGAATCAAAATTACTGATTTTTCCAGAAAAGACCTTTGTCATTACATCACACATAAAACTCCATTCTTTCCTAAGACCCATTCTCCTAATGTCACTTAATTTAGAAGTAGAAAGAGCATAATTCATGGAATTAAGCATATTGATTATATCAGTGTCAGTGTGTGGTGAGGTCACAGTGTTATCAGGAATCTTGAAACATGCTTTTATAACATCACTATTGATACAGAATTCTTTACCTTTAATGGTGAGTGTGATTGTCTTATCTGTAGAGTTGTATGTAGAAGTGGTTCACATCTCTTCAACAACTTCACAAAATATTGTGGGTGATTCCAGCATGGCATAGCTGAGCTTACAATTCTTCACAAAGTCCATCATCTTGTGATAGTCACCAGATTGCTGAATACCCTTGTTCACTAGTGCAGTGAAATTGTTCTTCTCATAAATGAACCCAGTTGGAGACATAATCTTTACAACATGTGCCATTGTTAGAGAATAAGAGCTTGAAGAGAAAGAGAGTAAGTGCTTTGTGAGAGAATGAAATTTGAGCAGTTGATTTGAGAATGATAAAAGAAAAGAAATTGAAATGAAATAAGCTTTTATACTATCTCAAAAAAAATAATTGTTAAAAATAATAAAGTAAAATAAAGTAACCAATAGAAATTGCCTAAAATAGCTGTTTAAAAATAAACTGTAAAAATTCCACCCATTATCCGTCGTGTTATGCTTACAAACTGTAAGTATACTCGATGGATAATGTTCAGGAAATTAACGGCTAAGATTAAGACAATTCGACGGATGAGGATAAACTGTTAAAAATAATAAAGTAAAATAAAGTAACCAATAGAAATTGCCTAAAATAGCCGTTTAAAAATAAACTGTAAAAATTCCACCCATTATCCGTCGTGTTATGCTTACAAACTGTAAGTATACTCGATGGATAATGTTCAGGAAATTAACGGCTAAGATTAAGATAATTCGACGGATGAGGATAAACTGTTATTAGTCGAGTCATAAAATATTCCATAAAAATAATTGATTTTTATTGGCAAATTGTATACCGACGGATGATCAAACTCGATGGGTAAAGATCATCCGTCGAGATGTAAATTTTGACTTAGCCAAAATTTCATCCAAGACTGAAAAGTCAATTAAATTTATGGCTGCATTTCAACTTGCAAATTATCTAATAAAGATTTAGGAATAATTAAGCATACCTAACTCACTTACCAACCTAGAGAAGGTGGATTCATCCAGTGGCTTGGTAAAGATATCTGCAAGCTGCTTCTCACTTGGAACAAAATGTAGTTCTAAGTACCATTCATTACATGTTCCCTTATGAAGTGGTACTTGATATCTATGTGCTTTGTCCTTGAATGTTGTACTGGATTTTCAGTGATGACAATTGCACTTGTGTTATCACAGAAAATAGGAATCCTCTCAACTTGCAAACCATATTCTAGCAATTGATTTTTCATCCATAATATCTGTGCACAGCAACTACCAGCAGTAATATATTCAGCTTCAGCTGTAGAAGTAGAAACTGAATTTTGCTTTTTACTGAACCAGGACACAAGCTTCTTTCCTAGAAATTGACAGGTTCCTGTTGTACTTTTTCTATCAATTCTACAACCTGCATAATCTGCATCTGAATAACCAGTTAGATCAAAAGCAGAATCTCTAGGGTACCAAATTCCAAGTTTTGGTGTTCCCTTGAGATATCTGAAAATTCTCTTAATAGCTATTAAGTGAGATTCTCTAGGATCAGCCTGAAATCTAGCACATAAACATGTAACAAACATTATATCTGGCCTACTAGCTGTTAGGTACAGAAGTGAGCCAACCATGCCCCTATAACTTGAAATATCCACAGACTTTTCAGTAGTGTTTAATTCAAGCTTAGTTGCAGTGGCCATGGGAGTTTTTGTATATGTGCAATCCACTAGATCAAACTTCTTTAAAAGATCAAAAATGTATTTAGTTTGACTAATGAATATTCCATCACTAACTTGCTTAACTTGTAAACCAAGAAAGTAAGTCAGTTCTCCCATCATGCTCATTTTATACTTACTTTGCATCAATTTGACAAACTTTTTTGCAAAGTTTCTCATCTATAGAGCCAAAAATAATATCATCTACATAAATTTGAACAAGTATACTAGAGCCATTAACATTTCTGAAAAATAAAGTTTTATCTACAGTACCTCTTGTGAAGTGATTTTCCAAAACGAACTTTGATAAAGTGTTATACCAGGCTCTAGGTGCTTGCTTTAGTCCATAAAGTGCTTTCAGTAGATAATAGATATACTCTGGGAAATTTGGATCTTCAAAGCCAGGAGGTTGACTTACATACACTTCTTCTTCCAAATCTTCATTCAGAAAGGCACTTTTGACATCCATTTGATAGACCTTGAAATTGGCATGAGCTGCATAGGCTAAGAAGATTCTGATGGTTTCAAGTCTTGCAACATGAGCAAATGTTTCATCAAAATCTATTCATTCTTGTTGACAATAGCCCTTAGCAACCAATCTAGCTTTGTTCCTGACTACTATGCCATTTTCATCCATCTTGTTTCTGAATACCCACTTGGTGTCTATTAGATTCTTTCCTTTAGGCTTGTGCACCAGCTTCCATGCATTATTCCTTTCAAATTGGTTTAGCTCCTCCTGCATAGCTAAAATCCAATCAGGATCCAACAAAGCTTCTTCTACCTTCTTTGGTTCTTCCTTGGAAAGAAAACTGTTGTATAGACATTCTTCTTGAGTTGCACTCCTCGTTTGAACTCTAGAAGATACATCACCAATTATGAGCTCAAAGGGGTGATCTTTTGTCCATTTTCTTTGTTGAGGTAGATTAGCTCTAGATGAAGAGGCCTCATTGTTGTCTTGATGTGTAATTGAGTTTTGATTATTAGAAACTCCCCCTGAGTTTGTGGATCTTTGATTTGAGAAAGGGGAACTTTCTATAGGTGATCTATCTTGATTTCCAGCTTCTCTTGATAACCCGACGGATGGTGAATTTTGAGTACCGACGGATGAAGCTGGTTGTCTCCGACGGATAAAGCAGATTGCTTCCCGACGGATAACGCATTTTGCAACTCTACAGATGTTGAGTTTTGTGCTTCATTGGTAGTATATTTTTCTGCATTATCCTTAGATATTATTTCTTGATCACTTTCATCATCACTGTCATCACTAACCATCTCCATATTGTCAAATTTGAGGCTCTCATGGTAATCTCCATCTTGCAGTCCTTTTATCTTTTTTATCATCAAACACAACATGTATTGATTCCACAACAATATTGGTTCTTAGATTGTAGACTCTATATGCTTTACCAACAGCATATCCAACAAAAAATCATTCATCTACTTTAGAATCAAACTTCCTATTTTGATCAGTTTGATTTCTCAGAATATAGCATTTGCAGCCAAGGACATGAATAAAATTTAGAGTTGGCTTCTTATTATTGAATAATTGATAGGGAGTCATGCATCTTGCTTAATTAACCAGTGAAATATTCTGAGTGTAACATGCAGTATTTATAGCTTCAGCCCGTAAATATGTTGGCAGTTTAGATTCTTCAAGCATTGTCCTTGCAGCTTCAATAAGTGATATGTTCTTTCTTTCCACTACTCCATTCTGTTGTGGAGTTCTTGCTGCTGAAAACTCATGCAAAATCCCATTTTCCTCACAAAATGCTCTCATGACAGAATTCTTGAACTCAGTTCCATTGTCACTCCTGATTCTTCTAACCTTGAAATCAGGATGATTATTGACTTGCCTTATGTGATTGATGATGATTTCACTAGCCTCATCTTTAGACTATAGGAAATATGTCCAAGAGAACTTTGAGAAATCATCTACAATTACTAGGAAAAATCTTTTCCTTGAGATGGACAATACATTGACTGGTCCAAACAAATCCATATGTAGCAGTTGCAAAGGTTCTTCAATTGTTGAATCAAGTTTCTTCCTGAATGATGCTTTAATCTGCTTCCCTTTTTGGTTTCTGTTTTTATCTTAGCAAAAAGATCAAATGCCAAATCCAATTATTTTTCTGGTATTCAAGCATATTGGAATATGTAATATCATAATAATGGTAGAAATTTAATCTATTTTGATATTCTATACAAAATTCCATAACTTCGTAAGCCTAAGTAGCAGAATTCTGTTTCCAGGAATGTTTTATATATTTGTTTCCATTTGTATCTGTTTCTCAAATTCCAATTTGAGTAGACAATTTTCTTTATTACCCCGTTCACAGTTAATACATATTTCATACATTCTATTCCAGATATGAAGTTGGGTTCAATTTCATGTGATGCAGTAAACATAATAAAACTTCCATCATTGCTAGATCCATCACCCAGTCCATCCTTAGAGAACTCCACTAGAGGAATGCCTCTAACCAGTTCTTTCTTTACTAGCTCATTCATGGTCTTGAAGTTTAAATGGGATAGCTTCTTGTGCCATAGCCAACTTTCATCCTGACTTGCTTTACTGAGAAGACAAGTAATAGATTCTGCATTAGATGAGTTGAAATCAGCTAGGTACACATTTTCTTTTCTCACACCAGTGAGAACCACTTTGTTGCTTCTTTTATTAGTCACAACACAGGCTTCTGAGTTGAAGGTTACTGAGTTGCCTTTATCATGAAGCTGGCTGATACTCAACAAGTTATGTTTGAGACCATCCACTAAGGCAACTTCCTCAATGATGACATTGTCCTTTAATATCAAGCCATATCCCACAGTATAACCCTTGCTATCATCTCCAAAAGTAATACTTGGGCCAGCTCTCTCCTAAAACTCTGTGAGCAGGGTAGAATCACCAGTCATGTGTCTTGAACAACCACTATCCAAGTACCAAAGATTCTTTATGTTTCCCTGCACACATCAAAATCAAATCAAGTTGATTTTGGTACCCAAGTTTCCTTGGGTCCTGCCTTGTTAGCTTTCTTTTTCTGTTTCTTAGGCTTTATCTCATTTGACTTGGGAATATCATATTCATCCTTAGTCATTTGAATTGGGCCTTTGAAACCATTCATTGCAACAGAATTATCATGCATATTATAATCAACAGGGAATGGCATGCTATTAGTAAACATGTTATTCCAGTAAGGCATGCTAAATGACATTTGTGGCATACTAAATGCAGCATAATAAGGATTAGGTGCAAATGGCATGTTAGCAAACTGTGCATTCATATTATGTGTAGACATAGCATTCATAGGCATGAGAGGCATGTCATTCATGTTAGGAAAGTGAGGTGGCATAGACATGGAAGTAGGCATGGCAGATTTGCAATTAACAGACAAATGATTTACACTACCACACTTGACACAGATTTTTCTAGGAACATATTTATCAGATGTGTAGTTATTGTGTTTATTAATCCCTACTTTACCATTTCTATTATTTTTCTTTTTAGCCTCTGTTTTTACCTCAATCTTTTCAAATATGTCACTTAACTGTTTGACAGTCATGTGACCAACATTAGCCTTTTTTCCTTTCTTAACTTGACTCAATTCTCTTGAAACAAAGTTCTTGGAAGCAGATCCATACTTCTCATTCAGCTTAACATGTTTGGCTTTACTAATAGGCTTGCTCACAGCCGACGGATGAGGATTTTCATCATTCGACGGATGACCCTTTTTGTTATCCGACGGATGATCCTCATCATCCGTCGAGTCTACATCTGTTAGCACTCCATCTACCAAATTTGGTTCTAGTTTCTCTTTGTTCTTTTTCCAGGCTGCATCACAGAAAGACTCAATTCCTTGAACTTTGGTGATTTGAGCATGGACATCCCTAGATGTTTTCCATGCCTTAATCACCTCCTGTTCACGCTCGAGCTGCTTCTTCAAAATTTCTTCTTTCTTCAAGGACTCAGTTAATTCCTCCTTGGCAATCTTACATTCAATTCTTAATTTTTCAAAATTAATGAACTGAGACTCTAGCACATTATTCCTCTCACTTAAAAACAAATTGTTTTCTTTGATTTTAGCATTTTCATTAGTAAGAGACTTAAGTGTAACACACAAATGATATAACTCTGTAGATATGTCATTTATGGCATCATTACACTCAGCTTTAGATAAATGTGCGAGGTTTGTAGTAATTACCTGATTACTTGAAGAACTTATTTATGTTTCATCAAACTTGGCCATTAGGGCTAGACCATCTGCTGCCCAGTCATTTTCTTGTGTTATGAAAGCCCTTTCCTTTTGTTTGAGCAGTTCAAAGTATTTTTGCTTATAATCCACAGGCTCAAACTTTTTCTTGCTGGAATCTGACTTTCTACACTCATTGGCAAAATGCCCTGCCAAGCCACATTAGAAACATTTGAATTTTGATTTATCCACCATGTTTCTATTTGGCTTGGCTGCTCCAAAGTATTTCTTGAACTTGAGCTTGGCAAATCTCCTAGAAAGAAATGCTAGGTGTTCATGAATGTCCTCCATGTCATCTTGGCTCAAAAAATCTTCATTTTCAGCTACCAGCCCTTTGCCCTTGCTTTCACAGACCCTTGAAGTTGACTGAACAGCTTCCATCTTCACTTCCTTCTCTTTTTTCCAACTCAGCAACTAGTGCAATGGATCCTCCTTTCTTCTTTCCTCTCTTCATCCTCTCATCTTGCTCTATTTCAAGCTCATAAGTTTTCAGGATGTCATACAGTCTCTCCAAATTAAACTCCTCATAATCTTGTGAGTTTCTTAATGAAACTATCATTGGTTTCCATTCCTTTGGAAGAGATCTAAGGAATTTCATTTTGGAGTCCTTTATCTGATAGACCCTTCCATGCAACTTTAGAGCATTTAGTAGTTTTTGAAACCTACTAAAAATGTCAGTGAGAGACTCACTTTCTTCACTATGAAAATGCTCATATTGTTGAATCAGTAGTTGCATCATATTTTCTCTAACTTGCTCAGTACCATCACAGATGATCTGTATTGTATCCCAAACATCCTTGGCAGTTTTGTAGTTGATAATGTTGTCAAACATATCCTTCCTGACTTGTTCAATGTCAGGATCAGACCATTCATGCCTTGGCTTGGGGTCATATGGCTCATTTCCAGTTGCAGCTCTCATTGGAACATGAGGGCCTCTTTGTATGTAGTCCACATAGGCCTCATCTTGAGTAAGCAAATGAAGATGCATCTTTACCTTCCAATGATGGTAATTATCTTTATCCAAAAATGGAATCTTGACTCCAACATCCTTCTTGTTCATCTTGTTGTATTGTCTTGATCTTTAAACTCTTTGTTTGTTAAGAGCTTGCCCTGATACCAATTGTTAGTCCCTTGACAATATGACAAGAATTACAGAAGGGGGGTTGAATGGAATTCTTAAAACTTTTTCTTGAAATAAAAATGTCCTAACTCGAATATATATATATATATAAGTGTGAATTGATTAGCATAATGCGGAATAGTTACTTAAATGAATCAAAACACAAGTAATTAAAAACAAGAGTCTTTAAAAACTTTCTGGTGGATTTGAATGATTCCACCAGAGATATATAATATATATCGAGAGAATTCTGTGTGCAAAAAGCTCACAGCTGCTTACAAATATTGAACAACTAAGAATTTAGAGAAATGCTAAGAATTCTGCTTACAAATGTTTCTCTGCTTGTATCTCAGACAATTCCTTATTTGCTACTTCTTGATTTATATATCACCAAGATTATAAAGTAATGAGACAGGATATAAAACAAAAACTATCTAGTCTATTACAATGCTACTTCATTACTCTATTCCAGCATCTTTGAATATCTTCATAATAGCTTGGAAATGGCAATACTTCTTTGTTCTCGAAAACCCAGTTGAATAGGCTACCACATTCCATTTGCATCCACTCGACGCATATGACTGTGTTGTCACTATCAACAGATATTTGAATTCTTTATCCGTCGGGTTCATGATCATCCGTCGAGTTATTGATCATCCGTTGGGTTGTTGATCATCCGTCGAATTCATTGTTATTTATCCGTCAAATTCATTGTTGTTTATCCATCGGGTAGCAATCAGGCACTTGACTTCATTTCACTTATGCAGGATTACAAGACATCATCTATGTACAATTAATCAACCTATTCTGCATATCTAACTAAAGTCAACATGACTTAAGTACTACTACAGATTCTAAACAATGTGTATACAGAAATGTGCTACAGACTTATTGTTACATAAGCTACTCACTCGATGGATAATAAGTCATCATCCGTCGGGACTATGTTGAGTCATCCGTCGGGACTATAAACCTTATCCGTTGAGTGCTACATATTTTCACTAAGTAAAATCTACCAAGGTGTTTTGTTCATGAAATCATCAAGTACACAACATATACACAATACTCATTCACTTTCCAAAACTATAATACAAAATGAACCCTAATTAATAACCTTATCAATTCCCGACGTTTTTGAGAACGGCTAACTTTCTACCCCAATCGTATTATCTCCTTTTCTTATTACACTTACATCACACATAACACATATTAGGTAACCGCCTTTATATACTTTATACCCTCGACTATTCATTCACTTTACACCTAACAAGTAATCACGTATTCACATAATCCGACATACTTTATCTATAACCAAATCTTATTGAAAACTTATCGAATGTAAACCTTATACATATCTATAAGTTCTCTCGAAAACTGGGCATGACGTGTTCATAAATACGATAACCCTTTACTCAAAATAATCAACAACAATCAATCATAATCTGTCACAATCCCAATCAATCCCTAGTACTTAATTTTTAACATAACCCCTTTTATACAATAACCCAACTATCAACAACTTATCTATTCACTATTACATAACGTAACATGTAATTCACTTTATACGAGTACCACATCAACGATCATCACTAATTAACCACAAAACTTATCTTCACGAACCCAATTTTTATTTTTCCTTAAAACTGAATAAAAACTATTATTTTTAACCTTTAAAAAAATGAAATTCATAACTTAAACGTACTCGACTAATCACGTTTCAATTCATGCTTACTCGAATCGAAATTTATAAACTCAAATCGAGAAATCAAAATTAAACACATATTCGACATGCATGTAGACAAATAAGTTTTTATGATTTATTAGGGCCCGGTTTACACATCACCGCCCACCACCGGCTCACCGGAGTTCACCGCCAGTGGTGGAAAGGATTCAGGGTTGCCAAATTCGGCCCCCCTACTCGATACCCTACCGATTTTTCTCCAAATTTCAACATCAAATCAACATGCAAACAACCATCGAACTTAATCACTCAAATTCGAGTTCAAAACTCGAAGTAAATCAAGAAACCGAAAAAAGTCTTAACCCTCACTAAGCTACACACACAACTACATATATATGCAATTATATATATATAAACAGAAGGAATAGAGGAGCTAAAATTTGAGTTTGGCCAAGAAAATAAGAAACTGATAGGAGAGAGAGAGAGAGAGCAGGGGGGATAGGTTATAAAGGGTTGTTTGGCAGGGGTATTTTGGTAATTGGAAAATCAATTTTTAATTTCTTTTTTCTTTTTTTAACTCCTTTATGCATCAAACAATTAAAAGCAATTAAATAATATAAAAATATTTTGTAAAGTCTGAAAATGACACCACTCTTATTTTTAAAATAACGAATATAAGATTAGCTATCTCCCCATATTTTTAAAATAATTTTTGAGCAGGCAGATTATTTTTATTAATTTTAGAAATAAATCTTTAATAATAGAAACAGACTTTGGAAAATCATTTTAAAATACCAGAATATCAAAATATATTCAACTCTCATTTTTTGAAAGTCTCGACTATTACAGAGATAATAAAATTTCACACTTTGATCATTCTCTAATAATTTTATAAATATATATAAGGATCGAATAATCTTTATTTTGCCAAATAAATCATTTTAAAAATATTTAAAAACTAGAGAATCACAAATTCACACACGTAAAATAACATATATTCACATAATAACATCTACCACAACTCATATTCATCAATTTTAACATATAAATTCCCTTTTATAGTCGATTATGCTTATACCAAATATCTGGTAATTTAAATGACAAAATAACCTTTGCACATTCGGATCCATACAACACAGATACGCAGAGAACTCGATATCTTTCATAACCTAATATAATTCACTTAGTCCTTATCCCTAATCTTTCGTTAAATCCACTTTTTACATAACGGGTCACGTCTCAACTAACGGCCCGATAACAACTGTTTTGATCACGCTTTCAAGTCATAGCTTAGACCCTTTACTGGCTCATTAAATTGGAACAAGACATTTGAAATTTCTCTTTTATTATTTCACAGAAATTGCTCATAAGCCACATAATTATATAAAGTTATATTTTGTTCTCATAAACTATATCACGGAAATCCCAACCATTACATTCTACCCCCTGAAAAGGATTCCGTCCTTAGAATCTGACCTAAGTAAAAAAATGGGGATACTTCTCACGCATTTCTCTTTCTAGTTCCCAATTCGATTTTTCAATCTGAGGATTTCTCCACAAAACTCTAACCAACGGTACCATCTTATTTCAGAGCGCTTTTTCTTTTGATCTAGAATTTGAACTGGTAGTTCCATATAAGATAAATCTTGCTGAATTTCTACGGGTTTCAACTCAATTACATGACTGATATCTGCATTATAATTCTTCAAAAGAGATACATGGAATACAGTATGGAGATGCTGCATCTGCGGAGGTGACGCTAACTCATATGCTACTTTCCCAACTTGCCTCAATATTTTGAATGGTCTAATATATATGGGATTCAACATTCCCTTCTTTCCATATCTAGACAGACCTTTCCATGGAGATATCTTTTGTTAGATATATTTGTGATGTCATGTCTAATATGATTTGTGTTTAGTTTTCAGATCTTACATAACAGGACAAATAAGGACTTAACTGGAAATCAGTACTTATACTGAAGTCAGGACTTAAGATATCAGAACTTAAGTTGTCAGAACTTAAGTTATCAGGAGATATTTATCAGGAGATAATATCAGGACTTAAGGAGATGTTCAGATAAGGAAGGCGACTGATTCAAAGGAAAGAAGATCAACACAAACATAAGAAGAGATATGCATGAAGAAGAATTCTATGAAGAATAGAATACTTGGAAGAAAAGATAACTGATTGATATATATTAGGAAGTAGAATTATATTCGATATCAATTAGAAGTTTATCTTGTAACTGTGTAGTATATAAACACAGACATAGGGTTTACACTATATGTGTTATGATAATCGAGTTTATTATTTATTGTAACTCTAGCAGCTCTCGTGATAATTTTGTTCATCACTGAGAGAGGACGTTTATTGTGTTTAATAAAATCTGTGTTTTGTTACTTGAGTTCTTATATTTGATTTGATTATAGTAAACATTGTATTCAACCCCCTTCTACAGTGTGTGTGACCTAACAAGTGGTATCAGAGCTATCTGTTAACATACATACAATAAAGATCCAAAAACAATCATGTCTGAAGAAGTACAAACTCCAACCAAGCCCACCAAAACTGAAGAAACTCCAAAGACTCAAATCCATAATCGATATGAGACCATTAGGGTTCCCATACTGAAACCTTCTGAGTATTCCATATGGAAGGTGAGGATGTCTATGTTTCTGGAAGCTACAGATCCAGAATACCTTGACAGAATTAATGAAGGACCACACAAGCCAACCAAGCTCTCTGTTGTAGTTGCAGATCAGCCAGCACAGACTATACCAAAGGAGAAAAGTGAATATACAGCTGAAGATATCTCATCTATTGTAAAGGATGCAAAGGTAAGACACTTGCTGCATAGTGTCATTGATAATGTCATGTCAAACAGGGTAATTAACTGCAAGACTGCAAAGGAGATATGGGATGTCTTGGAGACAAGATGCCAGGGAACTGATTCAATTAAGAAGAACATGAGGACTATACTCACTCAAGAGTATGAGCACTTTGACTCAAAACCTGATGAGTCATTGACTGGTTTATATGAATGATTTGTCAAACTCTTGAATGACCTGTCACTGGTGGATAAGGAATATGATCTTGAAGATACTAATCTGAAATTCCTTTTAGCTCTTCCTAAAAGTTGGGATTTGAAGGCCACAACTATAAGAGACAACTATGCTCTTGATGAAACTACTCTTGATGAAATTTATGGTATGCTCAAGACTTATGAACTTGAGATGGATCAAAGAAGCAAGAGGCATGGGAGAAAGTCAAGGACAGTTGCTCTTATGGCTGAGGAGGAATCCCCTAAAGTGGCTGTCTCAAAGAAAGGCAAAGGAGAGGCTCTCATCACAAAGTCTGATACTGAGTCACCAAGTTCTGATAGTGATGAGGATTCAGAAACTGAAAGTCTATCTGACATGGACCCTGATGAAGAGATGATGAAGCTGTGTGCTCTTATGGTGAAAGGAATCACAAAGATTGCATACAAGAAATTCAGAAGGGGAAAGAAATTTTCCAGGAAAGGTGCAAGTTCTGATAAGAAAGGTTTCAAAAAATCTGAAGGCAAAGGAGGAAAGTCTGACAGAGGAGATTACTCAAATGTCAAATGCTACAACTGTGGTGAGAAAGGGCACATATCTCCTGATTGCAAGAAAGTGAAGAGTGAAAAAGGCAAGGCTCTTGTCACAAAGAAAAAAAGCTGGACAGACACTTCAGATTCTGAAAGTGAGGTGAACTATGCCTTGATGGTAAATGCTGATGGCAGTTCTGAAGCTGCTGAGTTAAAGGTACCTCAAACAACTTATGCATTTTATACTGATGATATTACTGAGTTGAGAAGATATTTTAAAACCATGTTCATTAGTTATAGAGATCAAACTTTAACATGTGAAAGATTAATTTCTGAAAATCTTGCTTATAAAAAGAGGAATGATTATTTAGAAAAAGAGTTAGTTATGTTCCATCAAACTCAGAAAGATAGAGATGATGCTTTCTATGTCAGAGATGAAGTGCTTAAAATGAATAATCTCTAAAAACTGAGTTAGAAAAGGAAAGAGAGATTATCAGGACTTGGACTAACTCTGGAAGAACAACTCAGAATTTGTTAAGTAATAGAAACTGGAAAGAGGGCTTAGGTTATGGAGATGATAAGAATAATAAAGGAATTGTAGAAATTGAGCCTATAGTTGTTAAACAAAAGCCAAAGGTAAATTCTGTTAAGTTTGTAGCTGTAAAGTCTGATATTGATAAATCAGAAGTTAAAGAGAAATTAACTTCTGACAAACCAAAACAGGATAAGCCTATTGAAGTTAATATAGGCTTAATGATAAAAAAGCAGCTTAAGCATAAGTTGAAAGATGTTAAGAATGTAAACAAGGTAAAGTCACCTAGGAAAAATAGGAATGGAAAGATAGATGTGAATAAAAGCAATGATTATAAACCTGTTCCTAATGCTCCTAGAAAAAAATGTTATAACTGTGTAAATTCTAACTATTTGTCTTCTTTTTGCAGGAAGAATAAGAACATAAACTCCTTACCTTCAAAATCAGGAGTTAATAGTCAATCTGTTAGATATAGGCCACATAATCCTTGTTTTCATTGTGGTAGTTTATGTGACACCCTCCAAACCCGGGTCAGAAGTTTGGGGTCCACACACACCTTATTTTATAACCTGCTTATAACAATAATAAAATAATAATATGCAGTGACCCTACTTACCAACTACCACGGACCATAACAGGTTAAAGTATGCACACAAGCCAAACACACTTATATTACAAATCGTTCAAATCCCAACTATTCAAACTCATAACTGAGTATTAAACATTATTATAAACTTTTACAAACTCAAACTATCCCAAAAAAAGCGTACTAGCTTAACTCGATCAACCTGGACCCCTAGCTCTCGCGCTGGACTAGGGATCCTCGGTACCAACTGGTTCCTTCTTAACTGGAAAAGAACATAAACAACATCGCACAAATGAGCTAACTAGCTCAGCAAGTCACAATGACAAAACTGAGAATAATGATCATCAGGTGAAAATGGTTATGATGTCAAGTGAACAATGGATTATGATTTAGAATTGGATATTATATTTTCATTTTAAAAACCAAGGTTAGGTTGCTGATCAGTCACGTATTAACCCCGAGCAAAGCACACAACACTGCTCTAACTACCGGATCCAAGGCACACATTGGCCTAACTTGACCATTATATGGTCTGACCACGAATCTGGTCCACAATTTTATAAAAAAAATAATCCAATTCTAACATAATAACGGAATAAATAATGTAAAGCAGTAAACAGAATCATAAACAACACTGGGTGTTCGATAATGAAATGGTTTCAATCTTCATAAGGATCAATATGGCATTTTCAAAGCTTGGCTGTTGGGTAATGAAAGAATTGGATAACAAAGGAATCAATGTTCCAGGTTTCAAGGATTTGGTCTTTCAAAGCATAAGATAAAATGGTTTGAGTGTGTAAGCAATCTGGTTCAGTGATTGATATTTAGTTTGTATGTATTTGTGGAGGAGTATCGTATATTTGAGGTTCGTATTTGGGTGTACAACAATCAATGGTCTAGAAAGAATCAGATTTACGACTCAAGATCAATAACTGGAATCAGGGTTTTGGGTTCAGTGCATCAAAGCACTTGCAATATAAAACAGGTCTATCAATCAACCACAATATATCTTGAGAAAGTTCAGAACACTTGCCTGGTACTAGCTTTTTATTCTGCACTCGCTTTCAATCACAACTGTCTACTGCTCGACTATCTGTTTCCCTTTCCTACACCTTGCCTCTTCTGCTCACATATCATAAGCATCTATCAATATTCAACTCATACGATTCTATTTGACATATACTTCTTTCTACCCTTCGTTTTACCCAAATCCGATTAACGGATCGAAAGTTATATTATAAACAAGTAAACACCGAATACATAGACCGACGGTTAACCAACAAGTCATATATAGCACATAACACGTCAAATAATCAATGATATATCATTTATAATGGAGTCTCGGGTCATAAACAGGCTTTCGGGTATTTAAAATAATTTTTAATACATTTTTTGGAATTAAAACGGGTCGTTGGATCAATTTCGGAGTAATAAACAAGGTTCGGTTGGCCCAATCTGGCTTCAAAACAAGTTTATAATAATTATCGAACCTTGAAAATAATTTAAAATAATATTTTAAAGCTCGAAACTATTTTTTGGAATTTTTAAATCATTTTTAAATAATTAAATCTAATTAAATAATTAATTAAAATTAATTAATAATTAATTAAATCAATTAATCAATTAATTTTTGAATTAATTGACCAAATAATCAATTAAAAATTAACTAAAATTAATTGACTAATTAATTCAGATTTATTTTTGAATTAAAAATAATTTTTGGAATTAAAATATTAATTTTTAGAATTTTCAGAAATTAAAAACGAATTTTTATAATAAAAATAAATAGGAAATATGATTTTTGAATATTTTTAAAACAGGAATCCAAAATTTGCAAATTCTGGAAACTTCAGGGACTAAACTTCATCGTCCCCAATAATTGAGGTACTAAACTATAATTTTTCCAGCCATCGCCGGAAAACAGTCGGGGTTCGCCGGAGAACTCGCCTCCGGCATCCTCCCACCACCAACACCTCCAGATATACTCTACACAACATCAGGAATCTGTTTATGCAATCAAAACACAACAATAACCCCTGTCCTGGCCGGAAAATGGCCAAGAACTTTGCCGGTTTCCGGCGAAACATCGGGAATTTCAAAACACAACTCCCTTCGATTCAGACATCCTCTGTTAACGAGCTATATACCAATCGATTGCAAATCATAAGGAACACAACCCACTATAAATCAACAGCTAATAACCCCTAAATCAAAAAGCCCCAAATTTTAATTGAAAACATTCATACGGGTTATAAACCCTAATTTCAAAATTCGAAAATTAAACTCAATTTTGAACATGTTATTGAACTCCAAATCAAACGCATGACATATGAAAATCATCAGGAAAACAAGCTCTACAACATGCAATCATCAAATCATTCAAACAATCATCCGAACAAAAATGCATATTTTTAATAAAAATAATTCGAAAATAAATAAATTTTCAGAAAATAAACCTTGATTTCTACAGTGGTATCGAACACCGAATCTGATAGTACTCTTCGAGACCTTCGATTTGGTTACTCCAACTTTCCCAACTGATTTCAATAACACCTTGAAATTGTAGTTTGATTCTCAGAAGGTTTTATAAATTTAGGGTTTTTCTCTGGAAAATTATATATTTAACTGACTGCAAATGATTTTGATACGGAATAAAATACGGTAAAAGGCTATTTATAATTACGGAAAATTAGTATCCCGTTGGATCATTCCGGGTATAAAATGGTACGTTTATTTATAAAAACTGATCCAAACGGTACCGATTTTCGGGATAAATATCCAAATCAGTACAATTTGTATTGCGGTCTTGGTCTCAGCGCCTGGTTACACGTATTACGAGTTGATAATTGTGATAGTTTAATAAAAAGATCCCGTTTATCGAAAATACGAGTTTTATCGATTTACCGAAACGAATAACATATCGAAAATGTTGCGCCGAGACCCGCGCAGGACAAACCGTACGCCGGATCGAAAAAGTCAAAACATGGAAAATGCTCGGAATATTACAATTAGGTTAGGAAGGAGTTCTCGGAAAAGTTTTGGGTTATAAAAACGTAAAAACGGGTGACGTCGGTTGGTTCCCGTTTGTATAAAATAGTTTTTAAATACTCGGAAAAAGATTTTATGAAATCCATATATTTCCTATAAAATCATAAATCATCATAAAAATAAATAAGAAGATATGACAATTATCTATATTTTATTTTAGACATATAAAAATTAAAATACTCAATTAATATTATTTTTAAACATCCAAACACATTTAACATTTAACAAATAATTTATAGACTAGATACTGAACACATATAATAATTATTTATTAACAAAAATAATTACACGATATATCCTGGATATTACATCCTTACCCCTTAAAAGGATTCTGTCCTCAGAATCTCCTAAGAAAATAAATGAGGGTACTTTTCTTTCATATCGCTTTCTAACTCCCAGGTTGACTCTTCAACCTTTGGGTTTCTCCACAATACTCTTACTAACTTTACCACTTTATTTCTTAATACTTTCTCTCTTTCCTCTAGAATCTCTATTGGATTCTCTACATATGACAAATCTGCCTGAAGCTTTATTGGCTCATATTCTACTACATGCCTGGAGTCTGGATTATACTTCTTAAGCATCGATACGTGAAAAATATTATGAATGTGCTCCATGTGCGGAGGTAACGCCAGCTTGTAAGCTACTTTGCCAACGCGCTTTAGAATCTCAAAAGGTCCGACATATCTTGGGTTCAGCTTTCCTTTCTTTCCAAACCTCGTTAGTCCCTTCCATGGTGATACTTTCAGTAATACCAAATTCCCTTCTTCGAATTCCATGACTTTTCTTGATTGATCTGCATATTTTCTTTGACGGTCTTGTACTGCTATCAAATCTCTTCTGGATAACTCCAACAACTTCTTTTGCCTGCTGTACTAATTCAGGTCCAAGTATTTTGTGTTCTCCTACTTCGTCCCAGTATACTGGAGATCTACATTTGCGTCCATAAAGGGCTTCATAGGGTGGCATCCCAATACTGGCGTGATAACTGTTGTTGTAAGCAAATTCTACTAGAGGTAAATGCTCGTCCCAAATCACTTTGAAATCAATACCACAAAAATGTAACATATCTTCAATTGTTTGGATCGTTCTTTCACTCTGACCGTCCGTCTGTGGGTGATAAGTCGTACTCATATTCAGTTTCATTCCCAAACATTCTTGGAAAATCTTCCAAAATCTTGAATTAAATCTTGGATCTCGATCAGATACAATAGACACAGGAACTCCATGACGAACTACAATTTCCTTCAGGTACATATGGACTAACTTGTCGAGCGAAAATCTTTCATTTATAGGCAGAAAATGAGCTGACTTGGTAAGTCTATCCGCTATAACCCAAATGGCATCATGATTAGCCCTTGTTGTAATATCCGGGAAAATTATGTGAATATTATATGTTAAATAAATAAATATTGTGTGTTTTATAAATTTAAAGTAATTATTGCTATGATATGAGATGTTATAACTGTTATGTGTGTTTCTGTGCGGGCCAGAAATTTTTTTTCATTTGATTAAAAATATGTTTAAATTGCAATTATATGAACTTATCTGCAACGGGACGCGTAATTATTAGTGCCTTTATTAAGATACCTGTTTTATTTGATTTTATGTGCGTTTGAATGTATTTTACGTGTTTTCGGGATTTTCTGGTAATTTAGGGATCGTTTCCGTTTTTCAAAAATCAACGAACCGGGACCCCACCGGGACGTCAAACCCCAAAAAATCGATGTTTTTATTTTTATAAAATCATTCGTCCTTCAAATACCTTTATTTTTGTATTTTTGAATTATTCGCAATTTTCGGGGAATTTTGACATTAATTTTGTATTTTATCATTTTTAAAATTATTCCCCGTAATTATTATTTTGGGGCTTAATTATTGTAATTAAAGGATAAAAATACCCTTAATTAATTTTGGGGATATAATTTTATGATTAATATAAATAGCCTATTATTCTTTTTATTTCATTTTAATTTTATTAAAAACAATCACCAAGAACATATTTGGGGGTAAAATTCATTGAAGAACACAAATCCAATGATTTCGGGAGATTGGTTGATCCTCTGTTGATGCTCTACATACCAAAACAATCCTCTCAACGAGCCCATCATTTTGGTACCAATTTCATTAAGTAAGATTGATTATTGATTAAAGTCAATTTTTCAAGTGTATTGTTTGAATTCGTATTTGATTATGGAAGGATTGTTTAATGTTTTTGATGGCGGATTATCGTTCCTGGATTTCTAATAATCGATTTAGTATATTCATATGTTAATTTTGGTTGAGATTTGAGTAAGCTTGAGTTTATGGTTTTATCAGATTTTTCAATTCGGATTTCTGGAATTGTTATTGGTTCTTGATTGATTTTGAGTTTAGGAATAGATTATAGAAGTTGCCAGCTTCATTTTGGTACCAAGAACGTAAGTTTTGGTGCATAAATAAAGCTTTTCGAAGTTCACCGGTGGACCGCCGGATTTTGCTTCATTTTTGGCCGGGAAATGATTTTCCGGGATTGATTGAAGATGGGGACGGTTGAATCACGTTCCTGAAGGTTCAAGGAATGTTTTGGTGTTGAAAAACAGAAATTTCGATAAGTGTTGGGGGGTGTTATGGGCTCGCCGGACCGATGAACGGCGCCGGCCGTTTTCTGGGCAACCCAGAATCCGGCGGCCTGTTCTTCAGGTCCCAGCCACCCACCACCATCCCACGCCCCCGTTTGATCGGGTGGGGAAGAAGGCAGCAACTCAGAAGCTGTTTCTGAGTTTTATTTTATTTTATTTTTTTATTTTATTTTTTTTAAAGTCAAAATTCTATTTTAAAAATTCCGAAAATCCTTTTTAAAATACCAAAAATAAATTAGTTAATTATTTAATAATTAACTGGATTATTTTAAATTCCAAAATTATTTAATTTTATTATTTTAGAAAATCAAAATTTGATTTAATTATTTATAATTTATTTTAAATAATTATTTATAGATTTAATTAATTGGTTAATTTATTTAATCAATTAATATTTATAAATAGTTAAATAATATATAATTATTTACAATTAATTCAAATAATTCTTAAAAATTATTTTTGAACTTTTAAAATTTATATTTAGGTATTTAAGAATCAATTAATATTATTATTAATTGATTTAAATCTATTTATTTCTTATTTTATCCATAATAATTAAACCGTTCGTCCGTTTAATACGAAACGAACGCGTATAGACTCAGAAAAATATTGCGCTTTCAATAAAAATACTTTTGAGTCCTAATTTCTTTTGTATTGCAATGTCATTTGATTTGTGCATCAGTTTGAGGCGGTATTTGATCGATAAATGCTAATATTGACCTGATTTTAATTCTGAACGCCTTAGGACGTATCTTTTAATGATCTGACTTATGTGTTACATGAAATATGTGATTACGTGTTATATGAATGCCATGATTATGTGTTACGTGATATGTATGCTATCTGTTTACAGTTTTAAAATGCCATGCTTAGTTATAAACGATCGGGTAGATGTCAAGACGTATAGTTACGTCGATTGAGTTTGGTTCTGTCATTTAAGATAGTCCTTTTGTTTATAGAATCGAGTAGCAAGGAGTGCGGTCAAGTGTTAGACGGAGATAGTAGCCAACAGCTATAAGCAGAGTTATAGAGAAAGGTTATCGAGCATACCAGGCAAGTAACCCTAACTTCACTTATCGTTCAAGTGATGTTCATTTCGAACTATATTATACAAGTATTCTTCCATATTCTAAATTCAGAATAGCTTATCGTTTTACATATTCAAATATAAGAACTATTTATAAATACTTTGATAGCATATTGAGTAATAATATTCCTATATTTATTGACATTCTCGTATTCTAGCAATCATTCTGCTAGAACCAACCTTTTGGTTCGATAGACAGTGAATAACTATACTATCCAGATATACTCTATACAGTGAAACTTTGAATTGAGATTAGCGAATAACTAATTGTTCTAGTTATTTCGCCATCAGTTGTTGAGATAACTCCGGACCATGTGACATGGGGAGTTGAATAGATAAGGATGTCATTGATCCGACTCCTTTAATCAAAATTGTTTTGTGAATTGATTCTTGGTTAGCACAAGAGACCGAGGCACCGGTCCAACGTGAGTTATTATACGAAAGTGTAATATCTTGCTAGGCGAATATATACCTTCTTCATGGATATCCAATAGGTACGGTATGGCTGCGGGATATCGATACCTATATTTACGGTATGGCTGCGGGATACCGGTGTTGTTTCATGACTTATCATCAGGAACAGCATAGTGCATAATTGTGTTTTATTAAATTATCGCTTAAACTTTAAAGTTTATATCAGCTTCTGATTTTTATTCAGATATTGTTATTGTTGTTCACTTACAAACTCTATTTTACTTGCTGAGCATCTTTTCGCTCATACTTGTTTATTATTCTAATCTTTCAGCTAAGCCAGAGCAGGCTTGAGTCCCAAGTTTAATCAGAAGTCGAGTGCTTGTAATTAGTTTGGTGTGTTTTCCAGGTAGACAGTTTGGGACGCTTGAATAGTATAAAGGTTTGTAATAAAATTTGAATAAGTTGTAAAACTAATTAGACTTATGGTTTGTAATAACAGTTGGTTTGTATTAGTGCCTGTTCCATACTATAATCTGTGATCGATCCAGTTGCATGCAAGGGGTCATATTTATTATACTATTCCGCTGTGATTATTTTATTATAGTTTATTGGCTAGTGACCCCCAAATCTAGACCCCGGGTTTGGAGGGCGTCACACTTGTCCTTGGTAAACCAACTATGAAATCCATGGCAATATGTTCCCACTTCCATTCTGGAATCTCCAATGGCTGTAGCAATCCACTTAGTCTCTGATGCTCTACTTTAACTCTCTGAAATGTATAACATCTGATAACCCATTCCGCAATTTCCCTCTTCATGTCTGGCCACCAATAATTCTCCTTTAAATCTCTGTACATCTTGGTACTCCCTGGATGGATTGAATACCTTGAATTATGAGCTTCCTGTAAAATTTCATTCTTCAGCTCCATCACCGGTGAAATCCAAATTCTAGAAGAAAACCTAAGAATACCTTGATCGTCCTTTTGCGTGCACAATTATTCCCCTACCAAACAATTTATATCTTGATCCATTACATCTTCCTGACACTTCTTTATCTTTTCTAACAACTCCGGCTAGAAGGTCATACTATACACTTTTGCTTCATCAGGCTTGCAAACTCTAATCTCCAATTCCAGTTTCTGAAATTCTTTATATATCTCTTCGGGTACTGATAACACATTTAACTTTTCCTTCTGACTCAACGCGTCTGCTACAACGTTCGCTTTACCGGGATGATAATTAATCATGCAGTCGTAATCCTTGATCAATTCTAACCATCTCCTTTGCCTCATATTAAGCTCCTTCTATGTGAATATGTACTTCAAGATTTTGTGATCCGTGTAAATCTCGTAATTTTCTCCATACAGATAATGTCTCCAATTTTTCAAAGCGAAAACTATGGCTGCTAGCTCTAAATCATGAGTAGGATATTTCTGTTCGTGTGGTTTCAATTGCCTTGACGCATGCACAATCACCTTATCGTGCTACATCAGAACACATCCCAATCCTTTATGAGAAGCATCGCTATAAATTACAAAATTCCCTTGATCGTCTGGAAGTGACAAAACAGGTGCCGTGATTAATCTTCGCTTCAATTCCTGAAAACTTTCTTCGCATTTATCGTTCCATATAAACTTTTCATTCTTCCATGTAAGCTTTGTCAACGGTGTTGCAATCCTTGAAAAATTTTGAACGAATCGACGATAATATCCCGCTAATCCCAAGAAACTTCTTACCTCGGTGGGTGTTCTCGAGCTTTCCCAATTTGTAATTGCCTCGATCTTTGCTGGGTCCACTTTGATCCCTTCATTACGGACTATATGTCCTAAGAACTGAAACTCATGTAGCCAAAACTCACACTTCGAGAATTTAGCATATAACTTCTTTTTTCTTAAAATCTCCAAAGTTGTTCTTAAATGTTCCGCATGATCCTCTTCCGTTTGTGAATAAATCAAAATGTCGTCTATAAACACAATAACGAACTTGTCCAAATATTCCTTGAAAATTCTATTCATCAGGTCCATAAACGCTGCCGGGGCATTTGTTAATCCAAAAGACATCACTAAAAATTCATAATGTCCATACCTTGTTCTGAAAGCTGTCTTTGGTATATCTTCTGGCTTGATTTTTAGTTGATGATATCCCGATCTTAAATCAATCTTGGATAAGTACTTGGCTCCTTTCAATTGGTCAAACAGATCGTCAATTCTGGGTAACGGATACTTGTTCTTGATTGTAAGCTTGTTGAGCTCCCTATAGTCGATGCACAGTCTCATGCTTCCGTCCTTCTTTTTGACAAATAAAACCGGTGCACCCCACGGGGATACACTAGGTCTGATTACTCCTTTCTCTAACAACTCTTGCAATTGCTTCGCTAGCTCTTTCATTTCAACGGGCGCCATTCTGTACGGGGCCTTGGATACTGGTTCTGTTCCAGGTGCTAAGTCTATTGCAAACTCAATTTCTCTGTCTAGAGGAAGTCCTGGTAACTTATCGGGAAACACGTCTGGAAATTCATTCACTACTGGAATATCTTCAAGTTTTGCTGGCTCATGACTTCTGTCAATCACATATGCCACGAAATGCTCGCATCCTTGCCGTAGTAACTTCTTGGCTTGAATCATCGTTAAGAACTTCTTTACTTGCTTCTGTCCCTTGAACGTTACTATCCTCTCGTCTGGCGTCTTCACCATTACCTTCTTATTTCGACAATCTATCTGGGCATCGTGCTTAGATAACCAATCCATTCCTAAGATAACGTCAAATTCTCCTAACTTAAATGGTATTAAATCTACACAAAACTTACTACCAAAAATCTCAATCTCACAATTCCCACAAACTTGATTAACGGATACACGTTCTTGATTTACTAATTCCACAGTCATTATTTCATTTAAATACTCAACTGGACAATTTAACTTACTAACAAAATCTTATGAAATAAATGATCGAGTTGCTCCCGAATCTATTAACACTTTGGCACATAAAGAATTCACATTAAGCGTACCTGCCACGACATCAGTATCCTGGATAGCATCCTTCACAGACATGTCAAAAACTCTAGCCCTTGGAGTCTCATTCACTGCTGGGGTAGATCCCATAATCCTCAATGCATTACTGACTGGGGCTGGTGTCTTGCAATCTCTTGCTATAAAGCACGTAAATCCAATGGCTGGAACCTTCACTGCTGGATTCCGGATAGGCTGATCCTTATTTGCTGGTTCTTTTGCTGGCTGATTTCGGCACTCCCTTGAATAGTGCCCTTTCTGGTTGCACTTGAAACACACCACATTCAACTTATTACAAACTCCTCCATGTTTCTTTCCACATACCTGATAATCTGGAAAAGTTAACCTCAACTGATTCGACTGATTCACATTAACTGGATGGTTGCCCTGGCCACCGTCACCTGCATTTTATCTCTTGAAATTAAAATTTCTCCCTGGCTAAAACTTGCCCTTCTTAAAATTTGGAAACTTCCCTGGTTGTGACTAACCTTCATTCCCTTCAAATTTCCTTTTCTTGCTTTGTTTCTCCTTCTGTGATATCTCACTCTCTATCTCTGTAATCATAGCCTTCTGTACAACTCCTGCATAGGTATCCAATTCAAAAATGGCTACCTTCCCTCTGATCCATAGCTTCAAACCTTGCTGGAATCTCTTAGCCTTCTTCCTGTCAGTATCCACATACGACGGCACATACCTTGACAATTCCTCAAACTTACTCTCATAATTTGCCACCGACATATTTCCTTGCTTTAGCTCTAAAAACTTCAACTCCATCTGATCCTGGACAAACTGAGGAAAATACTTTTCTAAAAACAATTCCTTAAACCTCTCCCAAGTAATAACATCTGTACCTTCCAACGTCTTCACCGTCTCCCACCAATAGGTGGCCTCATTCATCAAATAGTAACTTGCAAACTCAACCTTATGTTCTTCCTTTACTTTCACTAAGGCAAATGCCTTCTCTATCTCTGGATCTCTGACTCATGGCAAATCTGGACCTCCAATCTCCTCAAGCTCCTCTAGTACCCACTTAGCCCACTCCACTAGAAAATCAGGGGTGATGTCCTCATGTGTAGCCTCAGCAATCCTCACCGCAGCTGCTCTACGAAATGCCTGGAGCCTCTCTCTGAGTCGTCTTTCACCACTCCCAACCTCTCTGGTACACATAATATGCAATAACTCCTGAATCTGACCCTGTAGGAATCGCTGCTCCATAAGGCAAGCCTCAAACTGATGATATGGGACAGGATAGGAAGAGAATTGGAAATGTACTCCTGTAACTGAATGACCAGTAAAGCCTGAATCAGCAGGTGGGGGTCCTCTAATAGGTGGTCTCATGCCTGGGGGTGGAATAGCCTGCAATGGTACGGGCTGCAACACAGGGGGAGGTAGAATAGCCAACACTGGTGGAACAACAGGACGTGGATCTGAAGACGGTCCTCCAACTGAAGGCTCTGAGTGATCAACTGATACGGGGATAAAAGAGTCAGCCATCGCTGCTATCTGAAATCATATCACAATATAAGAATCTCGAACCATGACGTGAATCATACTAGTACCTGTTATACCGTAGCACTCAACCTCTCGACGTTCTATCTTTCTATTCCTTAATTCTAATCCTAACCCTCTACCATTTCCCGTCAATCTAGGCGTGTGTCAGTGACTTATAACCTGTAGCTTTGATACCAAACCTGTGGCGCCCTCCAAACCCGGGTCAGAAGTTTGGGGTCCACACACACAACTTATTTTATAACCTGCTTATAACAATAATAAAATAATAATATGCAGTGACCCTACTTACCAACTACCACGGACCGCAACAGGTTAAAATATGCACACAAGCCAAACACACTTATATTACAAATCGTTCAAATCCCAACTATTCAAACTCAGAACTGAGTATTAAAATTATTACAAACTTTTACAAACTCAAACTATCCTAAAAGAAGCCTACTAGCTTAACTCGATCAACCTGAACCCCTAGCTCTCGCGCTGGACTGGGGATCCTCGGTACCAACTGGTTCCTTCTTAACTGGAAAAGAACATAAACAACATCGCACAAATGAGCTAACTAGCTCAGCAAGTCACAATGACAAAACTGAGAATAATGATCATCAGGTGAAAATGGTTATGATGTCAAGTGAACAATGGATTATGATTTAGAATTGGATATTATATTTTCATTTTAAAAACCAAGGTTAGGTTGCTGATCAGTCACGCACTAACCCCAAGCAAAGCACACAACACTGCTCTAACTACCGGATCCAAGGCACACATTGGCCTAACTTGACCATTATATGGTCTGACCACGAATCTGGTACACAATTTTATAAAAAAAATAATCAAATTCTAACATAATAACAAAATAAATAATGTAAAGCAGTAAACAGAATCTTAAACAACACTGGGTGTTCGATAATGAAATGGTTTCAATCTTCATAAGGATCAATATGGCATTTTCAAAGCATGGTTGTTGGGTAATGAAAGAATTAGATAACAAAGGAATCAATGTTCAAGGTTTCAAGGATTTGGTCTTTTAAAGCATAAGATAAAATGGTTTGAGTGTGTAAGCAATCTGGTTCAGTGTTTGATATTTAGTTTGTATGTATTTGTGGAGGAGTATCGTATATTTAAGGTTCGTATTTGGGTGTACAACAATCAATGGTCTAGAAAGAATCAGGTTTACCGCTCAAGATCAATAACTGGAATCAGGGTTTTGGGTTCAGTACATCAAAGCACTTGCAATATAAAACAAGTCTATCAATCAACTACAATATATCTCGAGAAAGTTCAGAACACTTGCCTGGTACTAGCTTATTATTCTGCACTCGCTTTCAATCACAACCGTCTACTCCTCGACTATCTGTTTCCCTTTCCTACGCCTTGCCTCTTCTGCTCACATATCATAAGCATCTATCAATATTCAGCTCATATGATTCTATTCGACATATAATTCTATCTACCCTTCGTTTTACCCAAATCCGATTAACGGATCGAAAGTTATATTATAAACAAGTAAACACCGAATATATAGACCGAAGGTTAACAAACAAGTCACATATAGCACATAACACGTCAAATAATCAATGATATATCATTTATAATGGAGTCTCATGTCATAAACAGGCTTTCGGGTATTTAAAATGATTTTTAAAATATTTTTCAGAATTAAAACGGGTCGTTGGATCAATTTCGGAGTAATAAACAGGGTTCGGTTGGCCCAATCTGGCTTCAAAACAAGTTTATAATAATTATCGAGCCTTGAAATCAATTTAAAATAATATTTTAAAGCTCGAAACTATTTTTTGGAATTTTTAAATCATTTTTAAATAATTAAATCTAATTAAATAATTAATTAAAATCAATTAATAATTAATTAAATCAATTAATCAATTATTTTTCGAATTAATTGACCAATTAATCAATTAAAAATTAACTGAAATTAATTAACTAATAATTCAGATTTATTATTGAATTAAAAATAATTTTTGGAATTAAAATATTAATTTTTGGAATTTTCAGAAATTAAAAATGAATTTTTATAATAAAAATAAATAGGAAATATGATTTTTGAATTTTAAAACAGGAATCAAAAATTTGCAAACTCTGGAAACTTCAGGGACTAAACTTCATCGTCCCCAATAATTGAGGTACTAAACTTTAATTTTTCCAGCCCTCGCCGGAAAACAGTCGGGGTTCGCCGGAGAACTGGCCTCCGGCATCCTCCCACCACCAACACCTCCAGATATACTCTACACAACATCAGGAATCTGTTTATGCAATCAAAACACAACAATAACCCCTGTCCTGGCCGGAAAATGGCCAAGAACTTTGCCGGTTTACGGCGAAACATCGGGAATTTCAAAACACAACTCCCTTCGATTCAGACATCCTCTGTTAACGAGCTATATACCAATCGATTGCAAATTTCATAAAGAACACAACCCACTATAAATCAACAGCTAATAACCCCTAAATCAAAAAGCCCCAAATTTTAATTGAAAACATTCATACGGGTTATAAACCCAAATTTCAAAATTCAAAAATTAAACTCAATTTTGAACATGTTATTGAACTCCAAATCAGACGTATGACATTTAAAAATCATCAGGAAAACAAACTCTACAACATGCAATCATCAAATCATTCAAACAATCATCCGAACAAAAATTCATATTTTTAATAAAAATAATTCGAAAATAAATAAATTTTCAGAAAATAAACCTTGATTTCTGCAGTGGTATGGAACACAGAATCTGATAGTACTCCTCGAGACCTTCGATTTGGTTACTCAAACTTTCCCAACTGATTTCAATAACACCTTGAAATTGTAGTTTGATTCTTAGAAGGTTTTATGAATTTAGGGTTTTTCTCTGGAAAATTACATATTTAACTGACTGCAAATGATTTTGATACGGAATAAAATACGGTAAAAGGCTATTTATAATTACGGAAAATTAGTATCCCGTTGGATCATTCCGGGTATAAAATGGTACGTTTA
The DNA here is from genome assembly GCF_009905375.1 of Apium graveolens. Classification (NCBI taxonomy): domain Eukaryota; kingdom Viridiplantae; phylum Streptophyta; class Magnoliopsida; order Apiales; family Apiaceae; genus Apium; species Apium graveolens. Next base: position 268,234,244 of record NC_133655.1, on the reverse strand, counting down.
TTTATAAAAACTGATCCAAACTGTACCGGTTTTCGGGATAAATATCCAAATCAGTACAATTTATACTGCGGTCTTGGTCTCAGCGCCTGGTTACACGTATTACGAGGTGATAATTATGATAGTTTAATAAAAAGATCCCGTTTATCGAAAATACGAGTTTTATCGATTTACCGAAACGAATAACATATCGAAAATGTTGCGTCGGGACCCGCGCAGGACAAACCGTACGCCGGATCGAAAAAGTCAAAATATGGAAAATGCTCGGAATATTACAATTAGGTTAGGAAGAAGTTCTTGGAAGAGTTTCGGGTTATAAAAACGTAAAAACGGGTAACGTCGGTTGGTTCCCGTTTGTATAAAATAGTTTTTAGATACTCGGAAAAAGATTTTATGAAATTCATATATTTCCTATAAAATCATAAATCATCATAAAAATAACTAGGAAGATATGACAATTATCTATATTTTATTTTGGACATATAAAAATTAAAATACTCAATTAATATTATTTTTAAACATCCAAACATATTTAACACTTAACAAATAATTCACAGAATAAATACTGAACACATATAGTAATTATTTATTAATAAAAATAATTACACGATATATCCCGGATATTACAGTTTATGGAATTTCATTTATACTTGTAAGGAATATCATAGTTTGTACTATGATTATTATCAAATAAAACCTTCTTTAAAGAAAGTTAGCATTATTCCTTCTAGTGTAAGTTCTAAAACAAAGTCTGATATTGCAAATTCTGATAAAAACTGGTAACATAAATTCTGATGCTAAATCCACTGTAAATGTTAACAAACTTAATAAGGCCAAAGGATCAAAGCAAGTCTGGGTCCTTAAAACTAATCATTAGTGGTCTTTGTGATTGCAGGGCAATAGGAAAAACATCCTAGTTTTGGACAGTGGATGTTAAGGACATATGACTGGAAATAAAGCCCTGCTATCAGACTTTATGGAGAAAGCTGTTCTAAGTGTTTCTTATAGAGATGGCAACCTGGGAAAAACCTTGGGATATGGCAATATCAATCTTGGGAATGTCATCATTGAAAAAGTAGCTCTAGTCTCAGGACTTAAACACAATTTATTGAGTGTTAGTCAAATCTGTGACAGAGGTTATGATGTGGATATCTTTGAAGAACACTGTGAAGTTGTAAGCAAATCTACAGGAAAAGTTGTTTTGAAAGGATACAGGCATGGTAACATTTATGAAGCCAAGCTTTCAACAAGTACTGATGGTTCTGCAATCTGTCTGTTAAGTAGAGCATCAATTGAAGAAAGCTGGAATTGGCACAAGAAACTCTCTCATTTAAATTTCAACAATATAAATAAACTAGTCAAGAAAGATCTTGTGAGAGGATTTCCAAAATCAGTATTTGATCCTGATGGCCTTTGTGATTCCTGTCAAAAAGGTAAAATAAAGAAAATCTTCATTCAAGAGCAAGACTGAATCTTTAATTCTTGAGCCTTATCACCTACTACATGTTGATCTATTAGGTCTAGTGAATGTCATGTCTATTGCAAAGAAGAAATATGCTATGGTCATAGTGGATGAGTTCACCAGATACACATGGGTGTATTTCTTGCACCCAAAAAGTGAAACTGCATTTATCTTGATTGATCATATCAAACAACTGGATAAAGTGGTTAAAGACTCTGTGAAAATCATAAGAAGTGATAATGGCACTGAGTTCAAGAATTTGATTATGGAAAAGTTCTGCAAAGACCATAGAATCAAACAGGAATTTTCTGCTCCTGGAACTCTACAGCAAAATGAAGTTGTTGAAAAAAAGAATAGAACTCTTATTGAAGCTGCACAAACTATGCTTGATGAAGCAAAGTTACCAACCTATTTTTGGGCTGAAGTTGTGCAGACTGCTTGATTTACTCTGAATACAACACTTATCAACAAGCATGGAAAAACACCATATGAGATGGTGAAGAAAAAGAAGCCAAATCTGAAGTATTTTCACGTATTTGGATGCAAGTGTTTTGTTCTTAAGACTCATCCTGAACAACTATCCAAGTTTGATCAAAAAGCTGATGAAGGAATTTTTATTGGATATCCACTTTCCACAAAAGCCTTCAGAGTCTACAATTTAAGAACAAGGATTGTCATAGAATCTATCAATGTCTCTTTTGATGATAAGAAGATTACTGGACTTGAAGATTTCAATGATCATGATCAGCTGAGATTTGAGAATTAAGTTTTAAATTTTGATTCTGTAAATCCTATTAGTCTAAATCCTGTACTGCAAAATCTGATGGGTTAAACTCTGATGGTATTGAAACGGTGGTGACTATGTCAAAGGAAAATGCACCTGGGCAGAGGGAGCATATTGAAGATACAACCACATCTCAAGAAGCATCAGAATCTAGAACAAGCTCTTCAAGTTCTGATTCATCAAGTTCTGATGAGCCAAGTTCTGATAATTCTGGAAACTCAAGTTCTGATAATTCTGGAAACTCAAATTCTGAAGGATCCAACTCAGAGAGCAAAATTTTAGGGGGAGCATCAGAAAATGCTAATGGAGATAGCATGGATCATGGGGGAGGATCCAGTTCTAGAAATCAACTTCCATCTGCAAGGAAGTGGACCAAATCACATACACCTGACTTAATAATTGGAGATCCTGAAGCAGGTATAAGAACTAGAACAACAACAACAAATGAATGTCTCTATCACTCTTTTCTTTCTCAGACTGAACCAAAGAAAGTGGAAGAAGCTCTTCAAAATGCTGATTGGGTGCAAGCAATGCAGGAAGAGTTAAATGAATTTGAAAGAAATAAAGTCTGGACCCTAGTGCCAAGACCAAAGAACAGATCTGTTATTGGTACAAAGTGGGTGTTCAGAAACAAAATTGATAGTGGTGACATAATTACAAGGAATAAAGCAAGGCTGGTTGCAAAAGGATATTCTCAACAGGAGGGAATTGATTATGATGAAACATTTGCACCAGTTGCTAGATTGGAAGCCATAAGGATATTTTTAGCTTATACTGCTCACAAAAAGTTTACAGTCTTTCAAATGGATGTAAAAAGTGCTTTTATTAATGAAGAATTAGAAGAAGAAGTATATGTTGAACAACCTCCAGGTTTTGTAGATTCAAAATTTCCTCATCATGTCTACAGACTTGATAAAACACTTTATGTCCTTAAGCAAGCTCCAAGAGCATGGTATGAGACATTAGCTCAGTTTCTTCTGGAAAGTGGATTTAACAGAGGGGCTATTGACAAAACATTGTTCTATCTCAACCATGGAAAGGACTTACTTTTGGTGCAGATATATGTAGATGATATCATTTTTGGTTCTACAAATGACAGATTTTGTGAAAGGTTTGCCAAGCTAATGCAGTCAAGATATCAAATGAGTATGATGGGAGAACTTAGCTATTTTCTGGGCCTTCAAGTCAAGCAGATTGAAGAAGGAACTTTTATTTGTCAATCTAAGTACACCAGAAATTTGTTGAAGAAATTTGGAATGCAAGATTGTTCAAGTGCATCCACTCCTATGGCCACTGCAACAAAATTGGATAAGGATATTGGTACATCAGTAGATATTACTGATTACAGAGGTATGATTGGCTCACTACTCTATCTAACTGCAAGTAGACCTGATATCATGTATGCTACCTGTCTTTGTGCAAGATTTCAAGCAGATCCAAGAGAACATCACTTAACAGCTGTGAAAAGAATTTTCAAGTACCTTAAGGGTACAGCTGATCTGGGATTGTGGTATCCTAGAGAATCAGACTTTAAGCTAATAGGTTACTCAGATACAGATTTTGCAGGATACAAAATTGACAGGAAAAGCACAAGTGGAAGCTGCCAATTTCTTGGAGGCAGATTGGTTTCTTGGTTTAGAAAGAAACAGAAGTCAATTTCCACATCAACTGCAGAAGCAGAATACATTGCTGTTGGAAGTTGTTGTGCACAGATTCTTTGGATGAAGAATCAGTTACTGGATTATGGGTTAATATATTCTAAAATCCCTATTTACTATGATAATCAAAGTGTTATTGCTATGGCAGGTAATCCAGTTCAACACTCAATGACAAATCACATCAGCATTAGGTACCACTTCATAAGGGAACATGTGGATGAAGGTACAGTGGAATTGCATTTTGTTCCAACAGATCAACAACTAGCATATATCTTCACAAAACCACTATGTGAAGCTACTTTTACAAGATTGGTAAATGAACTTGGAATGGTTTCAGGTTCTTTCTCTAAATCTGCGTAGTTTATGTTCTGATACATCATACTTTATGATCAGTATTGATATATATTACTATCTGTTAGGAATGTATGTGCATTAGTTTGATGATATGTTTAACAAAATACTTAAGTAGAAATTTAGTGTCTGTAGCCTCAACGGATAAGACCACTTTGGCTATCCGTTGATGGTGTAGCTTTACTTAGAAATAAGTCTAGTGTTGTAGCATATTTCAGTCTCTGTATTTAAAATGTAATTCTTGGAAGTTGAGAGAAACTATGAGTCATGTTGACTACTAGATGATATGCAGATAGGAAGGCCAATTATAAATACTTCATGCCTTGTAATTTTGTATAAGTGAAGTGGTATCAACGGATGACTTAAAGACCTTCAACGGATGAGAAGCTAAGCTTCAACGGATGTCTCTAAAGCTTCAACGGATAAAGTCATCAACGGATAACATCCTTCAATGGATGAGTGCATCAACAGATGAAAGCTTCAACGGATAACATCCTTCAACGGATGAGTGCATCAACGGATGAAAGCTTCAACGGATGTTCTGATGATTAGCCGTTGATAAGGGGTAGTTGTACCTACAAACAGAGGCACATGGGTTGATAGAGACAACTGAGATGTGGTAGCCGAATTTCAGGAACAACAGAAAAAGCAGCCGTTCTTCTTTTGTACAAAGATGCAATAGTCAACAAAGTACTGGAGTGAATAGGAAAAGAAGCAAGTGAAGATCTTATTTTATTACTGTATTTTATATTGTTCTTCACTTGTACACTTGGTAATATATAAACCAAGTAGAAGCTAGTAATTAGAGAAGAGATTTTCCAGAGCTGTTTAGAAAAATATTGAGAGAAAATTCATCTAGTTTGTACTAGGATGCAGCTGTGATCAACATTGTTTAATCACAGATTTTCTAAAATACCATCTCTGGTGGAACAACAAATCCACCAGAAAAGTTTTTAAGGTCTGTTGTGTTCTTTACATTTGTGCTTGAATATATATCTGTCTGTATTAGCTTAAAGCAATTCACACACTTGTTCTTCTTGAACACACAACTTTCATAAACTGCTCAAAACTTGAAAAAGTTTTGAGATTTACATTCAACCCCCCTTCTGTAAATCTCATTGTTAGTCCACTAGGAATAATAATTGGTATCAGAGCAGGCTCTTGACATACAAAGAGTTTAAAGATCTTGGAATCTAACAAAGATGAGTAAGAAGGATATTGGAGTAAAGATCCCAGTTCTTGACAAAGACAGTTATCACCATTGGAAGGTGAAAATGCACCTTCATCTACTCTCCCAAGATGAAGGTTATGTAAACTGCATTGAGAATGGTCCTCACATTCCCCACAAAGTAGCAACAGTTGCTACAGCCACAGTTGCTGTTGGTCAATCCATTCCAAAACCTAGAGCAGAATGGACAATGGAAGACACAGAAGAAGTCCACAAGGATAAGAAGGCTATGAACATTTTGTTTAATGGTCTTAACATGGATATGTTTGATAATGTGATAAATTGCACAACTGCCAAAGAGGTTTGGGACACAGTTCAACTACTGTGTGAAGGTACAGAACAAGTGAAAGAAAACAAAATGCAGCTTCTCATTCAACAGTATGAATACTTTCATTTTGAAGAAAATGAATCTTTAAATGAAACATTCAATAGGTTCCAAAAGCTGTTGAATGGACTGAAGCTGTATGGAAGAGTGTACCAGGTGAAGGATTCAAATCTTAAATTTTTAAGATCCTTGCCAAAGGAATGGAAACCCATGACTGTCTCCTTAAGAAACTCTCAAGATTATAAGGACTTCACTCTTGAAAGATTGTATGGAATCTTGAAGACTTATGAACTAGAGCTGGAACAGGATGAGATATTGGAGAAGGGGAGAAAGAAAGGAAATTCAGTTGCATTGGTAGCTGAAGATGAGAGGAAATGCAGACAAGAAACTGCAAGATCTACATCAAACTCCAAAGATGGTATAAGAAATCAGGAATCAAGCAAGGGGAAAGAGCAAGTTGCTGAAAATGAAGACAACTCCAGCCAAGATGACTCAGATGGTATTGATGAGCATCTTGCATTTCTGTCCAGAAGATTTGCAAAGATGAAATTCAAGAAAAACACTAGAGCCACTAAACCTCACAAAAACACTGTGGACAAATCCAAGTTCAAGTGTTTCAATTGTGGTATAAGTGGACACTTTGCAAGTGAGTGCAGAAAGCCAACTTCTGAAAAGAAGAAATTTGAACAAGTAGATTACAAAAAGAAATATTTTGATCTACTCAAGCAAAAGGAGAGGGCTTTCATTACTCAAGAAAGGGACTGGGCAGCTAATGGAGATGAAGAGGATGAAGATGTGGAGTATGTCAACCTTGCTCTCATGGCTGATTCTGAAGAAAATGAAGTTAGTTCATCAAGCAATCAGGTAATCACTACTGACTTAACACAGCTTACTAAAGAAGAGTGCAATGATGCTTTTAATGACATGTCTACTGAATTGTATCATTTGCGTGTGTCTCTTAAATCTCTTGCTAAAGAAAATAGTAGGATTAGAGAGAACAATCTGTTTTTAAGTAATAGAAATGCTTTGTTAGAAGATAAGATGATTGACCTAGAGAAAACAAAGTTGCATTGTATATCTGTTGAAAATGAACTAGCTGAATCTGTTAAGAAAGTAGAAATACTTTCCAATCAATTAGAGAAAGAGCAAGAGGTGATTAAAGCCTGGAAGACATCTAGGGATGTAAGTGCTCAAATTGCTAAGGTCCAAGGAATTGAATCATTCTGTGAAACTGCCTGGGATAAAAATAAAAAGAAACTGGAATTAATTGATGGGCTGTCAACGGATGTGGAATCAACGGATGATGAAAGTTATCCGTTGAAGGAAGAAAAGGAGCATCCGTTGAAGGTTCCTCAATCAAAACAGGCAGATGTTTCTAAAAGAGAGAATCTAAAGAAACTCAACAAAAAGTTTGGTTCAACTTCAAAGAACTTTGTCAAAGAAGAAGCAAGCACATCCAAAGATGTCAGTAAGGTGAATGTAGGGCACATGACCTTAGAACAGTTAAATAATAGGCTCAAGATGGTTGAGGATAAAAAGGAATCTAAAAGAAAATCCAACAGAAATGGGAAGGTAGGAGTTAATAAACACAACAATTACACACCTGATAGGTATGCTCCTAGAAAAAGCTGTGTGCATTGTAGTAGTGTTAATCATCTATCTGCTAATTGTAAATCCATTAAGAAGACTCCCATAACTGTACCCTCTTCTATGCCTAATATGTCTGCATCACCTTTGCATGCTATGCCTGTTATGTCTCAACAAAATCCTTATGCACATTTTGTAAACATGCCATATTTTAACAATCCTTATCTTGCTGCATTTAGTATGCCTCAAATGCCATACAATATGCCCATGTGGAATGACATGTTTGCACAATCAATGCCTAATAATTTTACAAATGTGCTAAATGATTCTGTGACTAACCCTACACCTCAACCAACTACATCTAAGACCAAGGTTGACTCAAACTTACCTAAGTCTAAAGATGCAGGAGGAATGAAGTCTAGGAGAAAGGCTAACAAGAATGGACCCAAGGAAACTTGGGTACCAAAATCAAATTGATTGATTTTATGGTGTGCAGGGAAATGGAAGAAATCTATGGTACTTGGACAGTGGTTGTTCAAGACACATGACAGGAGATTTCTCCATGCTCACAGAGTTCAAGGAGAGAGCTGGCCCTAGCATAACCTTTGGAGATGACAGCAAAGGGTTTACTATGGGATATGGCTTGATTTCAACAAGGAATGTCATCATTAATGAAGTTGCATTAGTTGATGGTCTCAAGCACAATTTACTGAGCATTAGTCAACTATGTGATAGAGGGAATACAGTTTCCTTCAATTCTGAAGCCTGTGTTGTCACTAGTAAGAAAGACAACAAAGTGGTTCTAACTGGAGTTAGAAAAGGAAATGTGTACATAGCTGACTTCAACTCTACAGATGCAGAATCCATTACTTGTCTCTTCAGCAAAGCAAGCACAGTTGAAAGTTGGCTATGGCACAAGAAGCTATCTCACTTGAATTTCAAGACAATGAATGATCTAGTCAAAAAGGACTTAGTTAGAGGAATCCCTCTAGTTGAATTCTCAAGGGATGGTTTGTGTGATGCTTGTCAGAAAGGCAAACAAAGGAAAGCATCATTCAAAAAGAAGCTTGAAACAACAATTGATGAACCATTACAGCTGCTACATATGGATTTGTTTGGACCAGTCAATGTATTGTCTATTGCAAGAAAAAGATATTGCTTAGTGATTGTAGATGATTTCTCAAAGTTCTCATGGGTCTATTTTCTTGGATCAAAGGATGAAGCAAGTGAAATCATTATCAATCACATCAGGCAAGTCAACAATCATCCTGACTTGAAGGTTAGAAATATCAGGAGTGACAATGGAACTGAGTTCAAGAATTTGACATTAAGGCTGTTCTGTGAAGAAAATGGAATCATGCATGAGTTCTCAGCTCCAAGAACACCTCAGCAAAATGGGGTTGTTGAAAGAAAGAACAGATCTTTAATTGAAGCTGCCAGAACAATGCTTGAAGAATCAAAGTTACCAACATATTTCTGGGCTGAAGCTGTTAATTGTGCCTGCTTCACTCAGAATATTTCTTTGATCAATCAAGCTAAAGGCATGACTCCTTATCAGTTGTTCAAGAGAAGAAAACCAACTCTAAACTTTCTTCATGTCTTTGGATGTAAATGCTTTATACTGAGGAATCAATCTGACCATAAAGGAAAGTTTGATGCAAAGGCTGATGAAGGGATATTTGTTGGTTACTCAGCTGGAAAATCTTATAGGGTCTACAATCTAAGAACCAACATTGTTATGGAATCTGTGCATGTTGTGTTTGATGATAAAAAGATTGATGGACTAACAGATGAGGGACATAATGAGAGACTCAAATTTGACAACATTGAGATATATTGTGATGATAGTGAAGAGGAGACTGATGGAGATGACACTTCAAAAGGGATTCAAAACATGCCCTTGGATAATGCAGTATCCGTTGAAAGACATAGTGCATCATCCGTTGAAGTACAAAATGAAGCATCCGTTGATCATAGTTCATCAACGGATAATCGATTTACATCATCAGTTGATAGAACTCCAAGTTCCCTGCAAAGGACCAACAACTCAGGGGGAGTTTCAACTAGTCAACACTCTGTCTCACATCATGACAATACTGAGGCCACCTCATCTAGAGCACATCTTCCACCACAAAGGAAATGGACCAAGAATCATCCCTTTGAACTGATCATTGGTGATGCATCATCTAAAGTGCAAACAAGAAAAGCCACTCAAGATGAATGTCTGTATAGTAGTTTTCTGTCTCAGGAGGAACCTAAGAAAGTGGAAGAAGCTCTATTGGATCCAGATTGGATATTAGCTATGCAGGAAGAGCTGAACCAATTTGAGAGAAACCAAGTATGGAAGCTGGTACCCAAACCAAAGAACAAGAGTCCTATTGACACAAAGTGGGTATTCAGAAACAAGATGGATGAAAATGGCATTATCATAAGGAATAAAGCCAGACTAGTTGCTAAAGGCTAATCTCAGCAAGAGGGAATAGATTTTGATGAAACATATGCTCCTGTTGCAAGACTTGAAGCCATCAGAATATTTCTAGCCCATGCAGCCCATGCCAATTTCAAAGTCTATCAAATGGATGTCAAGAGTGCATTTCTAAATGGGAAATTAGAAGAAGAAGTCTATGTAAGTCAACCTCCAGGATTTGAAGATCCAAATTTTCCAGACTATGTGTATTATCTATTGAAAGCACTCTATGGACTGAAGCAAGCACCTAGAGCCTGGTATGAAACCTTATCAAAATTTCTTTTAGAGAATCACTTCACTAGAGGTACTGTTGATAAAACTCTCTTCTTTAGGGATGTTAATGGCTCTAGTATACTTGTTCAAATTTATGTAGATGACATAATATTTGGCTCTGTAGATGATAAACTTTGCAAAAAGTTTGCTAAGCTAATGCAAAGTAATTATGAAATGAGCCTAATGGGAGAACTAACCTATTTTCTTGGTTTACAAGTTAAACAAGTTAGTGATGGAATTTTCATTAGTCAAACTAAATATATTTATGATCTTTTAAAGAAGTTTGACTTAATGGAATGTTCATCTGCAAAAACTCCCATGGCCACTGCCACCAAACTTGAATTAAATAAGACTGAAAGGTCTGTGGATATTACAAGTTATAGAGGCATGGTTGGTTCACTTTTATATTTAACTGCTAGCAGACCAGATATAATGTTTGCTACATGTCTATGTGCTAGATTCCAAGCTGATCCTAGGGAGTCTCACTTAATTGCTATCAAAAGGATTTTCAGATATCTCAAGGGTACACCAAATTTAGGTATTTGGTATCCTAGAGAATCTGGCTTTGATCTAATTGGTTATTTAGATGCAGACTATGCAGGTTGCAAAATAGATAGGAAAAGTACAACAGGCTCCTGCCAATTCCTGGGAAACAAGCTTGTATCATGGTTTAGCAAAAAGCAAAATTCAGTCTCTACTTCTACAGCTGAGGCTGAATACATTGCTGCTGGAAGTTGCTGTTCTCAAGTGTTATGGATGAGGAACCAACTCCTTGACTATGGACTTCATGTTGATAGAATTCCTATCTTTTGTGACAACACAAGTGCCATAGCCATAACAGAGAATCCTGTGCAGCACTCAAGGACCAAGCACATTGATATCAAGTACCACTTCATTAGGGAGCATGTCATGAATGGTACAGTGGAACTACATTTTGTTCCAAGTGAACAACAAATTGCTGACATATTTACCAAGCCACTTGATGAATCAACATTCACTAGATTGGTAAGTGAGCTAGGTATGCTTAATTACTCTTAAAATTCATGTCTTTATTGTAATTTGAATTGAAGCCTGAAATATATTAGTTGCTAGAACAAATTTGACTTTTAACATAGTTTATTCCATCAACGGATGTTCCCTATCCGTTGAAAGTCAAAATTGCTCTATCAACGGATAGTCATTATCCGTTGAAAGACAAATACATTTCTGGAATTTTTATCCGTCAACGGATAAAACTGAAGTACCTTTCAACGGATGACAATTTGCCCTATCCGTTGAAATGTCACATCAATCGATTCAGGTGTTTAACAGCCGTTGATTCTATTCTCTTAACCGTTGATACTCATACATACATCTGTATGTATTGGTTTTAAAGGTAGTTTTTAGAATACTTACAGTTTATTCTTAAACGGCTGAAATTCACTAACGCATATTTATTGATAAATCTTTCTTTTATATTTTTGTTTATTAATTTGAGAAAGCATATAAGTCCTTCTGATTGTTCATTTTTACTTTACGCTTTCTTGAAATTTCAAGCATTTACCATTTTCTCTCTGCAAAAACTTCAAGTTATTCTCTTCAATTTCTACTCACAACAATGGCACCAGTCGTGAAGATTATGTCTCAATCTGGGTTCATCTATGAAAAGAACAATTTCATAGCTTTGGTAGCAAAGAATGAAGCCCACTCAGACTATCACAAAATGATGGACTTCATCAAAAACTGTAAACTTAGCTATGCAATGTTGGAAGCCCCAACAATTTTCTGTGAAGTAGTTGAGGAGATTTGGACAACTGCTGAGTTCAACTCCATGGATATGACTATCTCCTTCACTCTCAAAGGTAAAACTCACTGTATTAACTGTGATGATTTACAAGCATGTTTTAAATTGCATGAGAACAATGCCATGACACCACACACTGATAGTGATGTATCCAGCATGTTAGATTCCATAGGTTATTCTCTTAACTCTGCTAATTTAGGGAGTATTAGAAGAAAAGGCCTTAGGAAAGAATGGAGTTTCCTTGGGGATGCCTTTATAAAGGTTTTCTCTGGGAAAATTAGTAATTTTGATGCCATAACTTCATCTCTGGTTAATATGCTCTATATGCTTGTTTCTGATAGGTATTTTAACTTTAGCAACTATGTGATGCTAGAATTAGGTACTAGATTGGGTAACAAAGCTAATAGACCTAATAACATCTATTATGCTAGATTCTTTATGTTATTGGCTAACCATGTTGCTGAAGGTTTAGTCATAATCAATGAGAATAATAAACTCAAGTGCTGGGCACAAGAGAAAAGAGTTCTTGCAGACTTGAAGAGAATGGATCTTAACAGCAGTGTGCCATTGGTATATTTACCAATCATGAATGCACCTCAGGTAGGTGAGGTAATTGCTTCTACAACTCCTACTTCTTCCAACCTCTCTATTTCTTTATCTTCTAGTGTGGCCATGAAATCTGTGATGCCCCAACAGATTTCTACCAAGGTCACCAAAACTAAACTTTCAAAATCCAAGACAAAGAAATCCACCTCTGTTGTTTCTCAAAAGACAACAGTTGTAACACCAACTATTAACCCTGAGGTGAGTGAACAGGGTGTGAGTGGTGAGGGGAGGGGTGAACATCAAAGAAACCCCCAGGATAAGGAAGGAGAGTTGAGTGCTTCCCAAGCTAGCCAAGCCACAGTTTCTCAAAAAGCTGTGGTGGTTGAAAAGGTATCTAGCACATCCCTAGTAGCATCCTCCCAAAAGGATGTTACTATTGAAAATAGTTCCAAACCAGGAACACAGAACAAAAGAGGGAGGGACACTAAAGCCAAACACTCACCAACAAAAGCCTTTATTAGAAGAAAGAAGGCCAGAACCCAATCTTCTACACAGGGTGCACACACTGCACAGATACATCCTTCTGTATCTATGCCTTCTCAAACTCAGTTTGATGTGACTCCAATAAATGTGGAGTCACAGCCCCATTCTCTCACAATAATCACACATCAATCACCAAACACTTCATCACCATCTCTGGATGTGGATATGTTATTCCCATCAAATCCTGATTCTCCCTCTTTACAACTCAGGGAGAAGCCCCACTCAAATACAGGTGATCATCATCTCTTAGATAATTTGTTGGATCACCCGCAAATTCTTTCAGATATAATTGAAGGATCTGTGTCACCACATCTCAAATCAATCTACACAGATTCAACAGTTATATCACTTTCAATTTCAACTTCTTTTCCTTCTTCAACGGATATCACTCATCCGTTGACAAGTGGTTGTTCTTCAACGGATAAGCTTAACAGCAGTTATCCGTTGATAACATCAGTTTCACCTTCAACGGATATTCCACATCCGTTGACAGTCTCTACACAAATAACTGAATTAATTCCAAGTGTAGAAGACATGAATACTGTGCAATCACTCTTAGGATTGAGGGAAGGGAGTGACAATTTGAGTGAGAGGCTGGGTTGCTCCCAGGCAAAAGGAGAGATTGAGAGCTCAAAAATGCATGCTATTTCTTCCAGCATGGCAAAAGTAAGTGAGTGGAGTACCACCTTAGTAGGTGAAGGTGAGGGAGTGAGTTGTATGAGCCAGGGGGAGCCCCTGATGCAAGAACATAGAGAAAAAGAGAGAAAAGCAGGTACAGTAGATACAAGGGTGGAACCAGCCATTGCTAATGAGTCAATGATTGTGGATGATGCTGAAAAGGAAAGACAATTTCAGCAACATTACAAAGCTGTAATTGATAACATTTCCTTGGATGCTGACACTTTTACTCATCCTGTCACAACCTATCAAATGTTGGCTACTCAGGGCAATGAGGAGGCACAAAGGTCACTACATCTAGTGCACACAACAGAATCTCTTCAAAGGGATAAAGCTGCCATTAACAAAATGCCTTCTACAGCTGGTGAGCCATCTGAGGAATTTGGAGCAAATTCTGATGATGATGACTCTATTTCTTTTGATGGAAGCATGAACTTAGGGGGAGATGAAGGCCCTAGTTCAATTCCAAATCTACCTGAATGGGCCTTGACTAAGGAGTATAGATCAGGGGAATTCAATGTCTCTTTAGTCAAACAAATCAACACTATTCAACAGGCCATTCAGAATACTTCACATGCAAGTATCAAGGCTATCCTTCAAGCTCACCTGGACTCACTGCATCTCATGAAGCTGCAGCAAGTGAAGCAGAATCTGAGTATAGATGATCTCAGGAAGGATATTGCTGACTTGAAAACCTATACTTCAGACAAATTGGATTCAGTCATGCCCTATGGTACATTGCAAGACTTGGTTTTGAGATTGAAGAAAGAATATGTTACTGAAAAACGGTTGGCCAAGTTAGAAGAAAGAGTTCAAGTTATTGAAGATTCTGTGGCCACCATTCTTCACAATCAACAATCTCAAACCAGTCTCCTAATGCAGCTGGCAAAAGCACAAGGCTTGACCCCTCTCCTTGATGATAACAAAAAGGGGGAGAGTAAAAGGGAAGGGGAAGGAGAGCCATCTACAAAAGTCAACATATCTAAAGTGCTAGTTCCTGCCATCACTACTTCTCCAATCATTCAAATCAAGGGCAAGCCTGATGGAATTGATTTGATTCAGCTAGCAGCAGCTGAAATTCAAGTGAAAGAGCAAAGGAGGAGAATTGATGAAAGGTTGCAACTGTTGTTTGGTTCTACACAAGACAAATCAACATCTGTGAAATACAGCACAAAAATTGAACCAATCAACATGGAGCTCATGCCAGTAGGGAGTCATAAGGATGGAGAAGCTTCTTCCAAAGAACTACAAGCTATAATTCTCAAGCCCAATGAAAGATCCAATAAGGACTCAACAAAGAATCCTTTAAAAGAAGTGGACTTTCCTCCTCCAAAAGCTGATGAGAACAAGATTTTAGGCAGGAGTATTGCTTATCTCAAAGAGACCATGGATGAGGTTGTAAGGAGAAATAGAGCTATTATCATTAGAGAGGGAAAGAGCATATGTGTGATGCAAGGACATCCCAAATTCTCAATAGCCAAGAAGGAAGAAGCCAAACAATTAAAGGCTGACAAAAGAGCACAAGCAAAGCTTGAACAACAGCTAAAGTCAGGTCTAGTTGAAAAAGAAAAAGGGATTGAAGTCAGGGGTGAAGACAAGACTACAAACCTAGATGAGGTTTTAGGGAGTATATTTGGTGAGAGTGTGGAAGAAAGAGAGGAATGGCAGAAGGGAAACAGAAGAAAGGCCAAGGCACATAGAAGGAGTGGAGATAACACTGAAGTAACCAAATCTATATCTAAACCACTACCTTCCATACCTGAACCCCTTGTTGCTGATCCCACAATAAACATCCATGGTGAACCAATCATTCCAAAAGAGGAACCTATTGATTGGGACACTATCAAATTGCCTACCTTTCTAACCACTCTTCCACTACCAAAGAAACAGAAAAGAAAACCAAAATCTACACCTCCCATAACCTCTAAGAAATTCACTCAAAAACAAAAACCTAAGCCTAAGTCACCCATTTCTAAAGATGATTATGTTCACATCTGTGACATAAAAGAAATTTCAGACATTGAACTCTATCTGGATGAGCTGGAGGATGTAAGGGGAATAGCTGCCTACAGACAGCTACCAGAGAGATTAGTGTTCAGATATAAAGGAGCTGGGGAAAGAACATGGCCTCTCCACAGGATTCTGGATGAAGGCTACTCTACCTTGATTAGAGTCTTTTCAGCTATACAAAAGGATTCTGGCTTTACCAGAACTGCCAAGACTGAAATTCTCAACAAGATAGCCAATATAAGGAAAACTTGGAGGGAGCCCAATGCTTTACCCAGGACTTTACTCATTCAAGAAAGGGAAATGAAAATTCACAAATCACCTAATTGGTTGATGGAATTTAGAGATGATAAAGGAGTCAGAAGATTTTTCAGACTTGAAGACCAACTCAAGATTGCCAGCAATGAAACTCTCAAAGAAATGCAATCTAAGTTGGATGTCAGTGTTGAAGATGAAGCTGAATTCTTCAGACAACTCCAACTCCAAATTGAGGAAAATGACAAAAGGCTAGGAAAGAAAACCAGGGAACAAAGAAGAAAAAGATGATTTGCTCAGACTAAAGGAGTGTCCTTGGAAACACTGTAAATCTTCAATTACCTCCTAGTACATACACTTTTGCAGCATTTTTAAATTTCTACTTAGTTTCAATTCATATATCTGTTAAGTGTTTTGTTATTATCAAGTTAACCCTAAATTTATGCCTACAATTCTTATAGACATAAATAGGGGGAGATTGTTAGGAATGTATGTGCATTAGTTTGATGATATGTTTAACAAAATACTTAAGTAGAAATTTAGTGTCTGTAGCCTCAACGGATAAGACCACTTTGGCTATCCGTTGATGGTGTAGCTTTACTTAGAAATAAGTCTAGTGTTGTAGCATATTTCAGTCTCTGTATTTAAAATGTAATTCTTGGAAGTTGAGAGAAACTATGAGTCATGTTGACTACTAGATGATATGCAGATAGGAAGGCCAATTGTAAATACTTCATGCCTTGTAATTTTGTATAAGTGAAGTGGTATCAACGGATGACTTAAAGACCTTCAACGGATGAGAAGCTAAGCTTCAACGGATGTCTCTAAAGCTTCAACGGATAAAGTCATCAACGGATAACATCCTTCAACGGATGAGTGCATCAACGGATGAAAGCTTCAACGGATAACATCCTTCAACGGATGAGTGCATCAACGGATGAAAGCTTCAACGGATGTTCTGATGATTAGCCGTTGATAAGGGGTAGTTGTACCTACAAACAGAGGCACATGGGTTGATAGAGACAACTGAGATGTGGTAGCCGAATTTCAGGAACAACAGAAAAAGCAGCCGTTCTTCTTTAGTACAAAGATGCAATAGTCAACAAAGTACTGGAGTGAACAGGAAAAGAAGCAAGTGAAGATCTTATTTTATTACTGTATTTTATATTGTTCTTCACTTGTACACTTGGTAATATATAAACCAAGTAGAAGCTAGTAATTAGAGAAGAGATTTTCCAGAGCTGTTTAGAAAAATATTGAGAGAAAATTCATCTAGTTTGTACTAGGATGCAGCTGTGATCAATATTGTTTAATCACAGATTTTCTAAAATACCATCTCTGGTGGAACAACAAATCCACCAGAAAAGTTTTTAAGGTCTGTTGTGTTCTTTACATTTGTGCTTGAATATATATCTGTCTGTATTAGCTTAAAGCAATTCACACACTTGTTCTTCTTGAACACACAACTTTCATAAACTGCTCAAAACTTGAAAAAGTTTTGAGATTTACATTCAACCCCCCTTCTGTAAATCTCATTGTTAGTCCACTAGGAATAACACTATCTTTATGTATTCTGTGTTTAAATTGAAATTTTTTAAGTGCTGATTGTTGTCTGATGTGAATTTCTAAACTCTGATAGTGATATGAATATTTCTGTGACTATTCAATCCGATGAGGATAACTGTGCTAGATGATGACCTAGTAGTCTTTGATATACTAAAAATCCCATGTTTAAAGTAATTGTTTATATGGAAATCTTTTAACACAGGCAAATTCTGATATTGAGCTTGGTCAAAGTTTACTTTGTGTATCTTATTACTAAGTCAAAAACTAGAATAATGCTTCTTATCTGTTAAGTTCTGATGTTAGTAAATCTGATGGATGTACTAAGTGCTGATAAGCCTCACTTATCAAAAGCAAAAGAAAAGAAAAGAAATATCAGGTACTCCTTTAAGATCTAGAGAAAAATATATGTGAAAGGGAAGACCCAAGTGCATTGCTGGCATTAAGTAATATGCATTAGAAAAGCAAATTATAATTTTCTTGGTGACTTTTCACATTCTCTGATTATTGGAGAAATACTCTGATAATAGCATAAATTTTGATAAGCAGTTGTGACTCACTTACACTGAGAAGCCACTGTAAAAAGAAATTTCAAAAGATGCATAAAATGAGCACAAAACAGTTGAGGTGGACTCATGCATGAACTCATTCTATAGTAGACTTCAGAGTAATGACAGATTTTAAGCAAAGTTCTTAGTTATGCCTTATTTCTAAGATGTACTGAAGTGAATCAGACTTTACTCTTTGTCTTATATTTCGCTTAATGCACACACATACACTCCATATGAATGATGAAAATTACTGTGGTGATACATGTTATTTTAAATAAACAGTTTAAGTGTCAAATGCATAAATTCTGAGGACAAGTACTGATGGAAGTTCTGATGATTAATTTCTGATGTACCCATATCAGTATTTGTGTAAAGAATTACAGGAATAAACATTCACTTTTCGAGTTAAGGAGCCATATTCTGATGACTTTTAAATCCTGATAATATTCAAGTTCTGATGCTGACGTGGCAGTATTTATCTACTTGGTTTATTTTTAGTCATTACTTGAACGGTCATATTTTTACAGAATATTGGTTTATGTGAGATAAAGCAGTCATAATCATTTGTTTGGTGGGAACAGTTTTTTTTAAAAAAAAACTGAACGTGCAATGTAATTAGTACTTATTTACCGTTCTCATTAACTTTTGCCTTAACTGCTGCATGCCTGACAGGTGTAAAGGTCTGTTCCCCTTCTTATTAACTGTTGTCACGTGGGGTGTCTAAGTAAAAGAGATAAAAGATTTTCCAATCTTTTATTTTCATTTTTATTCTACTCTCTCTCTTTTCTTATTCTCTCTCACATTTTTTGACGGTTTTCTTTACAGACATTTTCTCAAACACCTTACAGGCACTCTAACTTCTCACTTATTTCTGATGGCGCCAAGGATTTAATTATTGATGGAGCCAATTTTGTCTCAAATAATTATGCTGCAATCCTAACCAAGGCTGAAGCTCCATCAGATTTGCATTTTGTGCAAGATTTATTAGCTCATAGTGAGATTGGGTATGCTTTGACCCAACCTCAAACTATTTCAAGCCAACAAGTGCTGACATTTTGGAGAACTGGGCTTTTTGATGATGGTGGTGCTACTGGTACTCCAACCGTCATTTTCATATCAGGAGATGTCGAGCATGTGGTTACTCCTGGAGCAGTTCGTAAAGCTCTCCACTTACCTGAAGGTTGCACATTCTCAACAGTGGAGGATCCTGTCTTATAGCAGCTTATGGCCAGTCTAGGCTATGAGAAAAGTTTGGGAAAGCTGGGTCAACTGAAAAGAACAAATATCAGAAAGGAATGGTGCTTTTTCTTTGATTGTATCACTAAGTCATTCGCCAATAAATGCTCCAACTTTGATGTTATTTCCATCATGAGTCAGCAAATCGGGTATGCCCTTATTCATCAAACTCATTTTGATTTTGCAAGTGATGTGCTAGGTTTCATAGGGGATAGGATGACAGAGGATAAGAATGTAGTATACTTTGCTAGATTCTGTCAGCTTATATATACTTTTTGTTGTGTTGATGAACCCCAATTAGCAAGTACTTTAATTCCACCCTTTAAGCTTGCAAAAAGGGCTTTTAATGATTTGTTAAATGCTGACATTAAGAAACAAGTACAGAGACCCTCATAGATACATCAGTTAGTAAAACAGATCCTGGTAAATGCTGATCCACAAACCTACACATCTGTTTACCCTGATGTTCAACCCACCAACACATCACAGCCAACTCAACAGCCATCAGAACCTACCATCTCTCACCAACCTCAAACTTCTCAACCTCAACCTACTCAACCCTCCATCAGGACATATTTCAAACCATCACAATCATCTCAACCTCAACCTTCAGCACATCCTGTGAAGCCTTCATCTTCAAAAACCAAAGAGGACTAAGATAGTACCTTAATCTCAACAGAAGAGAAGGAGAATTGTTCTGAGAGATGAGTCAGACAATAAGGAATAGGTTCCAATATCAGAACCTGTTGTTGCAGAAGCTGAGAAGATTTCTTCTCAGAAAGATACTGAAACTGGGAGTTCTGGGTCCCTCAAAAGGCTTAGAAAGCTAAATTCTGATGATGAAGCTCCCAAAGTCTCTAATTCTGCAAAGAGACTTAAAAAGCAAAGAGCCAGGAGGGCTGTAAGTGTATCATCACACCCTGAAGAAACTCTGGAAGCAGTAGCTAAGGAAGGGGGTCAGGAATCTCTGATCCCAACAGAACCTATAGTAATTGAATTACTTCCTACTGCTGAATCAGCTCACAAGTCTCCTATTCAAGAATAAGAGGATATTCCAGAGACAGTGTCTACACCTCCTGTGTCTCCTGTAATTGATCCAGTACATACTGAAGACCCAGGTAGAAGTGCTGAAATTGATATTCATAACTTGATTGTGCCTGAGGTTCTGTACTTGGAAGCTCCACCAACTCAACTCACTCCACCAACAACACCAATTCTAGATGCTGATTTCAATGAAAATATTCCAACCACACCAATTCTGACTTTGGATGATGAAAATCAGACTTTAGGTGAGCATCAAGATTTGGTTGTTGATCAGAACTTAGCTGCAGATCAGAACTTAGAGGATGATGTTGAAGCCTCTATAGCCTCACATACTGTTATTCTATCAGAGGATGCTGATACTGCAGGCTCTGTAAGTTCTGATGCTGATAATGCTGATCTTACTGGTAAAGCTACTGCAAATATAGATGCTGACGCAGCTGGTCCATCAGGACATGCACCTCAACAAGCTCCATGTAAAGCTGATTTGATAAAGAAGTTTGTTAGGGAGGATGCACCAGTACCTTGGAGTGAAACTCCTAGAGGAAAGGAGTGGACTAAGGAATGGAACTCAGTTACTTTTGTTCCTACTAAAAAAATTCTTGTTGAGCACCTTGCCAAAGCTGATGAAATGCTGATAAATGATGATTTTAAGGCACAGCTGAGAGTTACTGTAATGAGTACTAGGCACCTTCAAGGTCAACACTCCATAACTCATGACAAGGTGAATAAAATTCAAGAATCTTTGATCCAGCAAGATATGAATATAAAATTGGAAAAGAACAGATTTTTCAAGTGAGCCTTTGACCGAATTGGGTCTATTGAAAAGACTCAGAAGAAGCAACAGGCTCAGATTGATGAAATTCTAAAGAATCAAGCTTCTCATCAAACTCAACTCAATGAGATCCAATCCTCAGTGAAATTGCTTGTCTCTCTTCTTTTACATGATGATGCCAAAAAGGGGGAGAAAGTAATTAAGTCCAAATGCAAATCTATTCAACCACTGAAGGGTAAGGATGATGGAAAAGATGACCAGGGAAACTCTGGAATGGGTAGAGGTCATGGTCAAGGTAAAGGTTCTTCATCAAAAATAACTGAAATTTCTACATAAAGAACAAGTTCTGATACTGGAAGAAGAATAAGTTCTGATACTGGTTAAAGGATAAGTTCTACTGAACATCTGGAACTTGATGAAGAGATTTTAAAGAGATTATTTCTCAAAGAAAATCCAGGAATGGACTTTGAAAGTCTAAAGGAAGAAGAAGCTAGACTCAAAGCAGAAAATGTTAACTTCAAGTCTAAAGCTTCTGTTGTTGAAAAGAAACCACCAAAGCCTAAGGGCATTGTGATAAAAGAAAGGTCAATGTCTGAGGCAACCAAATTCAAATCACAAGTGGAGGTAGATCCAAGCTCCAAGGGCAAAGAAAAAGTTGATGAACCTGTAAAGATATATGTGCCAGTCATGGATGAAGAAATATCTGATGAAGATGTTAGTCTTACTCTGATGAAAAAGAAGATTTCTCAACCAACCTATGACATGGCTCAAGTTGTTCAGAGTCAAGATGTAGTAAGTTCTGATATGACAGTGAAGCAAGCAACCTCTGACATAGCTCAAGTTGGCTTGATATTAGAAGATAAGGAAAAGGAAACCTCTGACATTGCTCATGTTAAACCTACAAAGATGCTACTACCAGGATTCACAAAAGCTCAACAGACTCAACCTTTGAAGACTGCATCAAGTGGTTTTGAAGCAAGAGTTGTTACAGGAAAGGAAGCAAGAGATAAATCAAGATTGGGTAGTTCTAAAGAGAAGAGAGTACACAATACTACCAATGATCCAACTTCCTTAAGTGAACCAGGTGTAGGAGCAACTCCTGAGAGATTGAATCAACTTGAATCCGTACAAATGGTTTACCATTCTGTTTTGAAAGAAGACATCATGTTATACTTTATGACAGATGGGAGGGTATTCCAAATCAGGGGGAATGCAATTTCATTGAAGTATTTTGAAGAACTTAAACATGTTCTATTTCTGCTTCAAGTTAAAAACAGATCAACAGATGGTGCTACAGGATGTTGAAAGTCAAATATTCAGAGACAGAAGAAACTTTATTCTATAAAATCTGACAGTCCATACTGTCCCAAGTACAGATCTCACAATGGAGAAATTGTTGAAATGAAGCCTAATACTGCTAAAATCATCATTACATTTTCTGGTATTAAGGGACTTGAATTCAATCTTGAGTCTGATAAAGCCTACATCATCAGACTAGATCAGGATATACGGAGAGCTAAAATAAATGATCTCAGGGCTGCTATCTTTCAAAATGGTGAAGATACAGTTGAATTGAAGAATGCTAAAAGGAGGATGGTCAATGGACTTGAGTATGCTGAGAGATGTTTGTTGAAGAACTATCTCAGAACAACTCCTAACATCAAAGAGATCAGAAATTGAAGCCAAGTCAAAGATCTACAACTGCTTAAATTCTGAAGTGTATGCAGACTGAAGCTGTTATCAGACCTTGAAGATGGTAAAGCTATAAGGACTGTAAGTTGTAGTTATCTAGTCAAATTCTCATGCATTTGTACTTAATGTTTTTGACATCATCAAATATCTGTTAAACTTGTATATTATGCTAATTTACAAGTTGGGGGAGATTGTTAGATATATTTGTGATATCATGTCTAATATGATTTATGTTTAGTTTTTAGATCTTACTTAACCAGACAAATCAGGACTTAACTGGAAATCAGTACTTATACTGAAGTCAGGACTTAAGATATCAGAACTTAAGTTGTCAGAACTTAAGTTATCAGGAGATAATATCAGGACTTAATGAGATGTTCAGATAAGGAAGGCGGCTGATTGAAAGGAAAGAAGATCAAGACAAACATAAGAAGAGATATGTATGAAGAAGAATTTTATGAAGAATAGAATACTTGGAAGAAAAGATAACTGATTGATATATATTAGAAAGCAAAATTGTATTCAATATCAATTAGAAATTTATCTTGTAACTGTGTAGTATATAAATACAAACATAGGGTTTACACTATATGTGTTATCATAATCGAGTTTATTATTTATTGTAACCCTAGCAGCTCTCGTGATAATTTTGTTCATCACTGAGAGGGGACAGTTCTTTGTAACAAAGTTTATTGTGTTTAATAAAATCTGTGTTTTGTTACTTGAGTTCTTATATTCGATTTGATTGTAGTAAACACTGTATTCAACCCCCTTCTACAGTGTGTGTGACCTAACATCTTTATTAGCACTTTGTCTCCAGATTTGAATTCCATATCTTTTCGATTCTGATTTGCATATTTCCTTTGTTGATCTTGAGCAGCTGTCAACCTTTTACGAATCAATTTCAATTTTTCCTGTATCTGCTGAACTAATTTTGGACCCAACAGTTTGCGTTCACCTACTTCATCCCAATACGTAGGGGATCTGTATCTTCTTCTATATATTGCTTCGTAGGGCGGCATGCCAATACTTGCGTGGTAACTGTTGTTATATGAAAATTCTATCAATGATAAGTGGTCATCCCAATTTCATTTAAAATTTAATGCACAAGTTTTCAACATATCCCGAATCGTTTGAATATTACTTTCGCTTTGCCCGTTTATTTGTGGGTGATACGATGTACTCATTTTCAACTTCGTTCCCAAATGATCATGAAATTGTCGCCAAAATATTGAATTACATCTCGGATCTCTATCGGATACGATAGATACTGGTACTCCATGATGCATCACAATTTCATCCAAATACAATTTAACTAACTTTTCCAATGAGAATCTTTCGTGATTAGTAAGAAATACGCGGACTTTTTCATTCGATCAATGATTACCCATATTGCATCATGGTTAGCCATTATCTTTAGCAAACCTATCACAAAATCCATTATGATATGCCCCAATTTCTATTCAGGTATATCTAGTGGCTGAAGTAATCCACTTGGTTGTTGGTGTTCTGCCTTTACTCTCTGAAAAGTATAACATTTACTTATCCACTCAACGATTTCCTTCTTCATGTTTTGCCACCAATAGTTCTCTTTTAAGTCTTTGTACATTTTCATACTTCCAGGATTAATTGAAAACCTCGAATTATGTGCTTCATGTAGAATCTCATGCTTTAACTCTGCAACATTAGGAATCCAAATGCGCGAGAAAAATCTATATATTTCTATATCATCCTTTTGAGCCTTAACCTTTTCTCCAGAAAATTTATCCTTCTCATGATCTATTACTTGCTGCTGACAACGCCGAATCTTTTCCAGAATCTCAGGCCTGAAATGCTATTGTATAAATCACATCATTTGCTAACTCAGGGATTTGTACCTCTATTTCCAATTTCTCGAATTTTCTGACTAACTCTGCTGATGAAGTTAACATATCCAGTTTTTCCTTGCGGCTTAACGCATCTGCCATAACATTTGCTTTCCCCGGATAGTAATTTATAGTGGAGTCATAGTCCCTGATCAATTCCAACCATCTCTTCTGTCTTATATTCAATTCTTTATGCGTAGAGATGTACTTCAAACTCTTGTGGTCTATATAAATCTCGCACTTTTCTCCATACAGATAATGTATCCAAATTTTAAGAGCAAAAAAAATTACTGCCAATTCCAAATCATGCATAGGATATTTATGTTCATGAGGCTTTAATAGTCAAGAAACGTATGTTATCACCTTTCCGTGCTGCATCAACACACAACCTAATTCTTTATGGGAAGCATCACTATAAATTACAAACTCACCTTTCTCATCAGGCAAAACCAACACTGGTGCAGAATTTAAGCTTTTCTTCAAATCCTGAAAACTTTCATCACACTTAAAAGTCCAAACAAATTTCTCATTTTTCCTTGTTAACCTGGTCAAGAGAACTGCTATTTTAGAAAAATCTTGCACGAATCGTCGATAATATCCAGTCAATCCTAAAAAGCTTCTTACTTTGGTTGGAGTCTTTGGTCTTTCCCAGTTCATCACGGCTTCAATCTTTGCAGGATCCACTTTAATTCTTTCACTACTAATTACGTGCCCAAGAAGCTGACCTTCTTTTAACCAAAATTTATATTTTGAAAATTTCGCATACAACTTTTCTTTCCTTAAGATTTCCAAAGCAATCCTCAAATATTCCATATGCTCTGCTTCCGATTTGGAATAAATCAAAATATCATCAATAAACACAATCACAAACTTATCCAAATATTTCTTAAATACTCGATTCATAAGATTCATAAAAGCAGTTGACATATTCGTCAATCCAAACGCCATTACAAAGAACTCATAATGTCCATATCTTGTTCAGAACGCTATTTTAGGAATATTTTCTACCTTAATCTTCAATTGATGATATCCAGATCTTAAACAGATCTTCGAGAAACAAGTAGCTCATTTCAGTGGATCAAACAAATCGTCAATTCACGGTAAAGGGTACTTAATTCTTAATAGTCAACTTGTTGAGTTCGTGATAATACATAGTCTCATGCTTCCATTTTTCTTCTTTACGAACAGAACTGCTGCACCCCACGGGGATACACTGGTTCGAATAACTCTTTTATCCAATAATTCTTGCAATTATGTCGCTAGTTCCTTCATCTCCACAGGCGTCATTCGATAGGGAGCCTTTGAAACTAATTTCATTCCCGGAGCCAAATCAATCATGAATTCAATCTCTCGAGCCGGAGGTAGTCCAGGTAATTCATCGGAAAATATGTCTGGGAATTCTTTAATCACATGAATATCTTCAATCTTAACGGATTCCTTCTCATAACTCTTACATGAGCCAAATAAGCTTCGCATCCTTGTCGTAATAATCTCCTTGTCTGAATCGCTATTAGAAATTTCTTATCTTGCTTCTTTCCTTTAAATACCATCTCAGTATCATCCTTGGACCTCAATTTCACTTTCTTACTTCTACATTCAATCTGAGCATCGTGGTTCGCTAACCAATCCATTTTAAGTATGATGATGAATTCTCCAAACTTAAAAGGTATTAAGTCAGCAAAAAAGTGTCGACCTTCTATAATAACATCGCAATTGGGACAAATCCTATTGACAGTAACTCTTTCTTGGTTCGCTACTTCAATAACCAAACTAGGTTGAAAAGGGTACGCAACACACTTTAATCTATCAACAATATTTTTAGAGATAAAAGATCTAATAGCTCCATAATCTATTAACACTTTAGCTTCTACTAAATTTATAGCAAGCGTACTTGCTACCACGTCTGCATCTTGCACTGCATCTTTCATAGTCATATTAAATGTCCGTGCCTTTGGTTGAACTAATTGTGTTGGTGGCGGCGATAGTCCAGTAATCCTAAGAACATTGGCCTTATGAATAGGTTCCTTGCCATATGGCCAACCTTTCCGCACTTGAAACGAGTCATCTCTGGTTTCCCCGTAACATTTATACATTCTGATGAATAATGACCATTCTGGTTGCACTTAAAACATGTCACATTGAGCTTGTTACACTTTACATGAAGTCTTTTTCCACAAACTTTGCATTCCTAAATCGGAGGCCTCAGATCCTTCATTGGTTGTCCAGTTTTCTGAAAGAGATTCGTTTGATTCCCATTTCTAGCCTTAAACTTCTGGAATTTCTGACTTTGATTTCTCACACTTTTTCCAAACCTTCCCCTAAACTTTGTACTTCCTTGTTCTTGATCTGAATCCTCAAATTTCATCTTCTTTCCCTCATTTTCTCTTTTAGTTGCTTCTCTTTCTCCTTCCACAATCATTGTTTTCTGTACCACAACATCGTACGTTCTTAGCTCAAGAAGAGCCACTCGACTCTGAATTCATGACTTAAGTCCTTGTTGAAATCTTTTCGCCTTCTTAGCTTCCGTATTCACGTATTCTTGCACAAATCTCGCTAACTCTGAAAACTTCACCTCATATTCGACCACAGTCATATTTTCTTATTTCAAATACAGAAATCGCATCTCCAACTGGTCTTGCATATACCTTGGTAAACACTTGTCAAAAAACAATTATGTAAACTTTTATCAGGAGATAGTTTCTTCCTCTTGCAACACTTTGGTAGACTCCCACCAATAACTAGCTTTATCCTTAAGATAGTAACTCGTATATTTCGTCTTCTTTTCATCTTTAACCTCAACTAACTCAAAAGCTTTTTCCATTTCTCTCAACCAAGAATTTTCTTTAATCGGATCTGATAATCCTACAAACTCTGGGGGATGAACGGATTAAAAGTGTTTAAAATTTCTGATTCTCGAGGCTGGAGGTTGTTGTAAAAGTTGAAGAAGTTGGTTCATCACATGGGTGTCTTGGATTTGATCTTGGTTCTGAGTTTGCATTTCTTCTTGGGGGTGATTTGGTGGAGTGGCCATATTTGTAGACCTCATAAGCAATTATTTAGTAGTACGATAGCATGACATTTATATCAATAATAACCTTTTAAGAATATTGGGTTTTTAAAGCTTTCAAATATTACCCGCTTGCACATGCAATCCTATTATTACTTAATTCGCTCATCGGTTAGGGTTATCACGTGACAAGAGATTGGGTTTCACAAAGGTATTAAGCAAGAATACTAGGTAAACATGTTATGTACGAATAATTTATGAAATTCAAGGAACCACAATAAGTAAATAAAGGTATGTAGATAAATAGTTCAAAGTACAACAAGTTCTGGAATCAAAGTACAACAATATAGCAGGGTTAAACAGAGGAAAAAATAGAAAATATCCCACTATCTAACCCTAACTTCTACCTAAATACTACCGAGACAACCAACACTAAATTAAATCGTAACACAACATACACTACTAGAAAAATGCCCTTAGACATCGGTTATAAACTGATGTCTTTTTTTTTCAAACCGATGTCTTCGCATGTGTAGAGAAAGGTAGGGGTCTTTAACATCGGGTTTTTTCCGATGTTAAAGATGTAAATAGACATCGGTTTTCTTAGCAAACTGATGTATAATTAGCCCTTTTTTTAATAACATGTTAAAACTAGATTGTGAAAAATGGTAATTAGGAGGTTAAGAAGCACTATAAACATATAACAAGGAAGAACATTAAACTGATAGACATCATATTCTTAAAAAAAGTGATGTCTTATTTTGTATAGTACATCGGTTGCTACATAGAACCGATGTTAATGTTAGGTCACACACACACACTGTAGAGGGGGTGAATACAGTGTATAGTACAATCAAATCGAACTTTAATAACTCAACTAACAGAAAACAAACTTTATTGAAATAATAAACTCTGTTACAGTATGGAACTGTTCTCTCTCAGTGATGAACAAATATCACGAGAGCTGTTAGGGTTACAATGAATAATCTTCTCGATTGTGATAACACTTATAGTGTAAACCCTATGTCTGTGTTTATATACTACACAGTTACACGATAATCGCTAAATGATATGGAATATAATTTTGCTTCCTAAAATATATTAATCAGATATCTTTTCTTCCAAGTATTCCATTCTTCATAGAATTCCATCTTCATGCATATCTCTTCTTATGTTTATCTCGATCTTCTTTCCTTTAACCAGCTGCTTTCCTTATCTGAACATCCTTTGGTACTTAAGTTCTGATATCCATCTTCTGATGATTATCTCCTGATAATATAAGTACTGATATCCTTAAGTCCTGACTTCCAGTAAGTACTGATTTATCTTGTTTAAGTAAGATCTGAAAACTAAACATAAATCACATTAGCCATGACATTATCAAATATATCTAACAATCTCCCCCAACTTGTAAATTAGCATAATATACAAGTTTAACAGATATTTGATGATGTCAAAAACATTAAGTACAAATGCATGAAAAATTGACTAGATAACTACAACTTACAGTCCTTAAAGCTTTACCAATCTTTAACTTTTGATAACAACTTCAGTCTATATTCATATCAGAATTTAAGCAGTTGTAGATCTTGACTTGGCTTCATCTTCTGATCTCTCTGATGTCAGGAGTTGTTCTGAGATAGTTCTTCAACAAACATCTCTCAGCATATCTGAGTTCATCAATCATCCTCCTTTTAGCATCTTTAAGTTCTGCAGTATCTTCGCCAATTTGAAAGATTGCAGCCTTGAGATCATTAATTTTAGCTTTCTTTATATCCTGATCCAGTCTGATCAAATATGCCTTGTCAGACTCAAGATTGAATTCCACAGCCCTGTAACCCAGAAATATAGTTATAATCTTGGCAGTGTTGGGCTTCATCTCAACAATATCACCCTTGTGATCTCTGTAGTTTGGAAGATATGTGCTGTCAGACTTAACAGAATACAGCTTTTTCTGTTTCTGAATTTGACTCTTCAAAAAGTTTGCAGCACTTTCTGCTATTTTGTCATTTACTTGAAGTAAGAATAATACATGTTCTAGCTCTTCAAAATACTTCAGTGGAATGGCATTTTCCCTTATATGATAAACCCTACCATCTGTCATGAAGTATAACAAGATGTGTTCTTTCAAGTAGGTATGGTAAACCATTTGTACAGATTCTAGTTGATTCAATCTTTCAGGAGTTGCTCCAATACCTGGTTCACTTAAAGAAGTTGGATCATTGGTTGTGTTCTGTATTCTTCTTTCATCAGCACTTCCCAATCCAGTTTTATCTCTTGCTTCCTTTCCAGTAACCACTCTTGCTTCAAAACCACTTGCAGCAGTCTTCAAAGGTTGAGTCTGTTTGGCTTTAGTGAATCCTGGTAGGAGTTTCTTTGAAGTTTTAACACGAGCAATGTCAGAGGTTTCCTTTGATTTATCTTCTGATATCAAGTTAACTTGAGCTATGCCAGAGGTTACTTGCTTCTTTGAAATATCAGAACTAACTATCTATTGACTCTTGACAACTTGAGTCATATCAGAGGTTGTCTTAGAAACTTTTCTTGAAGTCAGAGCAAGATCATCATCTTCATCAGTAATTTCTTCATTCATAGGAGGCACATAAACCTTGATTGGTTCACCAACTTTCTCTTTGCCCTTGGACCTTGGATCTATCTGCAGTAGTGATTTAGCCATGATTGCTTCAGGATTTGTCCTTTCTTTTATCACAATGCCTTTGAGTTTTGGAAGTTTCTTTTTACCAGAAGCTTCAGATTTAGATGTGACTTTTTCTGATTTAAGTCTGGCTTCTTCTTCCATCAGACTCTCCAAGTCTATTCCTGGATTTTCCTTAAGAAATAACTGTCTTGACATTTCTTCATGAAGGTCTAATAGTTCATCAGAACTTATCCTTTTACCAGTAGCAGAAGTAATTCTTTTTCCAGTATCAGAACTTGTCCTGTGACTTATGATTTCAGCTTTTCTTGATGAGAAACCTCTACCTTGACTATGACCTCCACCCATTCCAGAGGTTCCTTGGTCAACTTTTTCATCATCCTTCCCCTTCAGTGTCTTATCAGTTTTGCATTTGGACTTAATTACTTTCTCCCCCTTTTTGGCATCAGCAGGTAAGAGAAGAGAGACAAGCAATTCCATTGAGGCTTGGATTTCATTAAGTTGAGATTGCTGAGAAGCTTGATTTTTCAAAATATCATCAATCTGAGATTGTTGTTTCTCTTGAGTCTTCTCAATATAAACAACTCTGACAAAGGTAGGTTGGAAAAAAAATTTCTTGTCAAGTTTCTGAACTTGTTCTTGCTTGATTAATTCTTCCTGAATTTTATGTAACTCTGTATGAGTAGTGGAATGGAGAACTTGTATATGTTTAGTACTCAATGCAGTGACTCGAAGCTGTATTTTGAAATCATCAGTAATTAACATCTCATCAGCTTTTGTCAAGTGCTCAGCAAGATTCTTTGCAGATGGAACACAGGTAACTGAGTTCCATTCCTTAGTCCACTCCTGTCCTGCAGGAGTTTCACTCCAAGGCACTGGTGCTTCTCTTGTAACAAACTTCTTAACTACTTCAGATTTAGGAACAGTTTGTTGAGGTGCATATTCTGAAGGACCTGCTTCATCAGCATCTGCATTTGGAGCAGCAACACCAATATTATCAGCATTTGCAGCGTCAGAACTTACAGAATCAGCATCTTCTGATAAAACAACAGTATGAAAAGCAATTGAGGCTTCAGCATCATCCTCTAAGTGCTGATCCGGTTCCAAGTTCTGATCAACAGCCATATCCTGATGCTCACATATATTCTGATTATCATCATCTAGATGCAGAGAAGGTGTATTAGATAATTCTGGAATTTGAGTAGCATCAGTAACAGGTGTTGTTTATGGATGAATTGTTGTTGGAGCTTCTAAGTAAAGTACCTCAGGCACAACCAGGTTCTGAATATCAATTTCAGCACTTGTGCCTGGATCAACAGGAGATACAGTATTATGAACAGGAAACAGATGGTGTGTTGGCCTATTCTGTAGCAGCTTCATGAGTTGGAGTCAATGGAGAAGCAGTGGCTTGAGCAGATTCTGGTTCTTGTGAGATCAGAGATCCCTGATCTCCTTCCTTAGCTGTTGCTTCCTCATCATCTGAAACTGGCCTTTTAGCTCTCTGTTTCTTGTATCTCTTTGAAGGTGGGGATTCCTTGGGAGGTTCAGCAGAAGTCATTCTTCTAAGCCTTTTAAGAAGCTTAGATCCCCCAATTCCAGAATCCTTCTGAGAAGGAACTTTCTCAGCTTCTTTAACAACAGATTCTGATAAAGAAACCTGTTCCTCACTATCAGACTCATCTCTCAGAACAATCCTCCTTCTCTTCTGTGGTGTTTGAGAAACAGTCTTTGTCCTCTTGGGCTTAGAAGATGAAGTCTTCACAGTAGGTGCTGAGGATGAAGGTTGAGCTGTCTGTGAAGTTGAGAGATATGATTTAAGATATGTTCTGAGGGAAGGCTGAGGTATAGATGTATGAGTGGTATGTTCAGATGGTTGCTGTGGTGTTTGGGATGTGGTGGTAGGTTGGACATCAGGATAAATAGATCTATAGGTTTGAGGATCAGCATTTACCAAGATCTGTTTTACAGACTGAGGAATCTGTAAAGGTCTAACCACATTTTTCTTAAGGTCAGCATTTACCAAGTCATTAAAGGCTCTTTTTGCAATTTTTAAAGGGTGGATATAAAGAACTGGCTAGTTGAGGGGCATCAGCACAACATAAAGTATATATAAGCTGACAAAATCTAGCAAAGTAGACAACATTCCTATCTTCTGTCATCCTATCCCCAATAAAACCTATCACAGCATTTGCAAAATCAAAATGAGTTTGGTTAATGATAGCATACCCTATGTGCTGACTCATTATGGGAATGGCATCAAAGTTGGAACACTTATTCCCGAAAGCTTTAGTGATGCAGTCGAAGAAGAAGCTCCATTCCTTTCTGATATGAGCCCATTTCAACTGTCCAAGCTTAGGCAAACTCTGCTCATACCCCAAACTGGCAATTAACTCTTGTAGAGCTGATTCCTCCGGTGTTAAAAAAGTACAGCCTTCTGGTAAATGTAAGGCCTTACGAATTGTACCAGGAGTTACCACATGTTCAGAATCATCCACTTCAAAAACAATACTGGGAGTACCAGTTGTACCACCATTATCAAAATGCCCAGTCCGCCAAAACGTCAGAACTTGTTGGCTTGAAAAGACTGAAGGCTGGGTCAATGCATACCCAATTTCACTGTGTGCAAGAAGATCTTGCACAAAATGCAACTCAGACGGAGCTTCAGCATGATCGAGAATTGCAGCATAGTTATTTGGAACGAACTTAGCTCCATCAATGATCAAATCCTTAGGTGCCATGAGAAAAATCGAAAATTAAGATTTGCCTGTTAGGTGTTTGATAGAATGTCTGTATGAAAAACCAACGTCAGGAGATGAGAGAGAGTAAAAGCAAAGAAAGAGAGATAAAGTGTAAAAGTAAATATAAGATTGTATAATCTTCTCTCTTTCTTACTTATACTTGGTAAAAAAAATATAACCGTTGGACACCTGTCAGACATGCAGCAATAATGAATAGTTAATGGGCACGGGAAAACAGTAATCATTACTTACCCACTTGCAATTTTTCAAGGAAAAACCGTTCCACTTACCCAGTAATTCCATTAATTGAGGTAAATCAGTTATAATTCAAAATTTAAACTGTTCCCGCTTATTCAATTATTTTCACTGCAAAACCAACATTCTGAAAAAAAAATCTAGTGTGAGAATGACCAAAATAAACCAAGTAAACAAGTACTGATATTTTAAGATCAGAACTTAATTTAAATCAAAAATGAAATCGTCATCAGAATATGAATATATATCAGGATTTATCAGTGCATTTAAATTACAAACATCTCAGAGATAAAAACTTGCAAAAAGTAGAAATTCCATTAATATATTAAGAGAATACATTCATAAAATTTAAATTTCATCAGAGCTTTACAAGATTGTCCTAAGCTTTTAAACCTAACATCAACAGCCTTAGTCCTAGCTCAAGAAGCAGGGCAAGGCTAACGATGAAGAAAAACAGGAAGAAGAAAATAAATTATTTCTTCTTCCTACTCTCTACAAAAAGAATAGCGAGTCTGATGATTCGCTCTTACTGGCGGAGAGCTTCCAGCCTTTCTTCCTCCAATCGCTCCAGATGGCGATGATAGTCCATGTAAAAGAACAGGAGGTGGGTGAGAACCTCCTGGGGAACAGAGTCCCAAATCTCATCAGGAATGGCAGTGACGTGCCATTCCTGCTGCCAGGCTTCACAGCTCAGCTCCATGTTGAAGGTTTCATAGTTCAAAAACATGTTGTAGTTGACCATGGTTTTGTTGGTATGGAAAAAATGAAGGTGAGTATGTTAGAAAAGAAATGATGTGTAGGCTGTTGTGAAGTGTTTGTTTATATAGGCAAGAGAATGCCAGGAGACGCAAGGAAATTGAATGCTGATAGGTAGAAATAATTCTACCTCGTCTCCCTAGACTTGGAAGAAGAAAAACAGTCATTGGAAAGGTAAAACTAGGTTTAATGCGCACAAGAAACAAGTAAAAATTATTATGCATGTACGTGTACCACTATTCCTAATTATATTGACTGTTAATATTCCGCCCAAACATATTCTGATTTAAAAGGAGACTGTTTTTAGATTTTATCCAAAAATAAGTCAAGTAAAGGATCAGAATGTAGTATCAGAACTTAGACTTATATCAGAACTTAACAGTTATCAGAACATGATTTTTTAACTCAAAAAATGAATGCCTATCTTTGTAATTCTTCACATAAATTCTGATATAGATTCTTCAGAACTTAATCATCAGAACGTTCAACAGAACTTGTCCACAGAATTTATGCAATCTGACACATAAACTGTTCATCTAAAAGAACATAGATCACCACAGTAATTTTCATCATTCATATGGAGTGTTTAGTGTGTGTATTAATCTAAATATCAGACAAAGAGTAAAGTCTGATTCACTTTAGTATAGCTTAGAAATAAGGCATAACTAAAACTTTACTTAAAAATCTGTCATTATTCTGAAGCCTACTATTGAATGAGTTCATGCTTGAGTCCACCTCAACTGTTTTGTGCTAATTTTGTGCATCTTTTTAAATTCCATTTTACAGTGGCTTCTCAGTGTAAGTGAGTCACGACTGCTTATCAAAATTTGTGCTATTATCAGAGTATTTCTCCAGTAATCATAGAGTGTGAAAAATCACCAAGAAAATATTTTGCTTTTCTGATGCATATTACTTAATACCAGCAATGCACTTGGGTCGTCCCTTCCATATTTTTACTCTAGACCTCAAAGGAGTACCTGATTTTATTTCTTTTTCTTTTTCCTTTTTCTTTTGATAAGTGAGGTTTATCAGCACTTAGTACATTCAGCAGATTTACTAACACCAGAATTTAATAGATGAGATGCATTATTCTAGTTTTTGACTTAGTAATAAGATAGACAGAGTAAACTTAACTAAGCTCAATATCAGAATTTCCTTATGTCAATG
The DNA here is from genome assembly GCF_009905375.1 of Apium graveolens. Classification (NCBI taxonomy): domain Eukaryota; kingdom Viridiplantae; phylum Streptophyta; class Magnoliopsida; order Apiales; family Apiaceae; genus Apium; species Apium graveolens. The sequence continues at coordinate 268,198,998 of NC_133655.1, read as the reverse complement.
GATTTCCACATAAATAATTACTTCTAACATAGGATCTCTAGTATATTAAAGACTACTAGGTCAGCATCTAGAACAGGTATCCTCATAGGATAGAATAGTTACATAAACAGACATATCACTATTAGAGTTTAGATAGTCACATCAGACATCAGTCAGTACTTAAGCAATTTTCAATTAAGCACAGAATACACAAAGAGAGCAATTTCTGTAAATACTGATCATAAAGTCTGATGCATCAGAACAAAACTAAGCAGATTTAGAGAAAGAACCTGAAACCATTCCAAGTTCATTTACCAATCTTGTAAAAGTAGCTTCACACAGTGGTTTTGTGAAGATATCTGCTAGTTGTTGGTATGTTGGAACAAAGTGCAATTCCACTGTACCTTCATCCACATGTTCCCTTATGAAGTGGTACCTAATGCTGATGTGCTTGGTCATAGAGTGTTGAACTGGATTACCTGTCATAGCAATAGCACTTTGATTATCACAGTAAATAGGGATTTTAAAATATGTTAACCCATAATCTAGTAACTGATTCTTCATCCAAAGAATCTGTGCACAACAGCTTCATGCAGCAATGTACTCTGCTTCTGCAGTTGATGTGGAAATTGACTTTTGTTTCTTGCTAAACCAAGAAACCAATCTGCCTCCAAGAAATTGGCAGCTTCCACTTGTGCTTTTCCTGTCAATTTTGCAACCTGTAAAATCTGCATCTGAGTAACCTATTAGTTTAAAATCTGTTTCTCTGGGATACCACAATCCCAGATCAGCTGTTCCCTTAAGATACTTGAAAATTCTTTTCACAGCTGTTAAGTGAGGTTCTCTTGGATCTGCTTGAGATCTTGCACAAAGACAGGTAGCATACATGATATCAAGTCTACTAGCAGTTAGATAGAGTAGAGAGCCAATCATACCTCTGCAATCAGTAATATCTACTGATTTACCAGTATCCTTATCCAGTTTTCTTGCAGTGGCCATGGGAGTGGATGCACTTGAACAATCTTGCATTCCAAATTTCTTCAGCAAATTTCTGGTGTACTTAGTTTGACAAATAAAAGTGCCTTCTTCATTCTGCTTGACTTGAAGGCCCAGAAAATAGCTAAGTTCCCCCATCATACTCATTTGATATCTTGACTGCATCAGTTTGGCAAACTTCTTGCAAAGTCTGTCATTTGTAGAACCAAAAATAATATCATCAACATAAATCTGGACCAGAAGTAAGTCCTTTCCATGGTTGAGGTAGAACAGTGTTTTGTCTATTGTTCCTCTGTTAAATCCACTTTCCAGAAGAAACTGAGCTAAAGTCTCATACCATGCTCTTGGAGCTTGCTTAAGTCCATAAAGTGCTTTATCAAGCCTGTAGACATAATCTGGATATTTGGAATTTACAAAGCCTGGAGGTTGTTCAACACATACTTCTTCCTCCAATTCTCCATTGAGAAAAGCACTTTTCACATCCATTTGAAAGACAGTAAACTTTTTGTGAGCAGCATAAGCCAAAATTATCCTTATGGCTTCCAATCTAGCAACTGGTGCAAATATTTCATCATAATTGATTCCCTCCTGTTGAGAATATCCTTTTGCAACCAGCCTTGCCTTATTCCTTGTAATTATGCCATCACTATCAGTTTTATTTCTGAATACCCATTTTGTACCAACAACAGATCTGTTCTTTGGTCTTGGCGGTAGGGTCCAGACTTTATTTCTTTCAAATTCATTTAACTCTTCCTGCATTGCTTGCACCCAATCAGCATCTTGAAGAGCTTCTTCCACTTTCTTTGGCTCAGTCTGAGAAAGAAAAGAATTGTAAAGACATTCACTTGAAGTAGTTGTTCTAGTTCTGAAACCTGCATCAGGATTTCCAATTATCAAATCAGGTGTATGTGATTTAGTCCACTTCCTTGCAGATGAAAGGATTTTTCTAGAACTGGATGCTCCCCCATGATCCATGCTGTCTTCATTAACATTTTCTGATGCTCCCCCTGAAACTATGCTCTCTGAGTTGGATTCTTCAGAATTTAGATTTTCAGAACTATCAGTTCTTGGCTTATCAGAACTTGACGAATCAGAACTTGAAGAGCCAGATGTATGTTCTGATGCTTCTTGAGATGTGGTTATATCTTGAGTATGCTCCCCCTGCATAGGTGCATCTTCCTTTGGCGTAGTCACCACAGTTTCAATAACATCAGAGTTTGATCCATCAGAGTTTGCAGTATCAGGATTTAGATTGTCAGGATTTTCAGTATCAGAATTTGAGTCTTCATTTTCAAATCTCAGCTGATCATGATCAATAAAATCTTCAAGTCCAGTAATCTTCTTATCATCAAAAGAGACATTGATAGATTCCATGACCACTCTTGTTCTCAAGTTATAGACTCTGAAGGCTTTTGTGGAAAGTGGATATCCAACAAAGATCCCTTCATCAACTTTTAGATCAAACTTGGATAGTTGTTCAGGATGTGTCTTAAGAACAAAACATTTGCATCCAAATACATGAAAATACTTCAGATTTGGCTTCTTTTTCTTCACCATCTCATATGGTGTCTTTCCTTGCTTGTTGATGAGTGTTGCATTGTGAGTAAAACAAGCAGTCTACACAGCTTCAGCCCAGAAATAAGTTGGAAGCTTTGCTTCATCAAGCATTGTACGTGCAGCTTCAATGAGAGTTCTATTCTTCCTTTCAACAACTCCATTTTGCTGTGGAGTTCCAGGAGCAGAAAATTCCTGCTTGATTCCATGGTTTTTGCAGAACTCTTCCATTATCAAATTCTTGAACTCAGTACCATTATCACTTCTTATTATCTTCACTGAGTCCTTGACCAATTTATCCAGTTGCTTGACATGATCAATCAAGATAGATGCAATTTCACTTTTTGTGTGCAAGAAATACACCCATGTGTATCTGGTGAACTTATCTACTATGACCATAGCATATTTCTTCTTTACAATAGACATGACATTTACTGGACCAAATAGATCAACTTATAGTAGGTGATAAGGCTCAAGAATTGATGATTCAGTCTTGCTCTTGAATGAAGATTTTCTTTGTTTGGCCTTCTGACAAGAATTACAAAGGCCATCAGGAGAAAATACTGACTTTGGCAGTCCTCTCACAAGATCTTTCTTGACCAACTCATTTATATTACTGAAATTTAAATAAGAGAGTTTCTTGTGTCAATTCCAGCTTTCTTCAATTGATGCTCTACTCATCAGACAGATTGCAGAACCATCAGTATTTGTTGAAAGCTTGGCTTCATAAATGTTACCACGCCTGTATCCTTTCAGAACAACTTTGCCTGTAGATTTACTTACAACTTCACAGTGTTCTTCAAAGAAATCCACATGATAACCACTGTCACAGATTTGACTGACACTCGGCAGATTATGTTTAAGTCCTGAGACCAGAGCTACTTCCTTAATGATGACATTCCCAAGATTGATATTGCCATATCCCAATGTTTTTCCAATGTTGCCATCTCCATAAGAAACACTTGGGCCAGCCTTCTCCACAAAGTCTGATAGCAGGGCTTTATTTCCAGTCATATGTCCTGAACCTCCACTGTCCAGAACTAGGATGTTTTTCCTGTTGCCCTGCAATCACAAAGACCACTAATGATTAGTTTTAAGGACCCAGACATGCTTGGATCCTTTGGCCTTATTAATTCTGTTAACATTTGCAGCGGATTTAGCATCAGAGTTTATGTTAACATTTTTCTTATCAGAATTTACACTATCAGACTTTGAATCAGAACTTACACTAGAAGGAACAATGGTAACTTTCTTTAAAGAAGGTTTTATTTGATAATAATCATAGTACAGACTATGATATTCCTTACAAGTATAAATGGAATGCCATAAACTACCATAATGAAAACAAGGATTTTGTGGCTTATATCTAACAGACTGACTCTTAACTCTTGACTTTGTAGGTAAAGAGTTTATGTTCTTATTTTTCCTGCAAAAAGAAGCAAGATGGTTAGAACTTCCATAGTTATGACACATTTTCCTAGGAGCTTCAGGAACAGGCTTATAATCATTGCTTTTATTCACACCTTCCTTTCCATTCCTATTTTTCCTAGTTTGCATTCTTAACATCTTTCAGCTTATGCTTAAGCTGCTTCTTAGTCATTAAGCCTACGTTTACTTCAGTTGTCTTTTCATGTTTTAGTTTGTCAGAAGTTAATTCCTTTTTTAACTTCTGATTTCTCATTATTAGACTTTACAGCTACAAACTTAACAGGTTTTAACTTTGGCTTTTGTTTAACAACTACAGGCTTAATATCTACAGTTCCTTTATCATTCTTATCATCTCCATAACCTAAGCCATCTTTCCAGTTTTCACTACTTAACAAATTCTGAGTTGTTCTGCCAGAGTTAGTCCAAGTCCTGATAATCTCTCTTTCCTTTTCTAACTCAGCTTTTAGAGATTCATTCATTTTAAGCACTTCATCCCTAACATAGAAAGCATCATCTCTATCTTTCTGAGTTTGATGGAACATGACTAACTCTTTTTCTAAATAATCATTCCTCTTTTTGCAAGCAAGATTTTCAGAAGTTAATCTTTCACATGTTAAAGTTTGATCTCTATAACTAATGAACATGGTTTTAAGATATCTTCTCAACTCATTAATATCATCAGTATGAAAAGCATAAGTAGTTTGAGGTACCTTCAATTCAGCAGCTTCAGAACTACTTTCAGCACTTTCCTTATCAGCATTTGCCATCAAGGCATAATTCTCCTCACTTTCAGAATCTGAGGTGTCTGTCCAGCTTTTCTTCTTTGTGACAAGAGTCTTGCCTTTGTCACTTTTCACTTTCTTGCAATCAGGAGATATGTGGCCTTTCTCACCACAGTTGTAGCATTTGACATTTGTATAATCTCCTCTGTTAGACTTTCCTCCTCTTCCCTCAGATTTTCTGAAATTCTTCTTATCAGAACTTGTGTCTTTCCTGGAAAACTTCTTTCCCTTCCTGAACTTCCTGTATGCAATCTTTGTGATCCTGTTAGATATATTTGATAATGTCATGGCTAATATGTTTTATGTTTAGATTTCAGATCTTATTTGAACAGAACAAATCAGTACTTAACTGATCAGTACTTATACTGGAAGACAGAACTTAAGGGATATCAGTACTTATGTTATCAGGAGATAGATATCAGAACTTAAGTGCTGAAGGACGATCAGATAAGGACAGTAGCTGATTAAAGTTAAGAAGATCAAGATAAACATAAGAAGAGATATGCATGAAGAAGGAATTCCGTGAAGAATGGAATACTTGGAATAGAAGATATCTGATTGATATATTTTAGGAAGCAGAATTATATTCCATATCAATTAGCGATTATCTTGTAACTGTGTAGTATATAAACACAGACATAGGGTTTACACTATAAGCGTTATCATTATCGAGGATATTATTTATTATAACCCTAGCAGCTCTCGTGATATTTTGTTCATCACTGAGAGATAACAGTTCCAGATTGTAACAGAGTTTATTGTTTAAATAAAGTTTGTTTTCTGTTACATAAGTTCTTGAAGTTTGATTTGATTGTAATAAACACTGTATTCACCCCCTCTACAGTGAAAGTGTGACCTAACAAGTGGTATCAGAGCTATCTGTTAACACACATACAGTTAAAGATCCAAACACAATCATGTCTGACACAGAAACTCCAACTAAGCCTACCAAAACTGAGGAATCATCAAAGACATCAACTCAGAGTCGATATGAGACTATCAGAGTTCCCATATTGAGACCATCTGAATATCCCATATGGAAGGTAAGGATGACCATGTTTCTGGAAGCAACAGATCCAGAATACCTTGATAGAATCAAGGAAGGGCCTCACAAACCTACCAAGCTCGCTGTTGTAGTTGCAGGTGAAGCAGCAATGACCGTACCAAAGGAAAAGAATGATTACACTGCTGAAGATAAAGCATCTATTGCTAAGGATGCCAAGGTACGTCACTTATTGCATAGTGCCATTGATAATGTAATGTCAAACAGGGTAATCAACTGCAAGACTGCTAAGGAGATATGGGATGCACTGGAGACAAGGTGTCAAGGAACTGAAACAGTTAAGAAGAACAGGAAGACAATACTCACTCAAGAGTATGAACACTTTGACTCTAGGACTAATGAGTCATTGACTGATGTATATGATAGATTTGTCAAACTCTTGAATGACTTGTCATTAGTAAATAAGGAGTATGATCTTGAAGATACAAACCTCAAATTCCTGTTAGCTCTTCCTGAATGTTGGGATTTGAAGGCAACAACAATAAGAGACAACTACAATCTTGATGAAACAACTCTTGATGAAATCTATGGAATGCTCAAGACTCATGAACTTGAGATGGAACAAAGAAGCAAGAGGAAAGGAGGAAAGTCAAGGACAGTTGCTCTCAAGGTTGAAGAGGAATCCCCCAAACCACCTTCCTCAAAGAAAGATAAGGGTAAAGCTCTTATCATAAAATCTGATACTGAGTCATCAAGTTCTGAGAGTGATGATGACTCAGATTCTGAAAGCTTGCCTGAAACTGATGCTGATGAGGAGATGATGAAGCTGTGTGCTCTTATGGTGAAAGGAATCACAAAGATTGCATACAGGAAGTTCAGGAAGGGAAAGAAGTTTTCCAGGAAAGGCATAAGTTCTGATAAGAAGAATTTCAGAAGATCTGAAGGAAGAGGAGGAAAGTCTGACAGAGGAGATTACGCTAATGTTAAATGTTATAATTGTGGTGAGAAAGGCCACATATCTCCTGATTGCAAGAAGACCAAGAATGATAAAGGCAAAGCTCTTGTCACAAAGCAGAAAAGCTGGACAGACACCTCAGACTCTGAAAGTGAGGAGAACTATGCATTGATGGCAAATGCTGATAAATCAAGTTCTGAGAGCAGTTCTGAAGCTGCTGAAACAAAGGTACCTCAGACTACTTATGCTTTTCATACTGATGATATTAATGAGTTGAGAAGATATCTTAAAACCATGTTTGTTAGTTATAGAGATCAAACTTTAACATGTGAAAGATTAACTTCTGAAAATCTTGCTTTTAGGAAAAGAAATGATTTCTTAGAAAAAGAGTTAGTCATGTTTCATCAAACTCAGCAGGATAGAGATGATGCTTTTTATGTTAGGGATGAAGTGCTAAAAATGAATGAATCTCTAAAAACTGAGTTAGAAAAGGAGAGAGAGATTATCAGAACTTGGACTAACTCTGGCAAAACAACTCAAAATTTGCTAAGCAGTGGAAACTGGAAAGAGGGCTTAGGCTATGGAGAAAATAAAAAAGGAACTGTAGAAATTAAGCCTGTTGATAAGCAAAAGCCGAAGTTAAAACCTGTTAAGTTTGTAACTGAAAAATCCGAAAATGAGAAATCAGAAGTTAAAAAGGAATTAGCTTCTGACAAACTAAAACAGGAAAAGACAGCTGAAGTTAACATAGGCTTAATGACAAAGAAGCAGCTTAAGCATAAGCTGAAAGATGTTAAGAATGCAAACAAGGTAAAATCACCTAGGAAAAACAGGAATGGAAAGGAAGGTGTGAATAAAAGCAATAACTATAAATCTGTTCCTGATGCTCCTAGGAAAGCATGTCATAACTGTGGAAGTTCTAACCATCTGGCTTCTTTTTGCAGGAAGAATAAGAATATTAACTCCTTATCTACAAAGTCAGGAGTTAAGAGTCAGTCTGTTAGATACAAACCACAAAATCCTTGTTTTCATTGTGGTAGTTTATGGCATTCCATTTATACTTGTAAGGAATATCATAGTTTGTACTATGATTATTATCAAATAAAACCTTCTTTAAAGAAAGTTTCTGTTGTTCCTTCTAGTATAAGTTCTGATAAGAAAACTGTTAACATAAAATCTGATGTTAAATCCGCTGCAAATGTTAACAAACCTAAAAAGGCCAAAGGATCCAAGCAAGTCTGGGTCCTTAAAACTAATAATTAGTGGTCTTTTTGATTGCAGGGCAACAGGAAAAATATTTTAGTTCTGGACAGTGGATGTTCAGGACATATGACTGGAAATAAGGCCCTGCTATCAGACTTTGTGGAGAAAGCTGGCCCAAGTGTTTCTTATGGAGATGGCAACATTGGAAAAACTTTGGGATATGGCAATATCAATCTTGGGAATGTCATTATTAAAGATGTAGCTCTGGTCTCAGGACTTAAACACAACTTACTGAGTATAAGTCAAATCTGTGACAGAGGTTATCATGTTGATTTCTTTGCAGAACATTGTGAAATAGTTAGTAAATCTAAAGGAAAAATTGTTCTGAAGGGATTCAGGCGTGGTAACATTTATGAAGCTAAGCTTTCAACAAGTTCTGATGGTTCTGCAATCTGTTTAGTGAGTAGAGCCTCAACTGAAGAAAGCTGGAATTGGCACAAGAAACTCTCTCATTTAAACTTCAACAAGATAAATGAACTGATCAAGAAAGATCTTGTGAGAGGACTGCCAAAATCAGTGTTTGTTCCTGATGGTCTTTGTGACTCATGTCAGAAGGCTAAACAAAGAAAATCTTCGTTCAAGAGCAAGACTGAATCATCAATTCTTAAGCCTTATTATCTACTTCATGTTGATCTATTTGGTCCAGTGAATGTCATGTCTATTGCAAAGAAGAAATATGCGTTGGTCATAGTAGATGAGTTCACCAGATACACATGGGTGTATTTCTTGCACACAAAAAGTGAAACTGCATCTATCCTGATTGATCATGTCAAACATCTGGATAAATTGATCAAAGATTCTGTGAAAATTTTGAGGAGTGATAATGGCACTGAATTCAAGAATTTGATAATGGAAGAGTTCTGCAAAAATCATGGAATAAAGCAGGAATTTTCTGCTCCTGGAACTCCACAGCAAAATGGAGTTGTTGAAAGGAAGAATAGAACTCTAATTGAAGCTGCACGAACAATGCTTGAAGAAGCAAAGCTTCCAACCTATTTCTGGGCTGAAGCTGTGCAGACTGCTTGTTTTACTCAAAATGCAACACTCATTAACAAGCATGGAAAAACACCATATGAGATGGTGAAGAACAAGAAGCCAAATCTCAAATACTTTCATGTATTTGGATGTAAGTGTTTTGTTCTCAAGACTCATCCTGAACAGCTATCCAAGTTTGATCTAAAAGCTGATGAGGGAATCTTTGTAGGATATCCACTTTCTACAAAAGCCTTCAGAGTCTATAATTTGAGAACAAAAGTGGTCATGGAATCTATCAATGTCTCTTTTGATGACAAGAAGATCACTGGACTTGAAGATTGCATTGATCATGATAAGCTGAGATTTGAAAATGAAGATTCATATTCTGATACCTCAAGTCCTGACAGTCTAAGTCCTGATACTGTAAATTCTGATGGATTAAACTCTGATGTTATTGAAACTGTGGTGACTACGTCAAAGGAAGATGCACCAATGCAGGGGGAGCATACTCAAGATATTATCACATCTCAAGAAGCATCAGAACATACATCTGGCTCTTCAAATTCTGATTCGTCAAGTTCTGATAAGCCAAGTACTGACAGTACTGAAAATCTAAATACTGAAGGATCCAACTCAGAGAGCATAGTTTCAGGGGGAGCATCAGAAAATGAAACCGAAGACAGCATGAATCATGGGGGAGCATCCAGTTCTAGAGAAAATCTTCCATCTGCAAGGAAGTGGACAAAATCACATACACCTGACTTAATAATTGGAAATCCTGAGGCAGGTGTCAGAACTAGAACAGGTACTTCGAATGAATGTCTTTACAATTCTTTTCTCTCTCAGTCTGAGCCAAAGAAAGTGGAAGAAGCTCTTCAAGATGCTGATTGGGTGCAAGCAATGCAGGAAGAGTTGAATGAATTTGAAAGAAACAAAGTCTGGACCTTAGTGCCGAGACCCAAGAATAGATCGGTTGTTGGTACAAAATGGGTATTCAGAAACAAAACTGACAGTGATGGCATAATTGTAAGGAACAAGGCAAGGCTGGTTGCAAAAGGATATTCTCAACAGGAGGGAATTGACTATGATGAAACATTTGCTCCAGTTGCTAGGTTAGAAGCCATAAGGATATTCATGGCTTATGCTGCTCACAAAAAGTTTACTGTCTTTCAAATGGATGTGAAAAGTGCTTTTCTCAATGGAGAATTGGAAGAGGAAGTATATGTTGAACAACCTCCAGGCTTTGTAGATTCCAAACATCCAGATTATGTCTACAGGCTTGATAAAGCACTTTATGGACTTAAGCAAGCTCCTAGAGCATGGTATGAGACTTTAGCTCAGTTTCTTCTGGAAAGTGGATTCAACAGAGGAACTATTGACAAAACATTGTTCTATCTCAACCATGGCAAGGACTTACTTTTGATCCAGATTTATGTTGATGATATTATTTTTGGGTCTCCAAATGACAAACTTTGCAAAAAGTTTGCCAACCTAATGCAGTCAAGATATCAGATGAGTATGATGGGAGAACTTAGTTATTTTCTGTGCCTTCAAGTCAAGCAGAGTGAAGAAGGAACTTTTATTTGTCAATCTAAGTACACCAGAAACTTGCTGAAAAAATTTGGAATGCAAGACTGTTCAAGTGCATCCACTCCCATGGCCACTGCAACAAAACTGGATAAGGATACTGGTAATTCAGTAGATATTACTGATTACAGAGGTATGATTGGCTCACTTCTCTATCTAACTGCTAGTAGACCAGATATCATGTTTGCTACCTGTCTTTGTGCAAGATTTCAAGCAGATCCAAGAGAACCTCACTTAACAGCTGTAAAGAGAATCTTTAAGTATCTTAAAGGAACAGCTGATCTAGGATTATGGTATCCTAGAGAATCAGATTTTAAATTAATAGGTTACTCAGATGCAGATTTTGCAGGTTGCAAAATTGACAGGAAAAGCACAAGTGGTAGCTGCCAATTTCTTGGAGGCAGGTTGGTTTCTTGGTATAGCAAGAAACAAAAGTCAATTTCCACATCAACTGCAGAAGCAGAGTATATTGCTGCAGGAAGCTGCTGTGCACAGATTCTCTGGATGAAGAATCAGTTACTAGATTATGGGTTAACGTATTTCAAAATCCCTATTTACTGTGATAATCAAAGTGCTATTGCTATGACAGGTAATCCAGTTCAACACTCTATGACAAAGCACATCAGCATCAGGTACCATTTCATCAGGGAACATGTGGATGAAGGTACAGTGGAATTGCATTTTGTTCCCACAGATCAACAAGTAGCAGATATCTTCACAAAACCACTGTGTGAAGCTACCTTTTCAAAATTGGTAAATGAACTTGGAATGATTTCAGGTTCTTTCTCTAAATCTGCTTAAACTTGTTCTATGTTATCAGACTTTATGATCAGTATTTACAGAATTAATCTCTTTGTATATTCTGTGCATTAATTGATAAATGTCTTTAAGTACTGACTGTTGTCTGATATATGTTTCTAAACTCTGATAAGTGATATGTCTGTTTCAGTAACTATTCAATCCTATGAGGATAACTGTGCTAGATACTGACCTACTAGTCTTCAATAAACAAATGATCCCATGAAAGAAGTAATTATTTCTGTGGAAATCTTATGACACAAGCAAATTCTGATAACTGAGCTTAGTTAAGTTTACTTTGTATATCTTATTACTAAGTCACAAATTAGAATAATGCTACTCATCTGTTTAAGTTCTGATTCTAGTAAAACTGCTGAATGTACTAAGTGCTGATAAACCTCACTTATCAAAAGAAGAAGAACAATAATCAAAGAATAATATCAGGTACTCCTTTGAGATCTAGAGTAAAAATGTGAAAGGGACGACCCAAGTGCATTGCTGGTATTAAGTAAATATGCATTAGAAAAGCAAAATATTTTCTTGGTGACTTTTCACACTCTATGATTACTGGAGAAATACTCTGATAATAGCATAAATTTTGATAAACAGTCGTGACTCACTTACACTGAGAAGCCTCTGTAAAATAGAATTTCAAAAGATGCATAAAATTAGCACAAAAACAGTAGAGGTGAACTCATGCATGAACTCATTTATCAGTAGGTTTCAGGATAATGACAGCTCTTTAGCAAAATTTTAATTATGACTTATTTCTAAGATGTACTGAAGTAGATCAGACTTTACTCTTTGTCTGTTATTTAGCTTAATGCACACACACATCACTCCATATGAATAATGAAATTTCTGTGGTGGTCTATGTTATTTTAGATCAACAGTCATTGTGTCACTTTTGCACAAATTCTGAGGACAAGTTCTAGTTACACGTTCTAATGATTAAGTTCTGACGTTCATAACTAAGAACTTGTATGAGTATTTACTAAGATAGATATTCCTTGTTCGAGTTAAGACATTATGTTCTGATGACTGTTAAGTTCTGGTATAGGTCTAAGTTCTGATTTTTCAGTCTAACCCTTTACTTGACTTATCTGTGAGTAAATTTTGGTAACAGTCTCAGCTCAATTTCGAAATGTTGAAGTGGAAGATTAATAGTCTATGGTTAAAACATAATGGCACTCGTCCTTGAACAGTTCACTCTTGTTACATGTGCACATTCTCTTTCCAATGACTGTTATTCTTTTTCAAAGTCTAGGGAGACGAGGTAGATTTAATTCTACCTGTCTGCATTCAATATCTTTGTGTCTCTTGGCATTCTCATGCCTATATATGCAACCACTTCACATTAGTCTTCTCATCACACTTGTATCACAAATTTAGTCTTGTTTTTCATTTACTATCACAAATGGCTGAATTTGGCTGGTTCTACAATTACGGTGATGAGACTGTGCATGTCTTTTTGAATGGAATTTCAACTCCCTACCCTATCACCAACATCCCTCACAATCTCTGGATTCAATTTCCAGAGGTTATCAAACGTGATCTGGTGGTCGTTCGAAGAGACCTTCACCTTCGTCGTATCCGTCAGCAAGAGCGAATCATTCGACTCGCTATCTTGTTTGTCGAAGATAGGAAGAGGAGGATGACTTAATCTCGTCTTCTTCCTGTTCTTCCTCATCCTCAGCTTTGTCAGGCTTCTTAGCTAAGACTAAAGCTGTTGACGTTAGGATTAGAAGCTTAGGGAAAATCTTGTATTGATGTAATTTCTATTTCATATATGTATTGACTTGATATATTAATGAAAACTGTTTTTACTTCAAGATTTTGTCTCTGAGTTATTTTATCTGTGTTGTTAAATCCTGCTTGATATTCTGATGACCATTTAAATTTTGTCTTTATTTAAGTTCTGATTCTTTGTCAGCACTTATTCATCGAAATTATCTCGGTCATTTTTAACATGATTCATTTTCAGAATATTAATGATGCAGTGAAAAACAATTCAATCAGTGCTAACGGTTTCAATTTTGAATTAAACCTGTGTCTCTTGATAACTGAAATGGTTTTTCCTTGAAACAAGGCAACTGGATAAGTAATCATTCCTGTTTTCTCGAGCCCAGTAACTACCCGTTATTACTGCATGTCTGACAGGTGTCCAACGGTAACATTCTTTTATAGAGTATAAGAACAACAGAGAGAAGATTTCTTTAATCTTTTACTTTCTTTATACTTTATCTCTCTTCTTACTTTTACTCTCTTTCTCATTCTTTCTCACGTTGGTTTTTCATACAGACATTATCTCACACACCTAACAGGCATACTTGAATTTCAATATTTTTTCACATGGCACCAAAGGATTTAATCATTGATGGAGCAAAGTTTGTTCCAAACAACTATGCTGCAATTCTTGATCATGCTGAAGCTCCATCTGAATTGCATTTTGTGCAAGATCTTCTTGCACATAGTGAGGTTGGGTACGCCTTAACTCAGCCTGAATTATTTTCAAGTCAACAAGTTCTGCGGTTCTGGAGGACTGGAGTTTATGATGATGGTGGTAAACGAGGAACTCCCAGTATTATCTTCCAAGTGGGTGATTCTTCCTATGTAGTCACTCCTGGTACAGTACGAAGAGCATTACATCTTCCAGAAGATTGTACCTTCTCTATACCAGAGGAATCAGAACTTCGGGGGTTAATGACTGATTTGGGATATGAAAAAAGTCTGACGAAACTTGGACAGTTGAAACGGGCTAATATCAGAAGAGAATGGAGTTTTTTCTTCGATTGCATCACCAAGGCTTTTGGCAACAAGTGTTCAAATTTTGATGCCATCCCAATTCTGAGTCAGCACATCGGGTATGCTATTATCCATCAAACTCATTTTGATTTTGCAACTGGAATAATTGGTTTTATTGGGGATAGGATGACAGAGGATCGAGATGTTGTTTATTTTGCTAGATTCTGTCAACTTATTTATACGTATTGTACTGCTGAACCCCAGTTAGTCAGCACTCAAACCCCACCTTTTAAGGTTGCAAAAAGGTACTTTAACGACCTGATAAATGCTGACACAAAGAAATCAATGGTGAGACAATTACAGATTCCTCAGTCTGTGAAACAGATTCTGGTAAATGCTGATCCTGCTACTTACAAATCTGTTTACTCAAATGTTCAACCAACTCACCATAACCAAAATCCATCAACCTCAGTCCCTACCTCTCATTCTACTCAACCTACCCTCAGAACTTATCTCAAATCCTATCTCTCCACTTCACAGACTGCTCAACCTTCTTCTTCAGCACCTACTGTGAAGCCTACATCCTCTAAGCCAAAGAGAACAAAGACTGTTCCTCAAACATCTCAGAAGAAGAGGAGGATTACTTTGAGAGATGAATCAGATTCTGAGGATCAGATTCCCTCTTCAGAACCTATAATAGATGAAGCTGAGAAGGCAACTTCTCAGAAGGATTCTGCAATTGGGGGTTCTAGGCTTCTCAAGAGGCTTAGACGTATGACGGTTCCTGCAACTCCCAAGGAATCCAAATCAACAAGGAAGTACAAGAAACAGAGGGCACAGAGGCCAGTTTCAGATGATGAGGAGGAAGCAGCTAAGGAAGGGGATCAGGAATCTCTGATCTCACAAGACAAGGAATTTGCTCCAGTCACTTCTTCTCCATCAACTCCATCTCAGGAACCTGTATCTGACAAGGCTAATTCACCTTCTATATCTCTTGTTGATCCAGGCACAAGTGCTGAAATTGATATTCAGAACTTGGTTGTGCCTGAAATACTTTTCTTAGAAGCTCCAACAGCAAATAATCCTTCCACAACACCTGTTACTGATGCTGTTCAAACTCCTGAGTTATCACTAACACCTTCTCTGCATCAAGATGATGATCAGATTTTAGGTGAGCATCAGGATATGGCTGTTGATCAGAACTTAGTATCAGATCAGCAATTAGAGGATGATTGAAGCCTCCATTGCTACTCATACAGTTGTCTTATCAGAAGATACTGATTCTTTAAGTTCTGATGCTGCAAATGTTGGAGATACTGGTGAAGCTGCTACAACTGTAGATGCTGATGAAGCAGGTCCTTCAGGACATACTCCTCCACTGACTCTTCCTAAGTCTGAACTGCTAAAGGAGTTTGTTATCAGGGATGCACCAGTACCTTGGAGTGAAACTCCTGCAGGTCAGGAGTGGACTAAGGAATGGAACTCAGTTTCATGTGTTCCAAATGCTTTACATCTTGCTGAGCACTTGACTAAAGCTGATGAAATGTTACATTCTGATGATTTTAAAATCCAGCTTAGAGTCACTGCATTGAGTACTAAACATCTACAAGGTCTTCATTCCAACACTCATGCAGAGCTACACAAGATTCAGGAGAACTTTATTAAACAGGAACAAGTTTGGAAACTTGATAAGAAAAAGTTCTTCCAACCTACCATTGACAGGGTTGCTTATATTGAGAAAACTCAAGAGAAGCAACAAGCTCAGATTGATCAAATTCTGACAAATCAAGCTTCTCAGCAATCGCAACTTACTGAAATCCAGACCTCAGTGGAACTACTTATCTCTCTTTTATTACCTGCTGATGCCAAAAAGGGGGAGAAGGTAATTAAGTCCAAATGCAAAACCATCAAGTCACTGCAAGGAAAGGATGATGGAAAAGATGACCAAGGAAACTCTGGAATGGGTGGTGGTCATAGTCAAGGTAGAAGGTTTACATCAAGACAAGCTAGTCACAGAACAAGTTCTGATACTGGGAAAAGAATAAGTTATGCTGCTGGTAAAAGGATAAGTTCTGATGAACTTCTAGATCTTGATGAGGAAATGTCAAGACAGTTATTTCTTCAAGAAAATCCAGGGATGGACTTGGAAAGTTTAAAGGAAGAAGAAGCCAGACTTAAATCAGAGAAAGTCACATCTAAATCTGAAGCTTCTGGTAAAAAGTTACTTCCAAAACCTAAAGGCATTGTGATCAAAGAAAGGATACATACTGAAGAAACTTTGGCTAGATCACAACCACAGATAGATCCAAGATCCAAGGGTAAAGAAAAGGTTGGTGAACCTATCAAGCCTTATGTACCTCCTGATGAAGAAGAAATTACTGATGGAAAAGATAATCTTGCTCTGACTTCAAGAAAAGTTCTTAAAACAACCTCTGACATGGCTCAAGTTGTTCAGAGTCAAGAAATTGTAAGTTCTGATATTCAGAAGAAGCAAGTAACCTCTGACAGTGCTCAAGTTAACTTGATATCAGAAAATAAATCTAAAACACTCCTACCAGGATTCACTAAAGCAAAACAGACTCAATCTTTGAAGACTACTTCAAGTGGTTTTGAAGCAAGAGTAGTTACTGGAAAGGAAGCTAGAGATAAAACTGGATTGGGAAGTGCTGATGAAAGAAGAGTACACAACACTACCGATGATCCAACTTCCTTGAGTGAACCAGGTATTGGAGCAACTCCTGAGAGATTGAATCAACTAGAATCTGTACAGATGGTTTACCATACCTACTTGAAAGAATACATCATGTTGTATTTCATGACAGATGGTAAGGTTTATCATATAAGACAAAATGCCATTCCATTGAAGTATTTTGAAGAATTGGAGCATGTATTATTCTTACTTCAAGTGGATGACAGAATAACAGAGACTGCTGCAAACTACTTAAAGGAACAGATTCAGAGACAGAAAAGACTTTATTCTGTTAAGTCTGACAGCAGATATGTTCCAAAGTACAGAAATCACAATGGTGATATTGTTGATATGAAGCCTAATACTGCACAGATCAGAACATATCTTGGTATTAAGGGGCTTGAATTCAATCTAGAGTCTAATAAAGCTTATGTCATAAGACTAGATCGGGAGTTGAGAAAAGCAAAGATTAATGATCTCAGAGCTGCAATATTTCAAACTGGTGAAGATACTGCAGAGCTTAAAGATGTCAAACGGAGAATGATTAATGAACTCAGATATGCTGAGAAATGTTTGTTGAAGAATTATCTCAGAACAACTCCTGACATCAGAGAGATCAGAAAATGATGAAGCCAAGTCGAAGATCTACAATTGCTTAAATTCTGATATTTATACAGATTGAAGTTGTTATCAGAAGATGAATTGGTAAAAACTTTAAGGACTGTAAGTTGTAGTTATCTTGTCTATTTCTCATGCATTTGTACTTAATGTTTTTGACATCATCAAATATCTGTTAAACTTGTATATTTTGTTAATTTACAAGTTGGGGGAGATTGTTAGATATATTTGATAATGTCATGGCTAATATGTTTTATGTTTAGATTTCAGATCTTATTTGAACAGAACAAATCAGTACTTAACTGATCAGTACTTATACTGGAAGACAGAACTTAAGGGATATCAGTACTTATGTTATCAGGAGATAGATATCAGAACTTAAGTGCTGAAGGACGATCAGATAAGGACAGTAGCTGATTAAAGTTAAGAAGATCAAGATAAACATAAGAAGAGATATGCATGAAGAAGGAATTCCGTGAAGAATGGAATACTTGGAATAGAAGATATCTGATTGATATATTTTAGGAAGCAGAATTATATTCCATATCAATTAGCGATTATCTTGTAACTGTGTAGTATATAAACACAGACATAGGGTTTACACTATAAGCGTTATCATTATCGAGGATATTATTTATTATAACCCTAGCAGCTCTCGTGATATTTTGTTCATCACTGAGAGATAACAGTTCCAGATTGTAACAGAGTTTATTGTTTAAATAAAGTTTGTTTTCTGTTACATAAGTTCTTGAAGTTTGATTTGATTGTAATAAACACTGTATTCACCCCCTCTACAGTGAAAGTGTGACCTAACAGATCCCTTTCACCAGAAGAGCACACAGCTTCATCATCTCTTCATCAGCATCCGTCTCAGGCAAGCTTTCAGATTCTGAGTCATCATCACTTTCAGAACTTGATGACTCAGTATCAGACTTTATGAAGAGAGCTTTACACTTGTCTTTCCTTGAGGTAGCTGCTTTGGGGGATTCTTCTTCAGCCTTAAGAGCAACTGTCCTTGACTTTCCTCCTTTCCTCTTGCTTCTTTGTTCCATCTCAAGTTCATGAGTCTTGAGCATTCCATAAATTTCATCAAGAGTTGTTTCATCAAGATTATAGTTGTCTCTTATTGTTGTTGCCTTCAAATCCCAGCATTCAGGAAGAGCTAACAGGAATTTAAGGTTTGAATCTTCAAGATCATACTCCTTATTAACCAGTGACAAATCATTCAAGAGTTTGACAAATCATTCAAGAGTTTGACAAATCTATCATATAAATCAGTCAATGACTCATTAGCCTTTGAGTCAAAGTGTTCATACTCTTGAGTGAGTATTGTCTTCCTGTTCTTCTTGATCGTATCCGTTCCCTGACATCTTGTTTTCAAAGCATCCCATATCTCCTTTGCAGTCTTGCAGTTTATTACCCTGTTTGACATTACATTATCAATAGCACTATGCAGTAAGTGTCGTACCTTAGCATCCTTAGCAATTGATGTGATATCTTCAGCAATGTAATCACTCTTCTCCTTTGGTACAGACTTTGCTGCTTCACCTGCAATTGCAACAACGAGCTTGGTTGGTTTGTGAGGCCCTTCCTTGATTCTATTAAGATATTCTGGATCTGTAGCTTCCAGAAACATGGTCATCCTCACCTTCCATATGTGGCATATTCAGATGGTCTCAATATGGGAACTCTAATAGTCTCATATCGGCTTTGAATTTGTGTCTTTGGAGGTTCTTCGGCTTTGGTGGGCTTAGTTGGAGTTTCTGCTTCAGAAATGATTGTGTTTGGATCTTAAACTGTTTGTGTGTTAACAGATAGGCTCTGATACCACTTGTTAGGTCACACACACACTGTAGAGGGGGTGAATACAGTGTATAGTACAATCAAATCGAATTTTAATAACTCAAGTAACAGAAAACAAACTTTATTGAAACAATAAACTCTGTTACAGTATGGAACTGTTCTCTCTCAGTGATGAACAAATATCACGAGAGCTGCTAGGGTTACAATGAATAATCTTCTCGATTGTGATAACACTTATAGTGTAAACCCTATGTCTGTGTTTATATACTACACAGTTACAAGATAATCGCTAATTGATATGGAATATAATTCTGCTTCCTAAAATATATCAATCAGATATCTTTTCTTCCAAGTATTCCATTCTTCATAGAATTACATCTTCATGCATATCTCTTCTAATGTTTGTCTCGATCTTCTTTCTTTTAACCAGCTGTTTTCCTTATCTGAATATCCTTTAGTACTTAAGTTCTGATATCCATCTTCTGATGATTATCTCCTGATAATATAAGTACTGATATCCTTGAGTCCTGACTTCCAGTAAGTACTGATTTATCCTGTTTAAGTAAGATCTGAAAACTAAACATAAATCACATTAGCCATGACATTATCAAATATATCTAACAGTTAAATATGACATATCATATCGATTTCAGTTAGGTTAGCGAAGTTAAATATGGCATATCACATCGGTTTCACTTAGGTTGCTATGTGAAAGTCCCTATTTACATCTTTTTCCTGTCAAAATTGTTGTGTTTTGCTTATTTTTGACATAAGTTGGTTAATAATTAAATGATGTTATATCTTCCAAGATACATCGTACTCTTTAATTATAAATAAAAGACATCAATAAAAAACAATTTTAAACGAGAACAAGTATATACAAAAAAACTAATATATCAGCATTCAACCAACATATTTCTATATCTACATCTACATCAACATCAAAAACAATCTACTTACAATCACATTCCTAACCTATCCAGCTCACTAAAGCCGCATTCCCCAAGCAAAGTTGGTAGCATCAGGTACAGCTCCCACAAAAGCTCTAGCTTCGTCAATGACTTCATAGTTCTTGCATTTATGTTCCCTAGTCGCAGAGCAAGAACAATCCTGCTTTGTTCTAGACAAGCAGCATCTCTTTGAGCTTGCTGCTGAATTTGTACAGTATAGAGAAAGAACAAAAAAAGGAGTAATTTATGAGTGCAGGGTAAGAACTATACAGCGCAATTAACTTAACAGATGCGTCTAAATTATATGTATATAGAGCCACATATAATTCAGACTTTGCAAATGTGCTCTTTGTATGTCCATTTTGGATATAGATCCAAGTATTTTACTATGATGTTCAATTTTATGCATAATCAAGCAGCTCAAATAATCATTGTATTAAATTCAGCTTGTAATTGAAGCGTGCTAAACTAATCATGTACAAAAAAATTAAGAACTCCTGCATAATTATAAAGAAATCTTGGAGCTATATTCGAAGCTATATTCTGCAGCCAAATATCAACATTAACTTAACACTACAAAGACATGATCACTAGTAGTAGGCATATGCATCAAATATCAGTCCTGAATTTATTTCTTAGGCGGATACTCCTCTCTCCTGTAAGTATAGATTCACAAGTATTTAATGCAATTATCCATTTCCTAAAAGAGTGTAATGGGAAGGTAATGAAGATTGAAGCAGCAATGAATATATCATCAGTCACTCGATAAAGCACATTATTAGATTCTGTAGACTACTGTGTATCCAATTAAGCACTTTAATCTTTCTCACAGAGTTCTCAAGGAGTTTATCATTAGACACTTAAAGGCTGCATCTATAATAATTGTAATGTATTAATGTTAGACCTTGAGAAGAACTAGCAAGTGTGGATCCATATCTCGTTTAGAGAAGCAACAATTTGAAGCAGTAACCAAACTAGTAGTAGCTTTATATGACAAAATACTTGCATCTTCACCAAGAAACAATGATCTGCTTGCACGACCCACTGGAGAAGGATCTTCAATTGGACCATGGCAATCTATTAATTTCTGTTTCTTTATTTATAAGTTTACCAATTTACTATTTTTGTGGTAATTAGAAGTGACTTTTTTTACAGCGGAAAAGAAGTACCTTGTGCAGATTACATCAGGAAGCTTTCTAGTTGACGTTCAACAAGATCTGGAAATTTTGAAAGTTTTAACATCAAGAAGTACCTTGTGCTAAAGGTACTTCTTTTTTAACAGTTTTAAGTAATTAGAAAATGTATGTTCGGCATCTTTAACTGGATGAATGATACATCAGGGAACCTGATATAATATCAATAAATCGAGTAAATGTTTTACCAAAGTAGATGAATTAGATAAACAGAAAAGTTGTGGGAGAGAGAGCGAACCTACCAAGAACAACCTTTCCCATCTGATACAGAGTGGCCTGAACAGATGGACTGTAAATTCCCTCGTTTGGGGGACCAAAGAAAGTTTCAGCTAAAACTTTCTTTACATCCAGGTACATCTTAGTGAAGTAAAGTGGTTTGACAGGAATGCTTGTGGGAGATTCAAAAGGGTACCTGCATCACAATTTACGGTAGGAGTCTCAGTATTACCACAACTTCATTATCTTTTGTGTCAACAAGTAGAAATACAAAAAAAAAAAGATAATAACACACTTTTGCAGAGGAACACGAGTCTAACTTACGGTTAAATGTAATACTTCTAATCGATGATTTGTGAAAATACCTCCATGAAGCAGAGACCTCTGTTGCAAGCATTCTCTCACTCGTTTCTGGTAAAATGGTGTTTTTGTCCCTAACGAATCCTTCAAAACCTGACTGTTATCAGGAAACTAACAAAAAATCACAATCCAATATATTACTGACAAAGACATAATAGGATCTTTGAACAGTAAACAATCGACAAGATTTAAACAAGAGAAGCACATGGTATGATACAAATTAACGCTCCAGAAAAGGGTCTATTATTTTCAATAAAGGCTGTGGCATATTATACCAATACAGTACTATTATATACAAAAGTATCATATAAATGATTCTTGGCATCAAATTTAAGTCAATGTATATTGTTAGTTATTAATAATCTGCATGTACATAAAAGATTTTTTTTCTATATTTTATCTTATTAGCTCCATCATCCATGCATCTTGATTTATAAACACATGCAAGATTGATCCGAAAGGTCGCTTTGTTACATGCACAAGTTTAGAAATAATTAAACTATAGTTGCACCATCAACACTCGATCCCTACAAAAACTCCTATAAATTCAGGAAACTTCATCTTGTCCTATCATCCCAAAACCAGTAAGCACTTGGTTAATAAACACCTTCCTGTATACCCCAAATCTTTCCAATGGCTTGTCACAGCTCAACCAACTCCGGCATTTTACTGATCATCTCAGTCGTTGTCTTTTGTTTTCAACACCCTCACTTGGGATTTTAAACCTGCCAACAGATGTATTAGTAGAATTACACAACTTCAAGTTTTAGGTTTCTAGCTAATGTTGTTACAAGCCTTTTCAGTTTAAATGTCTAAACCAACTACTGCAAACTTTAAGAGCCTAAATTAGTTTAGTGATATATTCCTGTTTAAATCTTCCAAGCAGTACTTATCGACAATCCTAACCAGCAATGCAGATTGATATAAATTAGAATTAACAAAAAACAACAAAAGCTACAGCAGAGCATAATATGCAAATTAGTGACACAAATAAGTCTTGCGTGATATTTTTAAACTGAATTGTATTATATAATATAAAAATTACAATTCAACTACAGGAAAAGTGTGAATTCTACTACATTTTAAAGTTTTCAGTGGTGTTAAAAAGCTGACATTATAAAAATGATGAGCTACTTCGAGTGAAAACATAATCCAAAAAGAAATATATCCGATATTATAAACGTCATCCGTGTACTAATTGTTGGTCAATCCAAAGCAATGATCATTTCAAACTGTGGTTTGACCGTTGACTGTAACTGGTAAGCTGCTTTAACTTACCCATATACATATCCAATTTCAACCAAATGACTTTTGTATCAATATTAAGCAAAACAAATAAGCAGGGGCAGCGACATAGCTAACCTGTGCTGTCTTGAGCAATGACAAGTCTTCAATACCTGAAGTCACCCGCAGAGCACCAACTTTCGTCAAGACAACTTCTGTAGTATGCTTTTCAGATCCAAGTTTAAAGCCTTCAATACAAACAATTATAACCAGCAGAAAGTTCAAGTTTTTAACAGTTTTAAGATTTATTTGGTACTGACAGTTGAGAAAGTTCAAGCTTGAGGATGATTCACCACTTCCACATTCGGCAAAGCGATATGATATAAACATACGTGAAATTGTTAGTAATTTTATGCAAGAAGATAATATTAGCAGAAATTAGCGATCAATCTTAGGCACTCACTGCTTGAAGGAAGTTTTTGAACAAAAAAACAAGCAGCAATCACTACATAGGCAAGGCACAGAACCAATCCCTTTAAGTAATGTGAAGTACCATCCTGTTTATAGCAGAAACATGTGCATTGTAAGGTAAAATGAAGTATGACTTGGACTTTTTGCATCAACAAACATGTGAATCGATTTACAAGTTGCTGACTAAAATTGTAACAGGTAAACGTGATATCAATACTAACCAGCTTGCATATACCATCTTGTCGAGAGAATACTTTAGCACATCGATCTTCCCTTGTCGTGGATTACATCAAGAAGTACCTTGTGCTATAACTAACCAAAATCTTGAACTTTTTAACAACAAACACTAGATCTAAAACAAAATAGATCAAAAAATGTGAAAAATATATGTGAGCTTCATTTTTCCTACCCCATACTTGTTGGTAACAATAACAAGGCCACCAATACAGCTTGTATAGATCTGTAAACCCAACTTCTTTCAAGATTAACAATACATACACCAACTTTTAATCGAGTAGATTAGAAGTTAATCTTATCTAATCAAGCAAACCCAACTTCTTTCAACACTAACAAAACTCCATAGACTTGTAAATAAAACTCTGTTAAAATAAAAACATAAAATTTGAAAATAAATTCGAAATAAACTTACTTTTCTCACACAAATCGAGTAGACCCAAATTCTTTTAAAATTATTTAGCACCAATCGAGCTCGATTTAGGAATTGATCGAGTTTAATTAAAGGTTTGTACAAATAGGGGTATAATTAGGCATAGAGAGAGTGATTGAGAAGAGATACAGTGAGAGATGAGAGAGACTGAGAGAAGGGAGACGAGACAGTGAGAGAGAAGAGAGAAGAGATAATATGAGAGAGAGAGAAGAGAGAATGAGAGAGAGGGGGGGAACAATTTTGGTTAGGGGGAAAACTGAGAATAAATTTTTTGCTTCAGGGGGGAATTTTTTGGTGTATTAACGGGGGAAAGAAAGAAGCGGGCCTTTTTTATTTTTTTTAAAAACGATTATAGACATCGGTTGGTTAACATACCGATGTCTTACAACACCTTTAACATCGGTTTTGAAGCGACCGATGTTAAAACTACTTTTAACATCAGTGACATTTCTAACCGATGTTAAAAGGGTGATGTCGTAGGCACTATTTCTAGTAGTGATAAGGGAAATCTGACATCTAACTAAGCATCCCCAACCTACTGGCGCTGAGAAACAACACAACATGATACAGGCTCCATCAGATGTCCCTTCGGAACTCATATCCACACCTAAACATGACGGTCAAGAACCTCTCTCAACACGGATAGCATCCATCTCAACAGATTATGAACTCTGCGGGCCTCAACATTAGCATCACTGGAAGAAGGACCCTCATCCAAACGCCTACAAGCAACCTGCTCAACCATCTCAATACGAACATGCCACTCAGGATCTGGTACCAACATCTGTAGTCGAGACTCACATGCCATCCTATCAACTAGGGCTCTCAACTCAGGTATACGAGAAAACACAAAGTCACGGTCCCGGGCAAAATCATCACTAAATGGGCAGGTACAGGCACAACATGAACCCTATCAAGAACTAAGGACTCAATCATAGGAGCAGGAGAATCTTCCCTAATAGTCGAGGACTCAGGTACGGACATCATCATAGGAGAAACATGTATAGGGGTAACAATATCCTGAGACGGATACTCCTCAGAGTCTGAACTAATATACAGGGGCTCCTCAGATGAGGGTGGAGGGGTATCCTTCGGAGAGCAAGGCGGGCTAACAAGAGGTGTCGAATCAACATTACTGCAATATGAACTACTATCGGGATCCTGAGATAAAACATAAAACAACAACCAAGAAACAACATTAGATTAATTCAAATCTCCGACCCACTCAACTCCCTAATCTAATCATTTTCTCAATCTATTTAATATATCTGAATATACCTAATAGTCTTAACCCGGCTCTATGTGAGTCAAACACTCTTGTAACCATCATAGTATCCTAGTACCCTTTTAATCCTAACTTGTCTCAAGGACTAAATCCTGTAGCTCTGATGCCAACATGTGCCGCCCTCAAACTCGGGGTTAGGAATGAGGACCCACAACACTAATATACTAATATAATATAGCAGCAGAAATAAAATAAACCCCGAAATCTACAAGGATCTAAACATGATAAAGTATGAGACAAGATTACAACTACCAACCAGAAATATATTATTTACAACCCTTTTATAAATTTATCCAAAAATACGATTTCTGACTTGGAATCGCTAGATAACCCAAAAGTATATGAATCAGCTATTATATTTCCGGCCAACTATCATCACTTTTTGACACAACATCTACCTGATCTGGCACCTGAAACCTGACGGTAAGTAAATGACTCCCAGAAACACTCTTACGAGCGGTGCGCCTAAGTCTGTCCATCTTCCTGCTTAACTAGGTGGTAGTATCTTAGAAATATCTAGGAAGGGATTTAAGGATAGGGGTTCAAGGAATGTAAGATTCAAGCTTTGTATATTTAATTTTCAAGATCAAGTGACATGGTTTTCAAATGGGTTCTCACATCTTTAAGAAGTTTAATCAATATAATTCAATTTCAAATCGAAATGCAATGAATAGTTTCTTACTGAACAATTTAAAAATCTTTCACTTTCATTTTAACAAAATAGAACCCTTGATTGGATTATCCATCTTTTATTTATAATACGGATGATCAGCCCGTACCTATAACATTATTTCAGCCTATAATGTTTGACTAACCCTGCTAGCCTCTTATGCGACTGGACTAGCCCCGCTAGCCTCTTACGTCTCAATCCAATCCTTAGGAATTCATTGAAAACCTTTATATTGAAAAACATAGAAGTTTCAAAACAAATTCATTTTAACATTACCAGCCTTTGAAATCATTTGGACTCTTTTAAGTCGAAAATCACTCTTAGATTCAATTCAAGAATTCAAGAGAAATAAGCATTTGGAAATAAAAGGAACGTAAGTTGGGGAAATGATCAATCATCAAACATAGGTATTATAAAGGCTATCAACAAGGTAGTTTTAAGAAACGGTATGTTAACAAGTCATAAGTAAACTGTTATAAGGATCTAGGTTAACAAGGTATCGAACAAGAGAGATTCATCAAGTTATATAGGGTCAAAGGATTGTAAGGCTAACAAGAAATAAAAATAGGGTAAATGTACTTGAAACAAATGAACTAATGTTAGGGTTTAATAGAAGGTTCAACAACAGTATTAAAGAGATCCTTTTCTTTATAAATGCATATCATAAGCACTTCTCTATGATCAAATCACAATAAAAGGGCCGAGTTACTTACCTCATAAAACTTTCTTGTTTCACAGGTTTTGAGTTATTGCCACCTAAATCCTCTTTTCCTTTCCTAGATCGAACACCTTCGCTTTCCGAATATACGATACAAAATGAACCCTAATTAGTAACCTTATCAGTTCGCGTCATTTCTCTAAATGTTTAACTTTTTCTACCCCAATCGTATTATCTTCTTTTCCTATTACACTTATATCACACATAACATATATTAGGTAACCACCTTTATATACTTTATACCCTCGCCTATTCATTCACTTTACACCTAACAAGTAATTATGTATTCACATAATATGAACACTTTATCTATAACCAAATCTTATTGAAAACTTACCGACTGTAAACCTTATACATATCTATAAGTTCTCTCGAAAATCGGGCATGACGTATTCGTAAATACGCTAACCCTTTACTCAAAACAATCAACAACAAACAACAACAACAATCAGTCATAATCCGTCACAATCCCAATTAATCCCTAGTACTTAATTTTTAACATAACCCTTTTTATACTATAACCCTACTATCAACAACTAATCCATTCACTCTTACAAAACATAACATGTAATTCACTTTATACGAGTACCACATCAGCGATCATAACAAATTAACCACAAAACTTATCTTCACGAACCCGATTCTTATTTTTCCTTAAAACTGAATAAAAACTATAATTTTTAATCTTTAAAAAAAATTAAATTCACAAATTAAACATACTTGACTAATCATGTTTCAAATAATGCTTACTCAAATTAAAATTGATAAACTCAAATAGAGAAATCAAAATTAAACACATAATTCGAAACCCTACCAATTCGGCCCTCTCTACTCGAAACCCTACCAATTTTTCTCCAAATTACAACATCAAATCAACATGCAAACAGCCATCGAACTTAATCATTCAAATTCAAGTTCAAAAAATCGAAGTAAATCAATAAACCAAAAAAAAAGTCTTCACCCTCACCAATATATGCACACAACTACATATACATGCAATTATATATATCAGAAGAAAAAGGAAGCTAGAATCTGAGTTTTGGTCGGAGTTTGGCCAAGAAAACCAAGTGGAGATAGAGAGAGAGAGATTTACCGGCGAGAGGGAGGGAGGGAGAAATCGAGAGAGTGACACACACACGCGAGGGAAAAAGGAGGGGGGAGGGGTTATAAGGGGTTGTGTGGTTGGGGCATTTTGGTAATTGGCAAATCAATTTCTGATTTTCTTTTTTCTTTTTCTAACTTTTTTATGTATCGAACAATTAAAAGCAATTAAATAATATAAAACTGTTGTATAAAGTCTGAAAATAACACCACTTTTTTCTTTTTAAATAAAGAATATGAAATTAGATCTCTCCCATATTTTTACAATAATTTTTTAGCAAGCGGATTATTTCTTTTGAATTTTAAAAATAAATTTTTAATAATAGAAATAAACTCTGAAAATAATTTTAAAATACCAGAATATTAAAATAAATTGAACTCTCATTTTTAAAAATTCTCTAGGACTATTACAGAGATAATAAAATAAATTTCACACTTTGATCATCCTCTAATAATTTTATAAAAATATATAAGGATCGAATAATTCTTATTTTTATCAAATAAATCCTTTTAAAAATATTTTAAAACTAGAAAATCACAGATTCACACACGTAACTATAAAATAACATATATTCACATAATAACATCAACCACAACTCGTATCATACATTTTAACATATAAATTCTCTTTTATAGTCATTACGCTTATACCAAATATCCGGTAATTCAAATGACAAAATAACATTTGCATATTTGAATCCATATAACATATATACACAAAGAACTCGATATCTTTCATAACCTAATATAAATCACTTATTCCTTATCCCCAATCTTTTCGTTAAATCCACATTTTACATAACGGGCCACGTCCCAACTGACGGCCTGACAACAATTGTTTTGATCACGCTTAGACCCTTTACTGACTCATGAAATTGGAACAAGACTTTTTAATTTCTCTTTTACTATTTCAAAGAAATTGCACATAAGCCACATCATTATATAAAATTATATATAATTCTCATAAACTATATCAAGAAAATCGCAGTCGTTACAAAGAGTGGCAGGAAAAGGAGGTAAATCTTGCACACTTTCGAGTTTTTGGTTGTGTTTCTTATGTGCGTGTTAAAGATTCTTACAGGGACAAGCTTGATCTGAAAGCAAAAAAGTGTATCTTTATTGTTTATGGCTCAGATGATATGGGTTACCGGTTCTGGGATGAACTGAGGAAGAAGGTCGTTAGAAGTAGAGATGTTATTTTTAATGAGAATGCAGTGTATAAGGATAAACTTGTAGTCGATTCTGAGTTTTCAAAGGAACAACCTGAGAAAAAGGAGGCAGTGCTTGAAAATATTACAAAAACAGATCTTGTAGGAAATAGTGGGAGTTCAGAGAATGTTGATGACGAGGTTCCAGTTACTCCACAGACCTAGGTAAGAAAATATAGCAGAATTGTAAGGCCACCACAAAGATGTTCTCCCTCATCATATTATATATTATTGATCGAGGACAGAGAGTCTTGATGTTATTTAGAGGTAGTACAGGTGGATGATTCAGTTAAGTGGAAATCAATCATGGATGAAGAGATGAGTTATCTTGAGAAGAATGAGACTTGGTCGTTGACAGAATTACTCGTTGGAAAGAAGGCTTTACATCATAAGTGGGTGTTCAGGATCAAAGAAGAACATGATGGAAGCTAGAGATACAAGGAGAGGTTAGTTGTCAAGGGTTATCAACAAAAAAATGGTATTAACTATACTAATATATTTTCTCCCTTTATTAAGATGACCACAGTTAGAATTGTGCTAAGTATTGTAACTGAGAAGAGTTATATCTAGAGCAACTAGATGTTAAGACCGTGTTCGTACATGGTGATGTTGAGGAAGACATCTACATGGTTCAGTCAGAGGGATTTCAGGTAACTGGGAAAGAAAACCTTGTTTGCAAGATAATAAAAAGCTTGTATGATTTGAAGCAAGCACCAAGACAATGGTACTTGAAATTTGACAGCTTTATGATGAAGAACGGGGTACACAAGGAGTGCTATGGATCATTATTGTTATATTAAACAATTTGATTTATCTTATATCATATTGTTGTTTTATGTTGATGACATGTTGATAGTAGGATCAAACATGAGGGAAATCAACAGGCTAAAGAGACAGATGTCTAAGGGGTTTGAGATGAAGGATATGGGCGCAGCAAAATATATACTTGATATGCGCATCATAAGGGATAAAGCTGAAGTTACATTGAAATTATCTCAAGAGGAGTATGTTGAGAAATTGTTGCACAAATTCAGTGTCCGGGATGCGAAGACCAGAAGTACAACGTTGGCGAGTCACTTTAATCTCACGAAGAAGCAATCACCTAAACTGGATGAAGACAAGAAAGATATGGCTAAAGTTCCTTATGCGTCTGTAGTTGGCGGTGTGATGTATGCTATGGTGTGTACAAGAGCAGACATTGCTCATGTAGCGGGAGTTGTTAGAAGATTTATGTCTAATCCAGGAAGAGAGTATTGGGAAACAGTCAAGTGTTTGTTACGCTACTTGAAAGGCACATTCAAGGTTGCACTATGTTTTATTAAGAAAGATGTTATCTTGGAAGGGTTCTCTAATGCAGATTTGGGTGGATGTTTGGATATAAAAAAAGTACAACGAGTTATATTTTCATTTTGGGTGGCACCACAGTTAGTTGGATGTCTTGACTTCAAAAGAGTGTTGCTCTTTAAACCACATAAGTTGAATATATGGCTATCTCTGAAACTAGGAAGGAAATGATTTGGTTGAAGAATTTTCTCGAGGAGTTGGGCAAGAAACAGGCGGATAGTGCTTTGTATAGCGACATTTAGAGTGCTATTCATCTTGTAAAGGATCTCGTGTTTCATGCTAGGACGAACCATATTTAGCGGAGATACCACTTTACAAGAGGGTTTATAAGCAATGCCACTTTGTCCTTGAAGAAAATTTTTGGTTCAAAGAATCTTGTAGTATGTTGACTAAGGTGGTTACTAATGAATAGTTGAAGTTTTGCGTAGTTTCAACTGGCTTTTAGAATTGATTGATTAGAAGGTACTGCACTATTTAGAGTTATTAATCGAAGTATTGATTTTACTAAATTTACAAGAGTGGAGTGAAGATGTGGTCAGACTCTAAGTGGGAGATTGTTAGATTTGTGGAGTCTATTATTTAAACCCATGAAAATACACTATTCAGATCAGATTCAGGTTATATTATGGATTAGTCTACTTTTCAGAGTTGCACTATAATTTGATTTAGGTCAAGTTCCTTCTCTTATAAATATTCATGTAATTGTAAAATTATAACACAACAAATTGTGAGAGATCAATACAAAATTAGTGCGGCTTGTGGAGTGGGAATTTTCGAAACACGTAATTTTTTGTCTTGTGTGATACTTGTTTATTTTCTTATTCTTATATATTCGCTTTGTGTTTTGTTTTGATTGTTGTATACTCAACTATAAATACATTTATATACATCTTAAAATACATGCAAAAAAAGTGGATCGATATTTTATGACAGTATATATGGACCGAGAAATCAACAATATGCCTCTATTGAAATCTATGTATATATATAGATGATTAACACATCTTAATTCATCCCCTAATTATAATATAAAAAATTAACTTCTAATAATTTAGAATATGAATATGTAACATTATTTTTAATAATATCTTTTTATACTCAATCCTTATTAAATATTACATTATTAAAAATATTTTTCTAACTAAGGTATAATTTTAAAGAGATATAGATTAGAAAATCTTTTAATGAGTTTTTAAAATATAATATATAAGTGGGATAACAGTATGTAAGTCCGACAATGTCCCAATACATAAATTATAAATATAATAGAAAATAATGTCATAGTGGTTTAATACAAGAGTTTTGTATATCAAATTCATTTAACAACATGCATTATAATTTTGTCTTACTATTAAAATAATAAAATATTTGAATTATAATTAGAGAATAGAGAAAAGATGGTGTTAAAAAAGAGAGAATTAATTTTTTTATTAATAAAAATGAGATAAGGTGACTTAAAAATAAAACATGTAGCCCATAAAGGTTGGCTCTAGTTAAAGAGTGGATAAACAGGTTCGAAGAATCTTACGGGAGGAGAATTTATGATTGTGGCTCATGAGTCAGAGCATGTCGCCTAACTGCGGTTTAACTTGGTTCGAATTAACTATGATAAGAAAAAATATGTAATGAATATTATAATATTTTAAGGCACTAGTTATAATATTTTATTGGAGTAATCATTTGATGACTTAAATTTTAGTTTAGAAAATGATTTTAGGTTATTGTTGAACTTACTCTAAGGAGCTACTAAAATAGTGTTGAAGGAGCACATTTTTTACTTCAATTATTTAAATTTTAATGTAAGGAGAATATATATTCTATTGAAATTGCTCTATTGACACCTTCTTTTGAACATGAACTGGTATTTTAATAATTTATTTATTTTTAATTGAATATACACAATACATGTTAGGATGGAGATAAGTATGAGATTGAAACAGACACGGTTGATGTCTATAAATATGATTTGGAGGCGGTGACGTCGAGTGTGATTTCAAAGCTGCAATGCTTGGCATGGTTCGAAGGTAGTAGCGTCATTTGACATGATTGGAAGGCAGTAAAGTCATGAATGCGAAGAGGATGATATCCATACATATCCAATTCCGTAAGGAGACTACTAAGAAGCAGGTCAATAGTAAAATTAAAGATTTCCATTGACCAACCCAAGCAAGCTGAGAGTACCAGCAGCAGAAATTTTACGTGTAGAAAATAACCAGTCCATAGGACAAAAATATCAGATGTTACTCCTACTCAGGAGTATGTTTAGTGATACGGGGACACATATCTTTCATAAAAATTAAATAAAAAAAAAAATTATATATATATATGAAGGCATCCTTAAAAAATTTAAAAATATTAAAAAATATTTTTTAAATTTATTCGATGTTGGCCCAAAATAATAATTAATTTCTTAAATCATACACCATACACGGAAGGCACTGATCGCACTGCCTCGGCCCCCATGGCAGACGAATGCCCCATGAACCTCTGAGTATATTCACCAAGACGGGATCCTCTTGAATATCTTTAGACTTACTTAAATTTCACATGTGTTAACAAATTATGTGTTAAAGAAAAATGAAGTCACTAATCAGTAATTGGATGGGTTATCAATGGAATTAGAAACCAAAGAAGCATTTTGTTGTAATAGATTTTGTTTGCAATGTCAATTTATATTATATATTCCAAAGACTGTACACTGCTGCTGCAGTAAATAAAAGTGTAGGTATATAAACTCATAAATATTATACAAATATAAATATACAACTGAATTGTCAAACTGAAACACGCCGCAAGTAATAATTTACTTGGCTTATTACATTTACACAATTACTTGGCCTATTACAGTTGAAAGATCATGAAACAGGGACTTTGACAACACCGGTGACCATAGGACGCAAGCCTCTCTTTTCCTTGTCTGAAATAGGGACTTTGCCTCCAACATTTGGCTTCTTGTAGCTCATCAACGATTCATCATTGTAAATGTCCCACCATTTTTTCACCAGCATTTTCACATCTTCCCTGTCCATGTTTTCGTCCTTTCCGGTATATCTCCACGGTTTCGAACCCTGATATATTAGTATAACAAACAAACATAAGTATAATTAAGCCTTGGTTCGATTTTATAATTAGAGGAAAACCAGAATTATAAGAAGCATAAGTATTATACATACATTCGCACAAAAATGAACAACTTTCACTTTGTCAAGCTCCACATTTTCGGGATGAGTCCACAACATTGGAAGTAAAAGATTGTAAACCGGAGGAATTGGCTTGAAGATGCTCCTAAAATACAAGTTTAACAAGTCCTGCACATATTTCGTATACCATAAATCAAGTCAGATTATTGAGTTCAATTCGACTCCAAATCCATATGTGGTATCTTGATCAAATAATATAATCTACCTGTTCAGCGAACGATGAAGGAGGAGTGACTTTCATCATGTTCATTAGATCATCGTAAATAGCTCGACTCGGCTCGAAAACGAACATTCCAGCGTTGAAATATGATGACGGAGCCTGTCCCATCTCGGCTGGCCACTTCACCCTATCGGGGCATTGTTGGCAGTAGCCGATCTTGTACTGAGGAGAATGATGCCATTCGCAGAAACAATCCAAAACACCATATAATTGGTCATTCGGTAATTCAAATAGTTCGTCAACATTGCCGTACACTTGAATATCCCCATCCAAGTACACCATCTTACTGTACTCCTCAAACTGCACCAGTTATAAAATTGAATATATATCAACCATTACAAATTTCCACACAAGTTGGAAAACTATACTATAAATAATTCGAAATATCGATGGTCCTACTAATTACTCCCTCAATCCTACCCCTCAGTCCCACCCACTATTTGTTATCATTTTTTAATTTTTAATAGAGTATCCGACATACATTTTTTAAGATTAATACAAATTACAGTTTTATAATTTTTTTTCAAAACTTTTCTTTTTAGAATAGAAATAAGATGTTTAAATTTTTATTTATAAAAAAACCTTTGTAAAATAAGTATAGAATTATAGTTTTTGTTCATTTTAAAATACGTGCCGGAGTACTTATCTTCTAATAAGTCGGCCAAACAAAATTTGAAACAATATATAAATTAAATGTTCTAAAACTACGTATCCAGAGCCAAAGTGTCAAATGTTTTAAAACGGATGGATTTTTTATTTTTTACCTGGAAGATACGAAGCTTGGAGTAGTTGATGGCAAAATGTTCATGAGCCCAACCAACTGTTTTGTCCAACTTTGGTGGCTGAACCCAGTCAATATCTTTAAGAACGCAACCATTCTGCACCATCAGAAGGCGGTGCTCTCGAGGAACATCAGGCAGAACAGCCACAACAAGAGGATAAGCTGAGTTAACTTTCCTCAGGCCCTTGGCTAGCCCAATCACACCTTTCACATAGTCACCACCACCTCCTAAGAACGTCACAAAAGCCTTCTTTTCGCTTTCCCTAGCAGCCTTGGACATTTTATAGGTACCATTAGGATGATTTTGTACTGGTGCCATTGTTTTTTATGTGTATAAAGTAAGTGTTATGTAAATATGTACTGTATATGTTTCTTTTGAACAGACAGAGCAAATTAGCTGATACTGAGACTTGTAATTGGTAAGTGACTCTGAGTGTGTTTTTTGTGTTTGTGGAAGGTGGGAGGATGAGCTTTATTTATAATGAAAATGTTGGTAATAAAATAATAATAAATGTATTAGCAAAGCTCTAAGGTGCTATAAGCTTCTGGAGACAACTAAAAACTTACATTTCTCCCTTTTTCTTTTTTTCTTTTTTTATTTCGGGGAAATACCAAAGCATGGACACTAAGGTTATCCCATATTTCAACACGTGTCTTCTTTGACTTTTCTTCACCGTTTCATCATCAAATCTACTGTTCTTATCCTCGGTGAATATTATATTCATTTTTTATATATTTGGTGAAACTAGGGGCATTTATGTCATAATTTACTTTCTCACAAGATATGTAGCAATTCATTATTTATATGACGTACTAATATTATAGGAAAAAATTTATATAATATAGTGTTTATTTTTACATAGAATATTTT
Source organism: Apium graveolens (assembly GCF_009905375.1). Classification (NCBI taxonomy): domain Eukaryota; kingdom Viridiplantae; phylum Streptophyta; class Magnoliopsida; order Apiales; family Apiaceae; genus Apium; species Apium graveolens. Next base: position 268,163,344 of record NC_133655.1, on the reverse strand, counting down.
TATTAACTATTTCAAAGAAATAGTCATAGAATAAATTTAATTCCCGTTAATATATTTGTACTAGGATGCCTTACCCGCTACGTAGCATGGTTGGTGTAGTAATTCACTTTAGAAATTACGATAAATTGCAAGTATTTGACGTAGTATAATAATGTAATTTAGAAGCCGACAATTTCGAGAGACAAATCTTTGTATTTAATAGTACAGTAATAAAAAGATTTGTCTTATAAATTTCGTTATATAATAGTACAGTATTTTTATTATTTTGGTTTTTGTTTATTATCTTTAAAAAATATTATTTGTAATAAGATAACCTTTTTTTATAAGTTGTGCTTAATTTAGAAATTGTGATTATTAATACAGCAGTGTAATTAATTTTTTGTCTATAATTAGTTGTGAAAAGTGATACCTGTCACTTTATAAATGGTTTCTAAAGTTTGACTTCTTCAAGTGGATGAAACTTATTAATTTTGTAACGTTAAAAAACGTGCATTTATTTTTTTAAAATTATATCATCTTTCCTCCTGATTAATTGTTTCTTTAATTTGTCAAATACCCCATCCCTTTCTCAGTCAGAACCGTTACTCCTCAATATTGGTAAGTTCACATTTCTTCTTCTTCCAGATTCATATATTTCAAAACAGATATGAGGCCCCTGTCAATATTTATCTTTGTTATAAATGTCAATACCCGATTAATTTTTTTTATTTACTTGAATTCTGTCTATTTACCTTACGCCTTTGTTTGAATCAGGGATTTAATTGAAGTGATGGATTTGACCTCAAAATTTGCGCGCCGTGTTCGATTATCCGAATGTTCATCAAATGAAATTGTAAGTATAGTACTTTCTATGTTGTTGACAAATGTAATTTTAAGAATTTAGCTCTGATTTGTCATAATTTTCGAATGTCAGCGTGTACCTCATGAATTCTGTTTGAAATATGGTGCTCGTGTTCCGGCAACTATTAAGATTGTTGTTCGTAATGGATATGAAATATGGGTTGATTTTGACAAAATTAATGAAAAGTTTAAGGGGTTGCGTGAATTTTACCACGACTTCCGTATAATTCCGGGTAACAGTTTGTTGTTCGAATACGTGGGTATTTTTGACATGAAAGTTGTCATACTAGACATGTATGGGTCTGAGATCCAGTACCCAGAAGTGGTGCATGAATTGCAGAAGCAGCTCCCAATTCCCGGTATGTGATGTTTGTACTATAAACGTTGTTATTCCATTTTGTCTTAACTAACTGTTTCGTCATTCTTCATAGTTTCTATTCATGATGGTGGTTGGTCCTTTGTGAAAAATCTTGGATGGGGTGGTCCAGTCATTGATTCGGTTGTAAGTATCTTTTAATTGGCAATTTTTTGTAATTTTTTCCATAAAGGAAGTGAAATAAATAACATAAACTAATTTTATTTTATTAGAATTTACCGTCTGAGTTTGATGATTATGTTGGTGCGGTTATTCCTAGAAGAATTGATATTGTTTTTAGCAGTGGTTATGAGATTGTTGGGGAATATCGTCGAAGTGAAAATAGCTTAAGTCATTTGACTGGTTTGAAGAGTCTATGTAATATGTTGCATGTTGTTGATTTGAATGGCTTCCACATGTTGGTTTTTACTTTCGACAGTCGGCGTAAATTTACAGTAACTGTAATTGACACTTCACATATTGAGAGTCATTTGTCTCTAGTGAACGATGTCCCTGGTAAGAACTTAACTGGTTAGGCATGTTAATTGTACTATTGCTTTAGTTCCTCGCTGATGAAGTAAATCATTTGTTCATTTATTTTACTTTATTTTACACGTTTCAGTTGTTGTATTACCTGATTTAAATGGAGCCCTGCTTTTCATTTTGTTGTACAGCCCTTTCAGCTTTTACACCATGAACATGGTATGGTGAGTTATGTACATGCAGTTAATAGGTTTATTTACGATATTGATTTGTATCTTCTAGTGTTGAATGTATAATAGAATGTACCCTGTTTTTATATATGTTTCAGGATATCCTAGTAGAATTTAAAAAACTTTGCAAGTGCTGGATGAAGACTGATTTTATAAGTGCGTATGTGGGCAATCGTGTTTGGGCGCTTGAATCCGTCGGAGAAGTGACATGAAGAGAACTACCATTAATAATGGCGCATCTTTGGTGATACAATTATCTTCAATTGGCGAGATGGAAGTATTTGCAATTTCAATGTAGTAGTTATGAAGAATGTGTCCAGTAATGAGTTCTAAGTAATTCCATTGCTAAGGAAATTATGTAACTTTAGTTGTTCAACTTGTGTGTGTACGTTCTATGTTTATGTTAGATAGTTTGAATTATGCTCAACTTGTGTGTATACGTTCTGTGTTTAATGTTTTATTCCGTTAACTGTTGGGACTCAAGTTTATCCAAATATTAAAGCTATGGTCATATAACACTTTGTTTAATTATGCACAGTAAAGAATTTGTAGGGTGAATGGAAGATTGAAGAGTGAATTAAGATGAATTTTTTTCTTTGAATTTGTAGAGTGATTTTTTTATTGTGAGACATAATCCACCAGTTAGGAGAGCTTAAGTAGTACTTATAAGTGTTATGTTTATGACCATTATAACTATTAGGACTGTTGTGTCTATGACTATTAGTTTTAGGAATTGAAATTGAAATCACTCTGTTCTATTTGTTATTATCTATAATGCTTAAGTACTACTTATAATTGTTGTTGAAGTAGACTGATTTGAATGGATGAAGGTAATTATATTGCCGAAATATTGAACTGGCTGAGCAACACAGCAAGTTCCAAATATAGGGAGTACATATACAGACCATAGTTTTTGCAGGAATAGAAGTTGCAAAGTTTGTAAATTGTTACTTTAACTGTGGAGTGGCATACTTAACAAAATATTGCTGGTTTAACAAAAGATGCATACTTCATCCCATAACTGACCCTTCACTACTTGTCATTGTTAAGCTGTGAAATATGATCGAGGTGGTATGATGTTCCAGATTCCTGTAATGGATGAAAGTAATTAATTGTAGTTCAATATTAGGAACAAAATGTAGTATGTTTCAGGCTTTACTTGTGTCATTGAAGACGTGAGGTGAGGATCTGAGAGTTGTTCATTTACGATTTCCAGTTTCATGTTCCAGCCTTCAAATATACCATTAACTTCATAAATCTTGTGTTCACCTACTATATTCTCCTCTGTGATTGGTATTTTGATAGTGTAGTCCTGTGCTTGAAGTGATTTGATGATTGGCGGGAATGAATCATTCTAGCAAATTTCAGAAATGTGAGAAATATTTATTAAGAACATCAAACACATATTTGACTCTGATTTTTGTAATACTTATTTGTTTCTCAACATCGAACGCATTTTTCCCCAGTATTGTTTGAACTTCTCTGTCAAACAAAGTGATTTCAATTCGACCTGTGGGATCGGAAATGGAAGCTAAAACCTTGAACCTATATAACTTAGTAGTTAGTATGTTTAAGAAGAAATTGTATATTGATTTGCATAGTTAGTGAACTCTACATTTTAGTAGTTACTGAAATGTAATGAACGAATTTTATACCTTTTGTTTGGGTATGGAACCACTCTTTGGCATCTCTTGCAATAATTTTTTTTATTTTCCATGTTAACTTGCTCAAAGCATGAGGTGCAGACCTAAATGTTCCAATTTTTACTTTCATCCACATAGTTTAGTGTTCCTTTTCCAATGACCTCATCCTTAAAAATGTTTTTATCAGTTGAGAATAGATTGTATATTGTATTATATGAAAGGATAATAGGATACAGTTTGAAGCCTTTTCTTACATGTATGAACTCAGGACCCAATGAAGTGATGACTTCCATTGTGCAGTGTGTGTACGTCTTTCTTTCGTACTGAATTGTCCCATTGAGAAATTTGGTTCTTTTAACGTAATTGAAGAATCAAAAATTTAGTTTATGTAGAATAGTTTGATGTTAGAACTTCATTTGATTCCGTACTTTAGATGAAATTAATAGCTTACATTTTACGTAGTTGCGTAACACTGTGATGTACATAGTTTAAGAAGAATTTTATCGATGAGTATTTGCAAATATCAATTTCATCAGTGAAGACATGGTTAGTTGGTACAATTGAGACAATGTAACTATTTGTAAAATCGCAAAAAATGAAGTTAAGAGGGTAGAATACCATGCCACTTGCTAACCCTTCCACTTCCAATAATGATAATAACAGGTTCCACTGAGACATCTTCCATGGCACTTTCAAATTCAGTTGCCATTGCATTCCTGAAAGTGATGTTGATTTTTTTACTTCATCAAATGTAAAAATGGACTGTATTAGGCATTGTAAAAACAGTTGACTATGATATACTTAGTGTGCTTACCATCCATCATTAATTTTGAATTTAATAAAAGATTTCCCCTGTTGTGATTCTTTGACAGCAACTTTCTCATTTCTCTCCACCACACCTACAATATCTAATGTAAAAAAAAAGAGAAACAAACAATGGTCGTGAGGTAGTAGTACATGTTCAAAAACGAAAAAGTGTGACATGTTGCATTCAGAGTTTAGAAATTTACCAACTAAATAGTGATATTGTTTACACATGTTCAATAGGTCCCCAAATTCATAAAAGTCAAACGTGTTTTGTGGAATGAAAATTTCAGAATCATCTAGTTCTTTGACTTTTGTATCAACAGTGAAAATGATTTGTCTGTCAATCTGAACAGGTCTAAATTTTTCTTTGTCTAAATAATCCTTAACTCCGAAATTCTTCAGTAAATAGAGTTTCCCCACTTCTATTATTCTTGTCATTCTCTGTGCCATGGATGCGGGAACAAATGCTTGCATTCGATATTTCTATAAATGGTTGTAAATGAAAGTTAATGTTCTTTTTATGAACTGTTACAAAGTTTTATATAGGAAGAAGCATACCTTAGCATCCAGAAGTAGTAAGTTCCAGCCTTTAAACACTTCTCTAGTGAGACTAACACCCCTCCATTCTCTTATGATCCTCACTTTCACCTTCCAATCTGTTCTACCTTTGGTCACTTTTCTTAATGTTTCACAGTTTGTTGTGGACATTGTAGATGTATGGAGCACAATAAATTTGGTATGGTATGGAGCACAATAATTTTTTTGCGTGTTGTTGTTGGTACTTAAAGTGAAGTTGTATTAATTATAATTGTTGGATGTGATTGGTTCACAATTAGTACAATTTCTACTTTTGTACTTATGGTGATGTGTATTGATAAAATGTTTTATCAGAAGTTGAGTTGTATTGTGAGACAAAGAGTTATGATACTTTATTCTTATGAATGTGTAGTATGCTCGTGTAGTATGCTCAACTTTAAGGTTATATTCAGCACATATTAAATGTAATATTATGTCCTCCAAATATTAATGTGTAGTTGGATACTTGTACTTGGATAGTTACTATGAAACTGTTGTATTGGTTCGTCCGTAGTTTAATTATTTTGTCCTTCCCATGAATATTTGTAATTTTTGACGAAATATTATAAACTAACCAAAGTTCACATGAAACTGCAGATTACAAATGAACGGTAACCACGGCAAATGTTGATTGCAGAGAAAATTATTCATTACACTTGATGATAATGAATAAAGTACTTCCACAGTCATCCCATTTTTGCTATTGTTTGAAGATTTTGCCTTCGGAGGAGTGGTATCCTTTAGATTGATTGCATGTGAGTCAATTCCCAGTAAAATAGAATATTAGTGTTAATAAGGGTCATTACCAAAAAAGAAATTAACAAATACTTACGATGCTCATTTTAGTTGCAACTGGTTTTAGAGTTTGGTTCAGAGATGGTGAATGACTTGCGGATATCTCAACTTCAGAAATTTGAGATGCTTTGTATACTTTTGATCTTTCCTTCACATTTGTTTCTGTTATGATTATAGTGAAATTGTAAGTTTTCTTCTCACAGAACTTAAGCATTTTGGGTAATTGTTGTCCTTTCTCAACCTCAGGATCATCCCCTACCACATCATACACTGTCTTCCCAGTGATTCAGCATATCTCATCATCTGGCCATACCACATGAATAGTCCCCGATTCATCACTGCAAAGAGTATAAAACTGGAACCTGATGGATATAGGTTTTAGTGTTATTTGAAATAAGTATGTGATAGATATAAATAAAGGGGAAAACACTATTTTCATGTTTAATACCTTCTATCTATATAGGGGTAAATCCTAGCGCATTCGGGAGTTGGACATTTGAACTTCTTATTAACCTCGACTATTTCTATATCACAATGAGTACATATTGGGATGTACCAACTCATATTCTCATCAACCTTCTTAACTATAAGTTGGAAACATACTTGTTTCTACATAGCAAAAATATTGACAATCAATGACTGTTTCTATATCACAATGAGTACATATTTGGATGTACCAACTCATATTCTCATCAACTTTCATAACTATAAGTTGGCAACATACTTGTTTCTACATAGCAAAAATATTGACAATAAATTGACAGTACTATGATCAAGCAAATAGAGGAGTTTACGTGTTTATGTCATCATACAAAGACAAAACAAATTTGTTATTCAAATTCAACAAATTGTTATTCAAATTCAAATTAATAGCGGCAATCCAGTATTAGTGTCATTTGATTGTATATAATATTATAAATGAGTACAAATTTTGAAATTTGTATTTGAACTTATTGTTGATTAGACATGAGTTATGTTGAAGAAGCTTTGCAAACTTGGGCAACCGGACTCTTCATACATACATACATATATATTTATTTTATTAAATTTGTTTATCAGTTGGATCAGTGGGAAGCTTAGCAGCTGTATTAGTTTTTATATAATACGTGTATTATAATGAAGGGAAAGTATTAGTTAGGTACAACAGTTGCATTTTTTTGGTAGTTTCTAAAAAGTAGGAGGGATATTTTGGTCTTTGAACCTTGTAAAATGCTTCAGGCTTTATACTCATTAATAGATGGATAGTTGGAGGTAGTTACATAGCTCCTAGTACGTATCTACGATTTCAACGAAATTATCATCTCGTTTCCTCTTTCTTGTCCGAGAGTCGTGCTCGCATCAGGGGGAAACTGAAGTTAAGATAATGAAGGAGCTCCTAAATGAGAGTTTTCTTTTTTGAAATAAAAATGGATTTCATTAATAACTTGAAATATCATTCAAGAGTGTCTTCAATTAAATTAGAGGAGGAGACCTAATACATGAAGCTATTTAGCTCACAAGATAACCTAATCCATACATGTGTCACCTTATTTGCTTGCTTCCTATAAATATTAATCAAAATATTTCCACTAATCACAGCGAACTTACACCACAGTTGTACAATAATCCCCCAACTTCAGGTTATTTTATGTACCGTTGTTTATTGCACACACTCATAACATATATTCACTTTCAATATGAATGAGTTGAGCTGATTTGGTATTTTCTTTGTTGTCATGCAGAATTTCTAATATCCTCGCCAATTTTAAAACTGAACATATTCTTCCGTATGAATACTTGTTTCTTGGACAAAATTTTTCTCAGGATATCTTAGCACCATCCCAAAATGTAATGTCAACTGCATCTTAATACAGATAATCTTACGTAGTGTTATTGTTTAAACTGGCATGAAAATCCGTGCCAGGCATGAGTCATGTTTTAGTATAATTTTTAAATTTCGAGATGTTGCTGTGTGTATAATGTTCATGATTTATGATGGTAGGATTATACTTTACATACATAGTTACCGTGTTACCAATAAAAAACAATTTAGTGTGTGTAACCTTATTACCTTGTCACCATCTACAATTGAGTTTATTTTTAATTACTAATTAAGTAACCTTGATACTAAATATTTGGTGTGTGAAAGATTTATTCAATTTTTTATTTAACTTTATTTTTGTTGTCCGTTTATGTACGAAATTATGTATAATATTTATAAAAAGTGTAAACCGACATCTTTGTATTTTTTTTCAATGTATACAAATTGTCATTTACAGCTCATTAGGTATAAAACCTAAACTCTATATACATTAACACAAATGACTGAACCATATGGAATAAAAATCCTTATGCACCTAATTCTAAAAGGCAAAAAAAAATTCAACTAATATAATTTCATCCCTCCATAATGAATTTTGTGTGAAATATGCAAAGTTACATGGTGCAGAACACGTAACCACTGAGATTGATTTATATTATTATTGGTTGTATTTGTCAAATTTTCTCCTCTATACATATGTTCATGCATTTATGATACTCTTACTAATTTAAAAGATGCTGAAATGTAGTTTGCAATTTCACTGAAAGTGTGCGCTATTTTAAGTTTAATCAAACTTACTTATTTTATTGTAAAGGTGTATTAGTTAAAGATGGAAATTATCATACATCCCACATTCCTTCCCACAAGTATGTTTATATTCAAAAGCAGTTGAGAGTGCACTAAGAGCTGGCAAAATGCCTGATGTTTTCTACAACCTCAAGTTGTAAGAGGCAACAAACATGTCACCGTCCCAGGTTTAAGATTTTGACAAAAGGATCTGTAATAAATAGTACTCGTTAGACTTCACAAAGAATTGAAATCAAAACTCCCTAAAAAGTCTTCCCCTCTAAACAAAATTGTTTCTAAATTTCAAATTTTATCCTTGTTAAAGAATATTTTCCTTGCAAAAATATGTCTTTCATTATACTTGCAGTTTAATATGCACATTTTATTAAATGCCAAAATTATGAAAAAAAAATTTATCAGTTACCTTATTTCATTTAACGAATTGCATTTATTATCGTATTCTTAGTATTCTGTAATATTCTCTGTTACAATATGGAACTGTCCTCTCTCAGTGATGAACAAATATCACGAGAGCTGCTAGGGTTACAATGAATAATATTCTCGATAATGATAACACTTATAGTGTAAATCCTATGTATGTGTTTATATACTACACAGTTACAAGATAATTACTAATTTATATGGAATATAATTCTGCTTCCTAAAATATATCAATCAGATATCTTTTCTTCCAAGTATTCCATTCTTCATAGAATTCCTTCTTCATGCATACCTCTTCTTACGTTTGTCTCGATCTTCTTTCCTTTCAATCAGCCGTCTTCCTTATCTGAAAGTTTCCTTTAAGTTCTGATATTATCTCCTGATAAATATCTCCTGAACCTTAAGTACTGATCACTTAATTTCTGACTTCAGTATAAGTGCTGATTTCAGTTAAGTACTGATTTGTCCTGTTTAAGTAAGATCTGAAAACTAAACATAAATCATATTAGTCATGACATTATCAAATATATCTAACAATCTCCCCCAACTTGTAAATTAGCATAATATACAAGTTTAACAGATATTTGATGATGTCAAAAATATTAAGTACTAATGCATGAGAAATTGACTAGATAACTACAACTTACAGTCCTTAAAGCTTTACCAACTTTAACTTCTAATAACAACTTCAGTCTGTATATATATCAGAATTTGAGCAGTTGTAGATCTTGACTTGGCTTCACTTTTTGATCTCTCTGATGTCAGGAGTTGTTCTGAGATAGTTCTTTAACAAACATCTCTCAGCATATCTGAGTTCATCAATCATCCTCCTTTTAATATCTCTGAGTTCTGCAGAATCTTCACCAGTTTGGAAAATAGCAGCCCTGAGATCATTTATTCTAGCTTTCCTTATGTCCTGATCTAGTCTGATCAAATATGCCTTGTCAGACTCAAGATTGAATTCTACAGCCTTATAACCCAGAAAGGTAGTTATAATCTTAGCAGAGTTAGGCTTCATCTCAACAATATCACCCTTGTGATCTCTATAATTTGGAAGATATGTGTTGTCAGACTTTACAGAATAAAGCCTTTTTTGTCTCTGAATTTGAGTCTTCAAATAGTTTGCAATACTTTCTGTTATTTTGTCATTCACTTGAAGTAAGAATAAAACATGTTCTAGTTCTTCAAAATACTTCAGTGGTATAGCATTTTCCCTTATATGGTAAACCCTACCATATGTCATGAAATATAACAAGATGTGTTCTTTCAAGTAGGTATGGTAGACCATCTTTACAGACTCTAGTTGATTCAATCTTTCAGGAGTTGCACCAACACCTGGTTCACTTAAGGAAGTTGGATCATTGGTTGTGTTCTGCACTCTTCTTTCATCAGCACTACCCAATCCAGATTTATCTCTTGCTTCCTTTCCAGTAACCACTCTTGCTTCAAAACCACTTGCTGCAGTCTTCAAAGGTTGAGTCTGTTTGGCTTTAGTGAAACCTGGTAGGAGTAACCTTGAGGATTTAACATGAGCAATGTCAGAGGTTTCCTTTGATTTATCTTCTGATATCAAGTCAACTTGACCTATGTCAGAAGTTGCTTGCTTCATGATTATATTAGAACTGACTATATCTTGACTCTGAACAACTTGAGCCATGTTAGAGGTTGTCTTAGAAATCTTCCTTGAAGTCAGAGTAAGATCAGCATCTTCAACAGAAATTTCTTCATCCATAGGAGGCACATAAACCTTTATAGGTTCACCAACTTTTTATTTGCCCTTGGACCTTGGATCTATCTGCAATTATGATTTGACCTTAGTTGCCACAGGATTTGTCCTTTCTTTTATCACAATGCCTTTAGCCGTAGGAAGTTTCTTTTTATCAACAGAAGCTTCAGATTTGGAGTTGACTATTTCTGACTTGAGTATAGCTTCTTCTTCCATTAGACTCTCAAAGTCCATTCCTGGATTTTCTTTCAGAAATAACTGCCTTGAAATTTCTTCATCAAGATCCAAAAGTTCATCAGAACTTATCCTTTTACCAGTATCAGAAGTTATTCTTCTCCTAGTATCAGAATTTGTTCTATGACTTGTAGTTCCAGCTCTTCTTGATGAGAGACCTCTACCTTGACCATGACCTCCACTCATTCCAGAGTTTCCCCGGTCATCTTTTTCATCATCCTTCCCCTTCAGTGTCTTAACAGTTTTGCATTTGGACTTAATTACTTTCTCCCCCTTTTTGGCATCAACAGGTAAAAGAAGAGAGACATGCAATTCCACTGAGGATTGGATTTCATCGAGTTGAGATTGCTGAGAAGCTTGATTTTTTAAAATTTCATCAATCTGAGATTGTTGCTTCTCTTGGGTTTTCTCAATGTAAGCAACTCTATCAAAGGTAGGTTGGAAAAAACTTTTCTTTTCAAGTTTCATAGTCATTTCTTGCTTGAGTAATGCTTCTTGAATTTTATGCACCTCGGCATGAGTTGTTGAGTGTTGACCTTGAAGGTGTCTAGTACTCAATGCAGTAACTCTCAGCTGTGTCTTGAAATCATCAGTAACTAGCATCTCATCAGCTTTTGCCAAGTGCTCAGCAAGAATTCTTTCATTTGGAACAAAGGTAACTATGTTCCTCTCCTTAGTCCACTCCTGTCCTCTAGGAGTTTCAATCCAAGGTACTGGTGCATCTCCTCTAACAAACTTTTTAACTAGTTCAGTTTTTGAAGGAGCTTGTAGAGGTGCATGTCCAGAAGGACCAGCTTCATCATCATCTGCATTTGTAGCAGCATCACCAGTATCATCAGCATTTGCAGCATCAGAACTTACAGAGTCAACATCCTCTGATAAGAGAACAGTATGAGAGGATATTGAGGCTTCAACATCATCCTCTAAGTATTAATCTGCTTCAAAGTTCCGATCAACAGCCATATTTTGATGCTCACCTATAGTCTGATCTTCACTGTCTAGATGCAGAGAAGGTGTTGTAGACAATTCTGGAGTTGCATTAGCATCAGGAATTGGTGTTGTTAATGGATTGATTGGAGCTGGTGGAGCTTCTAAGTAGAGAACCTCAGGCATAATTAGGTTGTGAATATCAATCTCAGCACTTGTGCCTGGGTCTGCAGTAGATACTGGTTCATTTACAGGAGACACGGGTGATGTAGATACTTTATCTTGAGCAGCTTCCTGAGTTGGTGACAATGGATGTGTAGATGCAGTAGCTTCAGCAAATTCTGGCTCTTTTGAGATCAGAGATTCCTGATCTCTTTCCTTAGCTGCTGCTTCCCCATCCTCTGAAATTGACTCAGCCCTGTACCTTTGTGCTCTCTGTTTCTTGTATCTCTTTGAAGGTGGAGATTCCCTAGGAGTTTCAGCAGAATACATCCTTCTAAACCTTTTGAGAAGCTTTGAGCCCCCAATTCCAGTATCCTTCTGAGAAGAGACCTTCTCAGCTTCTTTGACAACAGGTTCTGATATAGGAACCTGTTCCTCACTGTCTGACTCATCTCTCAGAACAATCATCCTTCTCTTCTGTGGTGTCTGAGGTACAGTCTTTATCCTCTTGGGCTTTGAAGATGAAGGCCTCACAGTATGTGCTGATGATGAAGGTTGAGATATCTGTAAAGGTTTGATATATGTTCTGATAGAGGGTTGAGTAGGTTGAGGCGTATATGTGGTATATTCTGATGATTGTTGTGGTTTCTGGGATGTATTGGTGGGTTGAACATCAGGGTAAACAGATCTGTAGGTTTGAGGATCAGCATTTACCAGGATCTGTTTTACAGATGAGGTATCTGTAAGGGTCTAACCACCTTTTTCTTAAGGTCAGCATCTACCAAGTCATTAAAAGCCCGTTTTGTAAGCTTAAAGGGTGGAATTAAGTCAGTGGTAGGTTGGGGTTCATCAGCACAACATAAGTTATATATAAGCTGACAGAATCTAGCAAAGTAGACTACATTCCTATCTTCTGTCATCCTATCTTTTATAAAACCTAGCACAGCTCTTGCAAAATCAAAATGAATTTGGTGAATAATAGCATACCCGATGTGTTGACTCATAATTGGAATGGCATCAAAGTTGGAACACTTATTGGAGAATGCCTTAGTGATGCAGTCGAACAAAAAGCTCCATTCCTTTCTGATATGTGCTATTTTCAATTGTCCAAGTTTGGCCAAACTCTTCTCATACCCCAAATTGGCCATGAGCTGCTTCAGAACAGGTTCCTCCGCTGTTGAGAAAATGCAGCATTCTGGTAAGTGTAGAGCTTTACGAACTGCTCCAGGAGTTACCACATGCTCAACATCATTTACTTCAAAAATAATGCTTGGAGTACCAGTAGCACCACCATTATCAAAATGCCCAGTCCGCCAGAACGTCAGAACTTGTTGGCTTGAAATTACTTGAGGTTGGGTCAACGCATACCCAATCTCACTGTGTGCTAGAAGATCTTGCACAAAGGGCAAATCAGATGGAGCTTCAGCATGGTTCAAGATTGCAGCATAGTTGTTAGGTACAAACTTGGCTCCATCTATAATCAAATCCGTAGGTGCCATTAGAAAAATTGAGAAATAAGGTTGCCTGTAAGGTGTTTGATAAAATGTCTGTATGAAAAAGCGTCAGGAGACGAGAGAGAAAAGTAGTAAAACGAGAGAGATAAATTGTGAAAGTAAATAAAAGATTTTAGAATCTTTTCTCTCTTTTACTTATACACGGTAGAAAAAGTAACCGTTGGACACCTGTCAGACATGCACCAGTAAAGGATAATTAATGGGCACGGGAATACAGTAATCATTACTTATCACATGCAGTTTTTCAAGGAAAAACGGTTCCACTTACCAAGTAATCCCATTAATTAAGGTAGTTCAGTTTTATTTTAAAATTAAAAAATGTTCCCACTTAATAAATTATTTTCACTGCGAGACCAATATTCTGTAAAAATTTGACCAATGATGGAATGACCATAAAGAAACCAAGTAAACAAATATTGACACGTCAGAATCAGAACTTGATTTGTATCAGTGTTAAAACGGTCATCAGAATATGGGTAAATCAGGATTTAAAAATGCATCAGTATATCGAATGACTCAGAGATAAAATCTTGCATAAATATAAAATTTCATTAATATATTGAGCAAATACATTCCATGAAATTTAAAGTACATCAGAAAAGTACAAGATTGTCCTAAGCTACAAATCCTAACAACAACAACTTTTGTCCGAAGCTTTAGAAGCCAGACAAAGCTGACAGTGAAGAGAAACAGGGAGCAGAAACTATTTCTTCTTCCTACTCTCAACAAAAAGAACAACGAGACGAATGATTCGCTCCTGCTGTCGAAGATGACGGAGATGTAGATCTCTTCGAACTGTCAACAGATCACGTTTAATAATCTCTGGAAATTGAATCCAGAGATTGTGAGGGATGTTGTTGATATGGAATGGAGTTGGAATTCCATTTATAAAAACATGTACTGTCTCAGTACCATAATTGTAAAACCAGCCAAACGCAGCCATTTGTGGTGATAAGAATAAGACGAGAGTGAGTTTGTGAGAAAATGAGAGATGTGCTGGCTGGAATGAAGTGTTGGTTTATATAGCCAATGGAATGTCAGGAGACGCAAGGAAAATTTAATGATTATAGGTAGAAATAATTCTACCTCGTCTCCCTTGACAGATGAGAATAAAAACAACCATTGGAAGTATAAAACAGGATTTAATGCGCACATGAAACAAGTAAGAATTACTGTGCATGGACGTGTACCACTAACCCTAATTGTATTGACTGTTAATATCTCACACAAACATATTCTGATTTTAAATAAGACTGTTTTAGATTTTAACCACAAATAAGTCAAGTAAAGAATCAGAGTGTAATATCAGAACTTAGACTTATATCAGAACTTAACAGTCATCAAAACATGATTTCTTAACTCGAAAAGTAAATGCCTATTTTTGCAATTCTTCACACAAATTCTGATTTCATTTCTTCAGAACTTAATCATCAGAACTTCCATCATAACTTGTCCTCAGAATGTATGCAATCTGACACATAAACTGTTCATCGAAAACATCATTTATCACCACAGTAATTTTCATCATTCATATGGAGTGTATGGGTGTGCAGTAAGCTAAATATCAGATAAAGATCAAAGTCTGATTCACTTCAATATATCTTAAAAATAAGGCATAACTAAGAACTTTACTCAAATCCTGTCATGATTCTGAAGTCTACTTTAGAATGAGTTCATGCATGAGTCCACCTCAACTGTTTTGTGCTCATTTTATGCATCTTTTGAAATTCCATTTACAGTGGCTTCTCAGTGTAAGTGAGCCACGACTGCTTATCAGAATTTATGCAATTATCAGAGTATTTCTCCAGTAATCATAGAGTGTGAAAAGTCACCTAGAAAAATATTTATTTTTGCTTTTCTGATGCATATTACTTAATACCAGCAATGCACTTGGGTCTTCCCTTCCACAGTTGTTACTCTAGATCTCAAAGGAGTACCTGGTATTTATTCTTTTTTTTCCTTTTCTTTTGATAAGTGAGGCTTATCAGCACTTAGTACATTCACCATATTTACTAACATCATAACTTAAAAGATGAAAAGCATTATTCTAGTTATTGACTTAGTAATAAGATAGACAAAGTAAACTTAACTAAGCTCAATATCAGAATTTGCTTGTGTCAATAGATTTCCACATAAATAATTACTTCTAACATGGGATTTGTTAGTATATTAAAGACTACTAGGTCAGCATCTAGCATATTTATCCTCATTGGATTGAATAATCACAGAAACATGCATATCACTATCAGAGTTTAGAGATTCACATCAGACAACAATCAGTACTTAAGCAATTTTCAATAAGCACAGAATACACAAAGATAGTAATATCTGTAAATACTGATCATAAAGTCTGATACATTAGAACAAAAACTAAGCAGATTTAGAGAAAGAACCTGAAACCATTCCAAGTTCATTTACCAATCTTGTAAAAGTAGCTTCACACAGTGGTTTGGTGAAGATATCTGCTAGTTGTTGATCTGTTGGAACAAAGTGCAATTCCAGTGTACCTTCATCCACATGTTCCCTTATGAAGTGGTACCTAATGCTGATGTGCTTTGTTATTGAGTGTTGAACTGGATTACCTGTCATAGTAATAGCACTTTGATTATCACAGTAAATAGGGATTTTAAAATATGTTAACCCATAATCCAGTAACTGATTCTTCATCCAAAGAATCTGTGCACAACAGCTTCCTGCAGCAATGTATTCTGCTTCTGCAGTTGATGTGGAAATTGACTTTTGTTTCTTGCTAAACCAAGAAACCAATCTGCCTCCAAGAAATTGGCAACTTCCACTTGTGTTTTTCCTGTCAATTTTGCAACCTGCAAAATCTGCATCTGAGTAACCAATTAGTTTAAAGTCTGATTCTCTGGGATACCACAATCCCAGATCAGCTGTTCCCTTAAGATACTTGAATTTTTTTTTCACAGCTGTTAAGTGAGGTTCTCTTGGATCTGCTTGAAATCTTGCACAAAGACAGGTAGCATACATGATATCAGGTCTACTAGCAGTTAGATAGAGTAGAGAGCCAATCATACCTCTGTAAACAGTAATATCTACTGATTTACCAGTATCCTTATCCAGTTTTGTTGCAGTGGCCATGGGAGTGGATGCACTTGAACAATCTTGCATTCCAAATTTCTTCAATAAATTTCTAGTGTACTTGGTTTGACAAATAAAAGTGTCTTCTTCATTCTGCTTGACTTGAAGGCCCAGAAAATAGCTAAGTTCCCCCATCATACTCATTTGATATCTTGACTGCATCAGTTTGGCAAACTTCTTGCAAAATCTGTCATTTGTAGAACCAAAGATGATATCATCAACATATATCTGAACCAAAAGTAAGTCCTTTCCATGGTTGAGGTAGAACAGTGTTTTGTCTATAGTTCCTCTGTTAAATCCACTTTCCAGAAGAAACTGAGCTAAAGTCTCATACCATGCTCTTGGAGCTTGCTTAAGGCCATAAAGTGCTTTATCAAGCCTGTAGACATGATTTGGATATTGGGGATCTACAAAGCCTGGAGGTTGTTCAACATATACTTCCTCTTCCAATTCTCCATTGAGAAAAGCACTTTTCACATCCATTTGAAAGACAGTAAACTTTTTGTGAGCAACATAAGTAAAAAATATCCTTATGGCTTCCAATCTAGCAACTGGTGCAAATGTTTCATCATAATCAATTCCCTCCTGTTGAGAATATCATTTTGCAACCAACCTTGCTTTATTCCTTGTAATTATGCCATCACTATCAGTTTTGTTTCTGAATACCCATTTTGTACCAACAACAGATCTGTTCTTTGGTCTTGGCACTAGGGTCCAGACTTTGTTTCTTTCAAATTCATTTAACTCTTCCTGCATTGCCTGCACCCAATCAGCATCTTGAAGAGCTTCTTCTACTTTCTTTGGTTCAGTCTGAGAAAGAAAAGAATTATAAAGACATTCACTTGAAGTAGCTATTCTAGTTCTGACACCTGCATCAGGATTTCCAATAATTAAGTCAGGTGTATGTGATTTAGTCCACTTCCTTACAGATGGAAGGTTTTCTCTAGAACTGGATGCTCCCCCATGATCCATGCTATCTTCATCAACATTTTCTGATGCTCCCCCTGAAACTATGCTCTCTGAGTTGGATCCTTCAGAATTTAAGTTTTCAGAACTATCAGAACTTGGCTTATCAGAACTTGATGAATCAGAACTTAAAGAACCAGTTGTATGTTCTGATGCTTCTTGAGATGTGGTTGTATCATCAGTATGCTCCCCCTGCACAGGTGCATCTTCCTTTGACGTAGTCACCACATTTTCAATAACATCAGAGTTTAATCCATCAGAGTTTGCAGTATCAGGATTTAGACTGTCAAGATTTTCAGTATCAGAATTTAAGTCTTCATTTTCGAATTTTAGCTGATCATGATCATTGAAATCTTCAAGTCCAGTAATCTTCTTATCATCAAAGGAGACATTGATAGATTCCATGACAACCCTTGTTCTTAAATTGTAGACTCTGAAGGCTTTTGTGGAAAGTGGATATCCAACAAAAATTCCTTCATCAGCTTTTAAGTCAAATTTGGATAGCTGTTCAAGATGAGTCTTAAGAACAAAACACTTGCATCCAAATACATGAAAATACTTCAGATTTGGCTTCTTTTTCTTCACCATCTCATATAGTGTCTTTCCTTGCTTGTTAATGAGTGTTGCATTCTGAGTTAAACAAGCAGTCTGCACAGCTTCAGCCCAAAAATAGGTTGGTAGCTTTGCTTCATCAAGCATTGTTCGTGCAGCTTCAATAAGAGTTCTATTCTTTCTTTCAACAACTCCATTTTGCTGTGGAGTTCCAGGAGCAGAAAATTCCTGCTTAATTCCCTGGTCTTTGTTGAACTCTTCCATTGTCAAATTCTTGAACTCAGTGCCATTATAACTTCTTATTATCTTCACAGAATCTTTGACCAATTTATCCAGTTGCTTGACATGATCAATCAAGATAGATACAGTTTCACTTTTATGTTCAAGAAATACACCCATGTGTATCTGGTGAACTCATCCACTATGACCATAACATATTTCTTCTTTGGAATAGACATGACATTCACTGGACCAAATAGATCAACATGTAGTAGGTGATAAGGCTCAAGAATTGATGATTCAGTCTTGCTCTTGAATGAAGATTTTCTTTGTTTAGCCTTTTGATAAGAATCACAAAGGCCATCAGGAGCAAATATTGACTTTGGCAGTCCTCTCACAAGATCTTTCTTGACTAGTTCATTTATATTGTTGAAATTTAAATGAGAGAGTTTCTTGTGCCAGTTCCAGCTTTCTTCAATTGATGCTCTACTCATCAGACAGATTGCAGAACCATCAGTACTTATTGAAAGCTTGGCTTCATAAATATTACCATGCCTGTATCCTATCAGAACAACTTTTCCTGTAGATTTGCTTACAATTTCACAGTGTTCTTCAAAGAAGTCCACATGATAACCTATATCACAGATTTGACTAACACTCAGCATTTTGTATTTAAGTCCTGAGACCGGAGCTACTTCTTTAATGATGACATTCCCAAGATTGATATTGCCATATCCCAATGTTTTTCCAATGTTGCCATCTCCATAAGAAACACTTGGGCCAGCTTTCTCCACAAAGTCTGATAGCAGGGCTTTATTTCCAGTCATATGTCCAGAACATCAACTGTCCAGAACTAAGATATTTTTCCAGTTGCCCTGCAATCACAAAGACCACTAATGATTAGTTTTAAGGACCCAGACTTGCTTGGATCCTGTGGCCTTATTAAGTTTGTTAACATTTGAAGCGGATTTTGCATCAGAGTTTATGTTAACATTTTTCTTATCATCATTTACACTATCAGACTTTATATCAGAACTTACACTAGAAGGAACAATGCTAACTTTCTTTAATGAAGGTTTTATTTGATAATAATCATAGTACAAACTATGATATTCCTTACAAATATAAATGGAATGCCATAAAGTACCACAATGAAAATAAGGATTTTGTGGCTTATATCTAACAGGATGACTCTTAACTCCTGACTTTGAAGGTAAGGAGTTTATGTTCTTATTCTTCCTGCAAAAAGAAGCCAGATGGTTAGAACTTCCACAGTTATGACATGTTTTTCTAGGAGGATTAGGAACAGTCTTATAATCATTACTTTTATTTACACCTTCCTTTCCATTCCTATTTTTCCTAGGTGACTTTACCTTGTTTATATTCTTAACTTCTTTCAGCTTATGCTTAAGCTGCTTTTTTGTCATTAAGCTTACGTTTACTTCAGTTGTCCTTTCCTGTTCTAGTTTGTCAGAAGTTAATTCCTCTTTAACTTCTGATTTCTCAGTATCAGACTTTACAGGTACAAACTTAACGAGTTTTAGCTTTGGCTTTTGTTGAACAACTTTAGGCTTAATTTCTACAGTTCCTTTATCATTCTTATCATCTCCATAACCTAAGCCCTCTTTCCTGTTTCCACTACTTAACAAATTCTGAGTTGTTCTGCCAGAGTTAGTCCAAGTCCTGATAATCTCTCTTTCCTTTTCTAGCTCAGTTTTTAGAGATTCATTCATTTTAAGTACTTCATCCCTAACATAGAAAACATCATCTCTATGAGTTTGATGGAACATGACTAACTCTTTTTCGAAATAATCATTCCTCTTTTTACAAGCAAGATTTTCAGAAGTTAATCTTTCGCATGTTAAAGTTTGATCTCTATAACTAATAAACATGGTTTTAAGATATCTTCTCAACTCATTAATATCATCAATATGAAAGGCATAAGTAGTTTGAGGTACCTTTAACTCAGCAGCTTCAGAACTGCTATCAGCATTTGCCATATCAGCATTTGCCATCAAGGCATAGTTCTCCTCACTTTCAGAATCTAAAGTGTCTGTCTAGCTTTTCTTCTTTGTGATAAGAGCCTTGCCTTTGTCACTCTTCACTTTCTTACAATCAGGAGATATGTGGCATTTCTCACCATAGTTGTAGCATTTGATATTTGAGTGATCTCCTCTGTCAGACTTCCCTCCTTTGCCTTCAGATTTTTTGAAATTCTTCTTATCAGAACTTGCACCTTTCCTGGTAAACCTCTTTCCCTTCCTGAACTTCCTATATGCAATCCTTGTGATTCCTTTCACCATAAGAGCACACAGCTTCATCATCTCTTCATCAGCATCTATCTCAGGCAAGCTTTTAGTTTCTGAGTCATCATCACTATCAGAACTAGATGACTTGATATCAAACTTTGTGATGAGCGCTTTTCCCTTGCCTTTCCTTGAGGTAGCTGCCTTGGGGGATTCTTCTTCAGCCTTAAGAGCAGCTGTCCTTGACTTTCCTCCTTTCCTCTTGCTTCTTTGTTCCATCTCAAGTTCATGAGTCTTGAGCATCCCATAAATTTCATCAAGAGTTGTTTCTTCAAGATTATAGTTGTCTCTTATAATTGTTGCCTTCAAATCCCAACTTCCAGGATGAGCTAACAGGAATTTAAGGTTTGAATCTTCAATATCATACTCCTTATCAACTAGTGACAAATCATTCAAGAGTTCGACAAATCTGTCATATAAATCAGTCAATGACTCATTAGGCCTTGAGTCAAAGTGTTCACACTCTTGAGTGAGTATTGTCTTCCTGTTCTTCTTAATCGAATCAGTTCCCTGGCACCTTGTCTCCAAGGCATCCCATATTTACTTTGCAGTCTTACAGTTAATTACCCTGTTTGACATTACATTCTCAATGGCACTATGCAGCAAGTGTCGTACCTTAGCATCCTTAGCAATTGAAGCAATATCTTCAGCAGTGTAATCACTCTTCTCCTTTGGTATAGACTTTGCTGCTTCACCTGCAACTACAACAACGAGTTTTGTTGGCTTGTGAGGTCCTTCATGGATTCTGTCAAGATATTCTGGATTAGTAGCTTCCAGAAACATAGTCATCCTCACCTTCCATATGGGATATTTAGATGGCTTCAGTATGGGAACTCTAATAGCCTCATATCGACTATGGATTTGAGTCGTTGGTGGTTCTTCAGTTTTGGTGGGCTTGGTTGGAGTTTCTGCTTCAGACATGATTGTTTTTGGATCTTAAACTGTTTGTGTGTTAACAGACAGGCTCTGATACCACTTGTTAGGTCACACACATTGTAGAAGGGGGTTGAATACAGTGTATAGCACAATCAAATCGAATTCAAATAACACAAGTAACAGAAAACAGACTTCATTCAATGCAATAAACTCTGTTACAATATGGAACTGTTCTCTCTCAGTGATGAACAAATATCACGAGAGCTGCTAGGGTTACAATGAATAATATTCTCGATAATGATAACACTTATAGTGTAAACCCTATGTCTGTGTTTATATACTACACAGTTACAAGATAATCACTAATTGATATGGAATATAATTCTGCTTCCTAAAATATATCAATCAGATATCTTTTCTTCCAAGTATTCCATTCTTCATAGAATTCCTTCTTCATGTATATCTCTTCTTACGTTTGTCTCGATCTTCTTTCCTTTCAATCAGCCGCCTTCCTTATCTGAAAGTTTCCTTTAAGTTCTGATATTATCTCTTGATAAATATCTCCTGAACCTTAAGTACTGATCACTTAGGTTCTGACTTCAGTATAAGTGCTGATTTCAGTTAAGTATTGATTTGTCCTGTTTAATTAAGATCTGAAAACTAAACATAAATCATATTAGTCATGACATTATGAAATATATCTAACAATATATATAATTAAATTAATTTGGAAAAGGTCTAAGACATATTTTGAAACTAAAAAAGGGATTAATAAATATGATAGTGATATGATAATGTATTATGTTTGACCTTATATTTTGAATCTTACTTTTTTAAAATTCTAAATAAAATGTTAAATTCTACAATGTTGAACAACACTCACATATTATATGTATGAAATTAAATGATTATGTGGTATAGTGGTATAAAGACATATATGTGAATAAGGAGGCTCAAGTTCGATTGTCACCACCTACATTTTTTCTACATATAATAAACACAGGGACAAATTAGAATGTTGGGCTATTATATATATAATAGATAGATAGATGAATGTGTATTGAATTTAATTTTATCATACTAAAGAGTAAGTATATAACAAAATAATTCTTTATTTTCTAGAGTGATCAGCTCTAATGACCATCAATTTGTGACATGCATGCACATATTTCATCATTAGTGGCTAATTACCATCATTTAGCCACACCTCTGATTTTCCTCCATCATTTGGGATTGGGGTTTTACCATCTTTTCATTGTAATCCAGGTTGATCCGATTTTTATGCATATCCCTTATCAATATATTATATAATAATAAAATTGCTAACTAGATACTTAGTATTTGTTATATATATATATATATATATATTATATTATATTATTGTAATGTTTTACTAACTGATGTGAGATATGATCATGTTAAAGCTGCTTCCGAACGTACATATTGAGGTTTTACGAACCGATCACTTGACATGGTAAGAGGTATGGTTATTGGAGTACTTAAGTTCGAGTACCTCGTATCCCGATATCTATTATGTCTATTATAGGTAAACATGGGTTTTACACCTATTTAATAAATTACTTATATGCCCTTTTAACCATATTACTCTAAAAAAATGTTTGGATTGGAATCGGACACATGACCTCGTGAAACAGGAAAGATTATGTTGAGACATACAACCATTGCAACAACACAATTTAATACAATTTTACCAATCATTAACTACATGGCTTTAATACGAGCTTTTAAACCTATTTTAATAATTTACACATATATCATTTTAATCATTAATGTCCCACGACCTGCTGATCCTATGAACAAATAAAATGATATTCACATTTATAACCATTGTAATAGACTCATAGCTTGGGCTTAAAATTATTACTCTTTTTAGAAAAAAAATATGTATATTATACAAATGATAAGAATACGTGTAATGATTAAAATCATTTATCCAAAAAAATATTTATTTGAATAAAATGTTTTTAATTAATATTCATAATATTTAAGCCACTATTTATATCCTCATAACACAATTTTTACACAAATTATTAAAATTGTAACAAAAATACAAATTATCTGAATTCAAGATTCAAAAAAAATTAGTATAGAGGGGGGGTCATGAATTTAAATATGGATCCTCTCATTAATCATCAATCTATTATTATTGTATCCATCATCCTCGTCAAAATCACAATGCTTTGAAAATAATCTGACATGATCAATATTATCATAGATAAATAAGAAATCGTTGGAGTGAGTACCGATTGAACGAATTTGAAGTCGTTTGAATGCGTAGTTTAGATTGGTTCTCTCGTCGCGCGCGCACACATATATACTCATAATTCTATTATATGTGTGATGCACTATATATTTTACAGAGTATAGAATATTTTTATCCTAACTAAACGACTTCAATTGCCAATGTTGTCTCTAGATTTTGTAAAAAATGGGTTTATTAAGCAAGTAATAACAAAAATGACTTTCTACTAGGCAATTTAGTATAATTAACATATGAAAAAACTTATTATTTTACAAAATGAGTATATATGATTGTCATGAAGATATTTAATTATGAAATTTATAATCTCAGTTGTTGCGCTAAACTGCACAAAAAAAAGTTACTTAGCCAATATTACCTATAAGTAAACAATTAGACCGAATATTACTTTTATTCAGTAAATAAAAAAGATAAAAATTGTGTTGGCATTATAAGTTTTAATATATTGTACGGTATTTGAAATTAAAGTAAAGACTTATATTTGTGTTAACAATTTCAATAACGTTTTATAATATATACATATACATACATAAATATATATATATATTACAAGAATTAGAATGCATTATGTGCGTTGCATTACTTTCCATTTTTCTAATACAATATTCTATAAAGAAAATAAATAAATTATAGTATTATAATTACAATAAAAACCATTTAAGGTTTTAAGAATTCAAATGTATAAAATTTTACTGAACTCTAATTCGTACTTTGGGGCTGAAAGCTGATTGAATGACTATCAACTACTGACATTTAAATAAATCGAGATAAATAAACCATTCTATCATAACATAAAATATAAATACATGGAATCGAATGTGACATGTGCTTTGCATGGGCTATCATGGTAGTTCTTAATAATTATTGAACATGAACATGTTGATATTGTATTTTTGTAGGCTAGAAAATGGGAAGTGATTCTCATCATCCTATTTGAAAAACAATCTGAACCATAGGCCTAAAAAAGAACGAATTACCTAGTGATGCACTTTTCAAACCCCAATAGAAGGATTTTCGAGCGAGACAGATCTCAATGATAAAAGCTAGAATTCTGGTAAGACTTTAGCAGGACCAGACACTTCATATGGAAATTGGTCTTACCAAGATCATAACTCATATCATTAAATATAATTATATCAAAAATAGCTTAAAATTTTATGTCAAGATATATCATTTTTATTTTGGGTGCTTTCATTTACGTATTTTGGTACAACACAATATTAAAAATGTTTAAAACAACTAAAAATATTTATTTCAACAACAATAATATATTTAATTATTTTGAAATTAGCCTACTTTTTTGTAAATAACTAGCATTTTAGCTGTGCTACGCACCGAACTGCCGACCCATAATTGTCAATAATCTTTACAATAAAATAAGAGGATGATGATCTTGATGTTAATCCCGGAACATTTTTTATGAGATTACGAGAAAATCATGTAAAAAAAATAATTTTGACATTATATACTTATCATCTTTTTATTTTATTTTTAAATTAGGATAATGAATATTTATAACCGTAATAAAATACACACAAATCAATGACTAGCTTAATTTTTTTTCTTAAAGTATACTTCAGAATCCTTAAACCCATATTAAAATATAGGGATATTCTCTATGGTATCATTGAATAATTGGCTTTTTTATGATGGTATCATCAATTTATTGGCTTCTACTCGAGGTTACACATTTGGTTTTCACTTTCGATAACCCCGTATTAGGTAAAATGTAATAGAATTAATTTCAGTTTAAAATTAAATTATATATTTAAATTCTTCGTAAAAAATACATAAATATATTTTTAAATTATGTAAAATGAAGTTAATATGAGTGAAATATTAATGGTCAATTTAAATATATTTCACTCATTTTAACTCCATTTTACATGATTTAAAGGTCCATTTCATGTATTTTTGCATAGATTATAAATATACAATTTTTTTTTTCAGTCTGAAATAAATTCTATTATATTTTATTTAACATGGGGGTATCCAAAGCGAAAAATCAAATGTACAGAGTTATCACGAGTAGAAGCCAATTAATTAATGGTACCAACAGAATAATCCAATTTTACAGTGTTATCATTGAGAATATCCCTACAATAACATTAAAAAATTTATAGTAAATATATTTTACCAATTTATTTCAAAAATACAGTGTCTCTTTTTTTCTATGGTTATTACAATTTCTCTATCCCATTTTTTCAACAATACAATCCCATGCTTTTTCTCTCTTTTGTGTCTTTATCATTCTTTCCCTTAATCATCATCCTTCATCATATACGATTTTGGATTATCATCTCACTTCCCTCTTTTTCAATGTATTATCATTCATGTCTTCCTTGATTTATATTTGACTTAACTCTCATTTACATATATATTGTTAGGTCTCAATATGTTTGTAGAAGGGGTTGAATACAAACAATATCGTTTAATCGAATCAAATGTGGAATAAAAAAGTGAAACAAAATTCAAGTTAAATAAAACTATTATTAAACTTGAAAGGTGTTACAACAACAGTATCGTTTACAAGGGATTAATCTCAAATAAATTATTCCAAATCTAGAATAAATTCGACATGAACTTTTTCTATTTTTGTAATAAAAAGGATCAAATGCTAAATGCAATTTGAGATTAAGTTCTAGGGATTTTGATCCGCTAGATAGTTACACAAGAACAAGAAAAGGATTTCTAGTGGATTAGATTTAACAATGAATACTAGAAAAAAATGATCTGTGAAATTGCAATAAGTTCTCTGCTGTTTTATTTGTTCTGTGTTCTGCTGTTTTTCTTTTGATATTCAATGCTCTGCTTAAAAATAAAACAGCTGCTGCTCTTTATATTCAATCCTGTGTTTTTTAATTGGCAAGACAATCCTTTTAGCTCAGCAAGACAATCCTTTTAATTGGTAGAACTTTCAGTAGGACAATCCATTGAACTGGCATGACTTTCGGCAAGACATTCCTAAATGAACTGGCATGACTTTCGGTATGACTATTGATTGTCATACCGATTGTCATACCAATACAAAAGATTGTCTTGCTGAATTAATTTTGAATTTAAATTCAAAATCAATTCTGAAAAACCAAAATATTAATTCAGAATTAATTAATCAATTAATCCAATTAATCAATAAATTAATCTTTGCAGATATAATTTATTTTCTTAATTAAATTATATGATTTAATTAATTAATTAGAGAATTAATACTAATCTTGAACAGCAGCCACTCTTCTGACAATCTTCTAAAAATCACTGAATCCATTTCACTACTTCAATGTTGACACTCGATGTACTGTCTGGTTCATGAATGACTAACTTCTGTGATGTTTCTTCATGTCTTGATTTTCTTCAGATTAAATCCCTGTAATCAATTGATACCCTGACGAGATCTCTGTCACGTGATTAAATCCACAATCCACATATGTTACTTTGAGAGATCTCTCTGACGATAGAACCACTATTTACTTGTTACGTCCTTATTTGAGTTGAGTTAAATCCTCGAATAAACAAATAGGCTATGACATATGCCTTTCAATCTCCCCCTATTTGTTTGTTAGACAATAACAACAAATACCTAGAGGATAACTCAACTAACAAATAAGAAAAAGATATAAACAGTAATGCAAAGTAAATAGCAGAAAAGTTCTGGATTATATTTAATATTTTTCAGATTCCAAAAGAAATTTACAAGTGAATACAAGATAGATGTTCCTCTAGACGGAACATATAACTACATTAGTCTATCTTGATTCATAAAGCTCTAAGCAAATTACATTAAGTTTTGAGCTAATTGAATTCAGTTGTCTTCCCTTCCGAATTCACCTTATTCCAAATCTTGAAGCAACTCCTTGTCAAAGACACGATCATTTTCAGAAGTGAAGCTGGCTGGTCTGACTGGTTGAACTCCAACTGACTTTAGCTTATTCTTGAACTGATTGTACCTTTTAATATTCTTTTCATAATAAGCTTGAATCGGATCAGCTGCTTGAGTTTTCAACATGGATGAATATCCAGCAGTTCTTAAGTGATGTTCCATCCAGACAAGATGCTTAGCTGAGTAGTCTTTAAGAGATTGTGAATCGAGCTGGCAGATTTAAAGATAGTCAGACTTAAAGAATCTTACCTGATGAGGATTGTTGACCACTTGAGGACTAGCCCTGCTGGCAAACTCTTTGAGCCTTTCTCGAAGAACTTCATTCAATTCTGAGCTTCTTTTGACTTTGTTGAGAAGAACCCAAATCTCTGATAAAGAACGATTCTCAAACAGATGAAGTGATACCTTGAAAGATCCTTCGCTCTGACAATATACAAATATGCTCATTTCATTTAGAGATCTGTCAAAGGCAGCTGTGATCCTTGAGACTTCAGTCTTTATAACATTCATGTACACGTCATTGTTTGGATTAGAGATCTCCAGCTTGTCCAGAAGATGTAGAAACTGCCTATCATTGTTTGTGCTCAATTGAGGCATATCAAGTACTCTCCTAGCTTCATCCCATTTTTCACCAATCTTCAGTCTGACATCTCTTCTCCTTTCTTTAGCTTTAATGTCATAAAGACGTTGCTTTTCAAGAGTTTCTGTTCGTTCAATGTTTTTCCTCATATCAATGATCTGGGATACCTTTTTGAGTTCAGCTTCTTTTCTTTTCAACTCTGACTGCTGCTGAAACTCTTTCTCAAAAATAGGATCCACTTGAGCTTCCTCTTCCCATTCTCCAAAATCACTTTCCTCCTCAGCTTCAAAGAAACCATCTTTATCTTCCAAGACTGGTTCAGTGGGAATGTCAAAAATATCAAATTCATCCTGTTCTCCACTATAGTAGACATCATCAGCCTTCCCTGTGCCTCCAACAGAAGAATCTTTTTCTTTTCCCTTTCCACTTCTCCCTTTCTTCTCCCCCTTAGTTGAGGAATCCTCTATAGACTTTCCCTTATACCCTCCATGACCTCCATCACCTCCAGAGCCTGAGCCTCCACCAGACGGCCCTTCAAAGAAAGTCCTTTGTTCTTCATTAGGGCAGTGAGAATTTTTGATCATGAAGTACAAGTGCTTCATCCCTTCATTGAGATGTTCCATGCCCGTCTCTATCTTCAGAAATCTGGAGGAATCCAGTGAATGATTCATTTCAACCAAGTCTTCAAGAGAAGTCATTCTT
Source organism: Apium graveolens (assembly GCF_009905375.1). Classification (NCBI taxonomy): domain Eukaryota; kingdom Viridiplantae; phylum Streptophyta; class Magnoliopsida; order Apiales; family Apiaceae; genus Apium; species Apium graveolens. Next base: position 268,134,563 of record NC_133655.1, on the reverse strand, counting down.
GTATGGAGAGAGCAGAAGTTTGAAATATCTTCAGCTGATAAAGTTGGAGATGCCTGGATTGAGTTAAGCTTTGGTACAACAGAGGTCTTCAAATCTGATATTTCAGTCCTGATGAGAGCCAGCTGATTATTGACATAGGTGGAAGAAGAAGACCGTTCAACCACTTGTGCTTTGAATGATTGAGCCTCAGCCTGACTTTTTGCAAGTTGTTCTTTCAGGTGGCTGAGAGTCAGATTTTCCCTCAAAAGCATGTGACTGCTCTTCTGCCGTAACTATGGCAGGCACTGTAACCGACTCAATGTGCACTCCTCGCTCTATGTCCTGAGTATCATCTATTGGTATGTATGCTTCCATTGTGAGTAATGGAAGTGTGCTTGACTCAGTACAGGATGTCATGGCCCTATGGCGAATTTCAATAGATTCATCCTGTTGATAGAATATCTCTAGTAACTGTTCACTGGCCATATCAAAGTCCATGTCCTGTTGGGAGGACAAGGATGGGCTTTCAGATGCCTCAGTAAATGTTCTTCTTTTCTTGGGAGGAGGCAGAGCTGAGGGTTCATTCACATCCAACAACATACTACTTCCTACTAACCTTCTAGGCAACATTTTAGACAGTGGGGGAGAGGTTGAGATAGGTTGTGACTCTGTGTTTGGCTCTATGACCTGGGATTAAAGCTGTGGTTCTACAACTTCATGGTCAGCCCTATCAACCACTGGGGGTCTTTCAACAGAAGTAGGAATAGTTTGAGTGTGAGGAATCATTACCTGCAGAGGGAGAACATATGATGTTTGAGCCTGGGTGGTTTGAACCACTGGAGGTTGAGCTTGATGTTCATGACCGGGAAGATTGAAAATAGGTAAAGGAATGTAAGTGGCCATGAAAGCAGATATAAGTACTGGAACTTGCATGAATTTAAAGGTTGTGTCTTGGCGAGTGTAAATCTTTTTGCTTACTGGAGGGGGTTCAGTTACTGAAGAGTTAGCAAAAAGAGCTTTATGCTCAGGTGAGAGAAGATGTTCTGCTATGAGCATGAGAAAATGAGCGTAGTAGCACGAAACCCTACAATTTGTAGAATGATCACGTAAAGCAGTAGTGAGACGTCTTAGAAGAATGGGTAAAAGTTGTAATATCCGGGATATATCGTGTAATTATTTTTGCTATTATATAATTATTATGTGTGTTCAGTATCTATTCTGTGAGCCAATTGTTAAGTGTTATCTGTACTTGAATATTCAAAAATAATATTAATTGAGTATTTTAATTTTTATATGTCCAAAATAAAATATAGATAATTGTCATATCTTCCTAATTATTTTTATGTTGATTTATGGATTTATAAGAATCATATGAAATTTCTAAAATCTTTTTTCGGGTAATTAAAATCTATTTTATAAAAACGGGAACCAACCGACGTCAACCGTTGTTACGTTTTTGGAACCCGAAACTCTTTCGAGAACTCCTTCCTAACCTAATTGTAATATTCCGAGCATTTTCCATGTTTCGACTTTTTCGATCCGGCGTACGGTTTGTCCTGCGCGGGTCCCGGCGCAACATTTTCGATACAATATTCGTTCCGGTAAATCAATAAAACCCGTATTTTCGATAAACGGGAGCTTTTTATTAAACTATCACAATTACCACTTCGTAATACGTGTAACCAGGCACTGAGACCAAGACCGCAGTACAAATTGTACTGATTTGGATAATTATCCCGAAAACCGATACCGTTTGGATCAGTTTTTACAAATAAACGTACCGTTTTATATCCGGAATGATCCAACGGGATCCTAATTTTCCGTAATTATAAATAGCCTTTTACCGTATTTTATTTCGTATCAAAATCATTTGCAGACAGATAATTATATAATTTTCAGAGAAAAACCCCAATTTCCTAAAACTGTTCTAAGAATCAAACAAGCATTTGGAGGTGTTATTGAATTCGGTTTGGAAAGCTCGAGTAACCAATCTGAAGGTTTTGAAGAGCTCTACCAGATTCTGTAATTCATACACCTGCAGAAATCAAGGTTATTTTTCTAAAAATTTATTTATTTTCAAATTTATTTTATTAAAAATATGAATTTTTGTTCGGATGATTGTTTGTATGATTTGATGATTGCATGTTGTAGAGCTTGTTTTCCTGATGATTTTCATATGTCATACGTTTGATTTGGAGTTCAATAACATGTTCAAATTTGAGTTTGATTTTCGAATTTTAAAATTAGGGTTTATAACCCGTATGAATGTTCTTAATTGAAATTTGGGGGTTTCTTATTCTGTGATAGATTGATGTTGTGTTATAGTGGGTTGTGTTCTCTGTGAAATTTGCAATCTAGTCGTATAAGTTTCATGAACCAACGAGGTCTGTAGAGAAGGGAGTTGTGTTTTGAAGTTTTCCGATGTTCGCCGGAAACTGGAAAATTTCACGGCCAAATTCCGGCCAACTCAGGGATTGTTAGGATGAATTGATTGCATGGTTGTATTCCTGGTAACTTGTAGATGTGATCTGGAGGTGTTGGTGGGATGAGGACCCCGGGAACGTGTTCTCCGGCCATCCCTGACTTTTTCCGGCGACTGGACTGCAAAATTGCAGTTTGGTCCCTGTAGTTTTGAAAACGATACAGTTAGGTCCCTGTAGTTTCCAGACTTTGCAAAAATTGGATTTCTGTTTTAAAAATGTTTAAAAATCATATTTCCTATTTATTTTTATTATAAAAATTCATTTTTAATTTCTGAAAATTCTAAAAATTATTATTTTAATTCTGAAAATTATTTTTAATTCACAAATAAACTAAATTAATTCCAGTTAATTTCTAATTGATTAATTGGTCAATTAATTCGAAAATTAATTGATTAAATGATTTAATTAATTATTAATTGATTTTAATTAATTATTTAATTAGATTTAATTATTTAAAAATGATTTAAAAATTCTGAAAAATGGTTTCGAGCTTTAAAATATCATTCTAAATTATTTCCAAGGCTCGATAATTATTCTAAAATTATTTCAGAGCCCGAATTGGCCAACCGAACCCTGTTTATTAACCCGAAATTGATCCAACGACCCGTTTTAATTCCGAAAAATGTTTTAAAAATCATTTTAAATACCAGAAAGCCTATTTATGACCCGAGACTTCTTTATAAATGATATATCATTGATTACGTGATGTATTATATGCTATATGTGACTTGTTAATTGACTATCGGTCTATATATTCGGTGTTTACTTGATTATCGCATAACTTTCAATCCGTTAATCGGATTTGGGTAAAACGAAGGGTAGATAGAAGTATGTGTTGAATAGAATTCAATGAGTAAATTATTGATAGATGCTTATGATATATGAGCAGAAGAGGCAAGACGTAGGAAAGGGAAACAGATAGTTGAGGAGTAAGACGCTTGTGATTGGAAGCGAGTGCAGTGTAGTAAGCTAATATCAGGCAAGTGTTCTGAACTTTCTAGAGATATTGTAGTATTTGATAGTCAGATTGATATTGCAAGTGCTTTGAAGCACTGAACCCTAAACTCTGATTCCAGTTATTGTTCTTGAGCCATAAACCTTATTCTTTCTAGACCATTGATTGTTGTATACCTAAACACAAATCTCAAGTATATGATACTACTCCACAAATACATGTAAACAAAATCCCAAACACTGAACTGAATTACTTGTACATTCAATCATTGTATCCCATGCTTTGAAAGCCCAAATCTTTGAAACCTTGAAATGTTGATTCCTTTGTTATCCAATTCTTTCATTACCCAACATCCAAGCTTTTAAATTACCTTATTGATCCTTACAAGGATTGAAACCCTTTCATTGTTAAACATTTATTGTTGTTAATGATTTCAGTTATTGTTTATTATTGCATATTATGTTATTATGTTAGAATTGGATTGTTTTTATAAAATTGTGGACCAGATTCGTGGTCAGACCATATAATGGTCAAGTTAGGCCAATGTGTGCCTTGGATCCAGTAGTTAGAGCAATGATGTGTGCCTTGCTCGGGGTTAGTACGTGACTGATCAGCAGCCTAACCTTGGTTTTTAAATTAAAAGTATAATATCCAATTCTAAATCATAATCCATTGTTCACTTGATATCATAATCATATTCACCTGATGATCATTATTCTCAGTTTTGTCATTGTGACTTGCTGAGCTAGTTAGCTCATTTGTGTGATGTTGTTTATATTCTTTCCAGTTAAAAAGGAACCAGTTGGTAGCAAGGATCCTCAGTCTAGCGCGAGAGCTAGGGGTTCAGGTTGAGAAAGCTGAGCTAGTAGGCTTCTTTTGGGATAGTTTAAGTTTGTAAAAGTTTGTAATAATGTTTAATACTTAGTTTGAGTTTGAAATAGTTGGGATTTGAACGGTTTGTAATATATTGGTGTGTTTGGCTTGTGTGCATACTTTAACCTGTTGCGGTCCATGGTGGTTGGTAAGTAGGGTCACTGCATATATTATTATTATCTTTATTATTGTTATAAGCAGGTTATAATTAAGGTGTGTGTGTGGACCCCAAACTTCTGACCCGGGTTTGGAGGGCGCCACAAAAGTAGTTTGCCAAAATTGATCCTTTGATTGAAAACAACCGCAAGACCAATATACTGCAGAGTGGAAGTGATGTTGTGAAAGTTGGATTTAGTGCAGTTGGAAAACACTTTAGAAAGTGTATCGAAGAAAATATCCCATTCAGAAACAAAATTGGATTTAGACAACTTGGTTAAGTTAATCACCCCCTGATAGTAAAAAGCATGGAAAAAGTTTGAAATATCATTTTCAGAGGGCAAATTACAGAAATTGTCCATTGGAAAATTTAACGTTCGATTGACGACTGTTTCATCAACTACATACTGTGTGTTTGCCACGGTGAATGAAAAAGATTTAAAATCATTGGCCACAGTAGAGGTTGTGCAAATCAGTCTGAGCATATCGATATTTAAAAGCACATTTGATTTAATAGCAGAGCTAACAATCGAATGGTCATTTAAAAATCTAATCCACGGCTTAAATTTTTCCACATCACATTTTTCTGGATTAAAATAACCAACAAGATAATGCGAGACAATTTGGAAATTGAGAGCCATTAAAAAAATATAATAAAACACACACTTTCAGAATTTTAAGAGTAATATTAAGAAAATTCGAATTAATTAAAAAAAATTAGTAATTCGAATTAAATCAATTATATCCGAAAAATTTAGAAAGTAATGTATCTCGTTAATGTTCTTAACTCACAATAAAAGATCTGAAAAACGCACAAGTCGCAAAACACAATTAACTAAAAATACCCAAAGACAAACAAAAATTGATTTTGAAGGGAACAAAAACGAAGTGAAATTTAAAAATAAAAAATTTGGCAGCACTTCTGTATGTATATACGTGTATGTATATATAACAGGAGTGAAAAAGTTATGCTGAGTAAAACTCGAGCAAGGAAGTATCAATGGGGATTTGTGTTTGATCGAATAGAGAGAGAGAGAGAAACAAATTGCTGGAATTTGAAAGGAAGAAGAAAAAACTGATGACAAATAAAAGAAACACAAAAAAAACTTAAGTAGACAACTGGTATGACAATCGAGGAAAGTCATACCGATTGTCTTCCCGATTGTCATACCAGGCAAACGGTAATAATAATAAAAACAAATAAAAATATAACTGGTATGACAATCTGATAGTCATACCGATTGTCATACCAATATAAAATAAATGAATATAACAGAATAAACTAGAAAGACAATCGATAGTCTTACCGATTGTCATTCTAGTACAAAATAAAAGAAATATATCTGATATAAATTTTATTACTGGCAAGACTATTGATAGTCATACCGATTGTCTTGCCAGTTATAAAATTAAACTGAAAATAAAATTAAACACATATATGTACTGAAATGACTTTCAGCAAGACAATTTCTATTGTCTTGCCGATTGTCATTCTAGTATAAAATAAACTTATACACAGAATTAATACTTACAGTTACAGAAAAAAATTACAAAAACAAAAGCAATATTTCAGAAATAATTATATTTTATTTCAAAAATAGATTTCTGTTGAATTTTAGCAAATAAAATTCATAGAAAAATATTTTTAGAGTAAATAAAATATTCTGATATATTAAAATTAACAAGTAGAATAAATAAATAAGATAAGATAATAAAACTTACATAGAAATAAGCAATAAATTATGGAAAATATGATAAAATAAATTTGCAAATGAACAGATTTCAGATATTCACAAGTTTAATCACTAAAGCTATTCAACATACCCAATTTACCAACTAATTTGGTAAATGTGGATTCATCAAGAGGTTTAGTGAAAATATCTGATATTTGTTCTTCTGTTGGAATAAAAAATAGTTCAACAGTACCATTCATGACGTGCTCTCTAATAAAATGATACCTGATGTCAATGTGCTTGGTCCTTGTATGTTGCACAGGGTTGTTGGTGATGGCTATTGCACTTGTATTGCCACATAGAATAGGTATTTTATTCAATACAAAGCCATAGTCCCGTAGCTGATTCTTAATCCACAAGATCTGAGCACAGCAGCTTCCAGCAACAATATATTCAGCCTCGGCCGTTGAATTGGAAACTGTTTGCTGTTTCTTGTTGTACCATGAGACTAGTCTGCTACCTAGGAATTGACAACTCCATGAGGTGCTTTTCCTATCAACAACACTTCCTGCGTAATCTGAATCTGTATATCCAACAAGGTTAAAACCAGATTCTTTAGGGTACCAAATACCTAGATTTGGTGTTCCCTTAAGATATCTCAAGATTCGTTTAACAACAACGAGATGAATATCTCTAGGATCCGCTTGGAACCTTGCACATAAGCATGTAGCATACATAATATATGGTCTACTTGCAGTAAGATAGAGTAACAAGCCAATTATACCTCTATAGCTTGTGACATCTACCTTAATGGAGTTTTCACATGGTCCAAGCTTGACAGCTGTAGTTGACGGAGTCCTTGCTGATGCAGAATCCTCTAGATTGTACTTTTTGAGGAGTTCCTTGAGATACTTGGATTGACAAATAAAAGTTCCATCTAACCTTCGATTTACTTGTAATCCAAGAAAGAACTTCAGCTCTCCCATCATGCTCATTTCAAATTTGTTGTGCATTAACTTAGCAAATCTCTTACAGAGATTATCATTAGTAGACCCAAATATTATATCATCCACATAGACTTGGACTAATATAATATCATTCTTATGCTTTTTAGAAAAGAGAGTTTTGTCTATGACACCTCTAATAAAGCTATTTTCAATAAGAAATTCAGAGAGAGTGTCATACCATTTTCTCGGAGACTGTTTAAGTCCATAGATAGCCTTGAAAAGAAAGTAGACAAAATCCAAATGATCTGGGTCTTCAAAACCAGGAGGTTGCTCTACATATACCTCTTCATCCAGCTTTCCATTCAGAATGGCACTCTTGATATCCATTTGATAAACTTTAAAGTTAGAGAATGCTGCAAATGCCAGAAATATCCTGATGGCCTCTAGTCTAGCCACTGGAGCTTAGGTTTCATCATAATCAATGCATTCAGCTTGAGAATACCCTTTAGCTACCAGTCTTGCTTTGTTTCTTGTAACCACACCATCTTCATCTCGTTTATTCCTGAATACCCACCGAGTACCAACAGCTTTTTTGTGTGTAGGTCTAGGTACCAGTTTCCAGACTTGTTGATGTTTAAACTGATTGAGTTCATCTTGCATAGCAATCACCCAATCTGGATCAGTCAGTGCTTCTTTATTCTTCTTAGGTTCCATCTCAGAAAGAAATCCTGAGAATAGACATTCATTTTGAGTAGCACGTCTAGTTCTGACTCCAACATCTGGATCACCAATAATCAACTCGAAAGGATGAGCTTTATTCCAGACAGTTTGTCTTGGAAGATTTGATCTTGATGATTCGCCTCGAAACACATTGGGATGTTGTGTCCTACTAGTTGATCCTTCAGCATCTCCCCCTGAGTTGTTGTCAGGTTGACTTGATGATTCTTCGTCAGTAGCAGTGGTGTCTCCATTGTTGTCAATGTTTCCATCACCATTACCTTGAGTATCATCATGATTAACAGGTTCTTCACCAGCAACAACCTCGGGTTCTTGATCATGTTCTTATTCTGAATCTGACATATCATCAAACTTCAGTTTCTCAGAAGGATCTTCAATTTGGATACTAGGGAGTTTAGTGTCATCAAATGTAACATTGACACTTTCAGTTACTTTGTGTTGATCAATGATATACACCCTGTATGATCTTCTTCCATATCCAACAAAAATACCCTCATATGACTTTGCCTCGAATTTACCACGGCGATAATCTCCATCCTTGAGCACGAAGCATCTAGCACCAAATACATGAAAGTATTTGATAGAAGGTTTCTGTTCATTCATAATCTCATAAGGAGTTTTCATGAAGTCTTTGTTGATTAGAGTTCGATTCTGAGTATAACATGCAGTATTAACAGCTTCAGCCCAAAAGTACATTGGAAGACCTGATTCACTTAACATTGTTCTGGCAGCTTCAATCAATGTACGATTCTTCCTTTCTACCACTCCATTTTGCTGAGGGGTTCTAGGAGCTGAAAATTGTCTGGTAATCCCTTTGTCTGTACATAATCCATTGAGAAGTGAATTCTTGAATTCTGTTCCATTATCTGACCTTATTGCTCTAACAGGGACATTAGAATCTAACTCAATCAACTTGATATGATCAATCACAACTTGTGGTGTTTTATCCTTAGAGTGAAGGAATAAAACCCACGTATACTTGGAATAGTCATCAACTATCACAAGGCAGTAACACTTCTTTGATATCGAAAGAACATTAACTGGTCCAAATAAATCCATGTGCAATAATTGCAGAACACCAGTTATGGAGGATGTGTCAGTGCCTCTGTGACTTGCTTTCTTTGACTTTCCTTTCTGGCAAGCCTCACACAGTCCTTCTGGGGAGAATTCCAGCTGAGGCAGACCTCTGACCAATTCTCTTTTGACAAGAGAATTCATTATTTTGAAATTGAGATGAGAAAGTCTCTTGTGCCATAGCCAACTCTCATCTGACGATGCCTTTGCATAGAAACAATTGACTTCAGGATTGCTTCCAGAGTTCATGTCAGCTACGAACAGATTTCCTTTTCGGATTCCCATCAAGGAGGGTTTTTCATTTTTCTTGTGCAGGATCTGACACTTCAACTTGTCGAATAAAACATTGTAGCCGTTGTCACAGAACTGACTAATACTAAGCAGATTGTGTTCAAGTCCTTGCACAACATACAAATTTTCAATGATAACATTACCAGCTAGCAAACAACCATATCCCTCAGTTAAACCTTTGTTGTTATCTCCAAAAGTAACCACTGGGCCAGCTTTCTCAACCACATTTGATAGCAGGGCTCTATCTTCGGTCATATATCTTGACGATCCGCTGTCAAGAATCCACACTACCGGTTGTACCTGTTTTAATGCCCTGCAATACAAATGGATTAGACCTTCTTCGGAACCCAAGCTTGGTTGGGTCTGGCATACTTGTAAAATTGGCCTTTATCAGGAAAAACAACATTCTTAACTTTAATGTTCTCAACTTTCTCACTGACTGGACATTTGACCTTGTAAACAGCCTTGACAAATTTCTGTTTAGGCTTAGGCACAAATGTCTCCTTTCTATCTTTAGGAGGACTAGCAGTCTTAGACCTATCATGCTTCTTATTATTCACATGCTGACGAGGAGTAGTCTTATCATTAGAAACATGCTTATCATTAAAATAAGCATACATCAAATTAAAAGCACAAGACATACAATCAGGAACACCACATGTTTTATGAGAGGGATTAACAACATGAAATTTATGCATGGTAAACATGACATTTTTGTTATCCAACTCATGTGTGTCTGAGTTAGTCTCAGTTGCTTTCACAACTTTGAATGGAACCTTTGACACACTTGACTTGGAAACAACTTTCTCATTAGCAAGATCTTCAGCACGGATTTCTTCTTGAATAATAAATGAGGTCTCATCAAATGGTTCAGCAATTGATTTTTTATAGAGGGGTTCATCAACACCCTTAAGCACATGTGGTACTTCCCTACCTTTAGCACAGACATGAGGAGGGGAGTTTATTCCTAATTCTCCAATAGAAACATTATAATCATAACCTACTCCAGATGTTTGATTAATAGCTTGCTTATTATAGAACTCTTTAGCCTTAGAGCAAGAATTAAAGTAAGCTTTGACCTTAGTCTCAAGACCGGTGATCTTGTCTTTGAGAATAGTTTCGAGTTGTCTATAACAGTCAACTCTATTCTCTAGAAAAGATACTTGTTCTTTTAATTTATCTTGATTAATGTGCACAAGTCTTAATTCATTGACCTCTTTCTCAAGGTCTTTGATTTGTTGATTTAACATTTCATTATCACGACGAGCACAATCTAAGGAACCTCCTAGATGATAAACTAATTCAGCATCAGTAAATTTTACCTCTTTTCTTGACGATGAGGTGTTTGCATCACTAGCCATGAGAGCAAGATTCCCAACTTCTTCATCTTCACTATCAGTATCATCCCAGCTTCTTCCCTTTGCCAGGTAAGCCATTTCAGATTTACTCTTCTGATTAGAATCATAAGAGTTCTTCCTAACTTGTTTTGGCTTCCTGCATTCTGTCGCAAAGTATCCCAATTCATTGCAGTTGAAGCATCGAATGGTGCTTCGATCAACTATCCATGTTTTGTACCCACCACTGCTGGTGTTAGAGGATGAAGATCCACCTTTCTGGAATCTGTTGTAGTTGGACTTGTACTTGAACTTGGGATTCCTCTTGAATCTGACATTGGAGAATCTCTTGACAATCAGGGCCATTGACTCATTTTCCAATTGCTCCAGTTCTTCCAAGGAATAAAAATCATCTCCTGATTGATTTGTAGTAGGAGGATCAAATTATGCTACTATCACATTTTCTTCAGCCTTGGAAGACTGTACCATTCTTTCTGACTGTTGAGATTGTTGTTGTTGTTGTGGTTGTTGTTGTTGTTCTTCAGCTACTAGAGCAGTAGACGTGCTGACCACTCTTCCTTTCCCGTAGACTTCCTTCTGCTGAATCTGCTCCAACTCATAGGTCTTTAACACACCATAGAGCCTTTCCAAAGAAATCTCACTCAGATCTCTTGCTTCTCTTATGGCAGTGATTCTATGTTCGAGATGAGTTGGCAGTGTTAAAAGAAACTTTTTGTTGACCTCCCTGATTGAATAGTATTTACCATTAATGTTCAGGTTGTTGATCAATGCATTGTACCTCTCAAACACTTCAGTGATTCCTTCTCCTGGATTGGATTTAAAGTATTCATACTCAGAGGTTAGGATTTCTAACTTGTTCTCCCTAACTTCCTCTGTGCCTTCATTAATCACCTCAATAGTTTCCCGGATGTGTTTGGAATCTTTACAGTTCATCACATGTCTATTCATCAAGGGATCAAGGGAATCTACTAAAATTAATTGAAGACTAGCATCCAGGGAGGCTTCTTCTTTTTCAGCAGGAGAAAAATCCTCAGGATCTTTTACATAAGTTCTAGCTTTGGTAATCACCACATCATCTTCTATTACCTCTGGTTCAATAACCATCAAAATTTTTGGACCCTTCTTTAACACTTCCAGATATTTGGGATTTGCAACTTAGAAAAACAATAGCATCTTCTTCTTCCACATAACATAATTTTCTTTATCGAATAGTGGAATTTTAACGATTCCAACTTTTTGTGTAGTCATTATGAATTTTTTGAGTAAATAAAAATTCAAGGAGTGAAAGAATCACAAAAGTCTAGGATCTTGATTTGTTCGTTAATCAGAAGGCTCTGATACCAATTGTTAGGTCTCAATATATTTGTAGAAGGGGGGTTGAATACAAACAATACCGTTTAATCGAATAAAATGCGGAATAAAAAAGTGAAACAAAATTCAAGTTAAATAAAACTATTATTAAACTTGAAAGGTGTTACAACAACGGTATCGTTTACAAGGGATTAATCTCAAATAAATTATTCCAAATCTAGAAAAATTCGACATGAGCTTTTTCTATTTTTGTAATAAAAAGGATCAAATGCTAAATGCAATTTGAGATTAAGTTCTAGGGATTTTGATCCGCTAGATAGTTACACAAGAACAAGAAAAGGATTTCTAGTGGATTAGATTTAACAATGAATACTAGAAATAAATGATCTGTGAAATTGCAATAAGTTCTCTGCTGTTTTATTTGTTCTGTGTTCTGCTGTTTTTCTTTTGATATTCAATGCTCTGCTTAAAAATAAAACAGCTGTTGCTCTTTATATTCAATCCTGTGTTTTTTAATTGGCAAGACAATCCTTTTAGCTCAGCAAGACAATCCTTTTAATTGGTAGAACTTTCAGTAGGACAATCCATTGAACTGGCATGACTTTCGGCAAGACATTCCTAAATGAACTGGCATGACTTTCGGTATGACTATTGATTGTCATACCGATTGTCATACCAATACAAAAGATTGTCTTGCTGAATTAATTTTGAATTTAAATTCAAAATCAATTCTGAAAAACCAAAATATTAATTCAGAATTAATTAATCAATTAATCCAATTAATCAATAAATTAATCTTTGCAGATATAATTTATTTTCTTAATTAAATTATATGATTTAATTAATTAATTAGAGAATTAATACTAATCTTGAACAGCAGCCACTCTTCTGACAATCTTCTAAAAATCACTGAATCCATTTCACTACTTCAATGTTGACACTCGATGTACTGTCTGGTTCATGAATGACTAACTTCTGTGATGTTTCTTCATGTCTTGATTTTCTTCAGATTAAATCCCTGTAATCAATTGATACCCTGACGAGATCTCTGTCACGTGATTAAATCCACAATCCACATATGTTACTTTGAGAGATCTCTCTGACGATAGAACCACTATTTACTTGTTACATCCTTATTTGAGTTGAGTTAAATCCTCGAATAAACAAATAGGCTATGACATATGCCTTTCAATCTCCCCCTATTTGTTTGTTAGACAATAACAACAAATACCTAGAGGATAACTCAACTAACAAATAAGAAAAAGATATAAACAGTAATGCAAAGTAAATAGCAGAAAAGTTCTGGATTATATTTAATATTTTTCAGATTCCAAAAGAAATTTACAAGTGAATACAAGATAGATGTTCCTCTAGACGGAACATATAACTACATTAGTCTATCTTGATTCATAAAGCTCTAAGCAAATTACATTAAGTTTTGAGCTTTGGTAATCACCACATCATCTTCTATTACCTCTGGTTCAATAACCATCAAAATTTTTGGACCCTTCTTTAACACTTCCAGATATTTGGGATTTGCAACTTGGAAAAACAATAGCATCTTCTTCTTCCACATAACATAATTTTCTTCATACTCAGAGGTTAGGATTTCTAACTTGTTCTCCCTAACTTCCTCTGTGCCTTCATTAATCACCTCAATAGTTTCCCGGATGTGTTTGGAATCTTTACAGTTCATCACATGTCTATTCATCAAGGGATCAACGGAATCTACTAAAATTAATTGAAGACTAGCATCCAGGGAGGCTTCTTCTTTTTCAGCAGGAGAAAAATCCTCAGGATCTTTTACATAAGTTCTAGCTTTGGTAATCACCACATCATCTTCTATTACCTCTGGTTCAATAACCATCAAAATTTTTGGACCCTTCTTTAACACTTCCAGATATTTGGGATTTGCAACTTAGAAAAACAATAGCATCTTCTTCTTCCACATAACATAATTTTCTTTATCGAATAGTGGAATTTTAACGATTCCAACTTTTTGTGTAGTCATTATGAATTTTTTGAGTAAATAAAAATTCAAGGAGTGAAAGAATCACAAAAGTCTAGGATCTTGATTTGTTCGTTAATCAGAAGGCTCTGATACCAATTGTTAGGTCTCAATATATTTGTAGAAGGGGGGTTGAATACAAACAATACCGTTTAATCGAATAAAATGCGGAATAAAAAAGTGAAACAAAATTCAAGTTAAATAAAACTATTATTAAACTTGAAAGGTGTTACAACAACGGTATCGTTTACAAGGGATTAATCTCAAATAAATTATTCCAAATCTAGAAAAATTCGACATGAGCTTTTTCTATTTTTGTAATAAAAAGGATCAAATGCTAAATGCAATTTGAGATTAAGTTCTAGGGATTTTGATCCGCTAGATAGTTACACAAGAACAAGAAAAGGATTTCTAGTGGATTAGATTTAACAATGAATACTAGAAATAAATGATCTGTGAAATTGCAATAAGTTCTCTGCTGTTTTATTTGTTCTGTGTTCTGCTGTTTTTCTTTTGATATTCAATGCTCTGTTGAAAAACAAAATAGTTGATGCTCTTTATATTCAATCCTGTATTTTTTAATTGGCAAGACAATCCTTTTAGCTCAGCAAGACAATCCTTTTAACTGGTAGAACTTTCGGTAGGACAATCCATTGAACTGGCATGACTTTTGGCAAGATAATCCTAAATGAACTGGCATGACTTTCGGTATGACTATTGATTGTCATAACGATTGTCATACTAATACAAAAGATTGTCTTGCTGAATTAATTTTGAATTTAAATTCAAAATCAATTCTGAAAAACCAAAATATTAATTCAGAATTAATTAATCAATTAATCCAATTAATCAATAAATTAATCTTTGCAGATATAATTTATTTTCTTAATTAAATTATATGACTTAATTAATTAATTAGAGAATTAATACTAATCTTGAACATCAATCACTCTTCTGACAATCTTCTGAAAATCACTGAATCCATTTCACCACTTCAATGTTGACACTCGATGTACTGTCTGGTTCATGAATGACTAACTTCTGTGATGTTTCTTCATGTCTTAATTTTCTTCAGATTAAATCCTTGTAATCAATTGATTCCCTGACGAGATCTCTGTCACTTGATTAAATCCACAATCTTGATTTATATCACTGAGGCTTGATCAATTTCTTGAGCTTCTTCCAGTGAATTAAGTCCTCAAGTCTGCAGACGAACAATGTTACTTAATCCTTTGACATATGTTACTTTGAGAGATCTCTCTGACGATAGAACCACTATTTACTTGTTACATCCTTATTTGAGTTGAGTTAAATCCTCGAATAAACAAATAGGCTATGACATATGCCTTTCATATATCAAATAAGTTATGGACTTTAATGCATGTAAGATTTTACATAAACTTGCAATTAGTTAATTTGGTTAATTTTAAAGTTGTAATTAATTGATTATAATGAGTTTAATTATAATGAGTTTGGTCTACTACTCTTTTTGTTTTTTGGTTGATTAATGAATTCTGTCAAAATATGATTTATAAAAATGAAGATATAGCCGAAGAAAATCAAACAAAATTGACTAATCAAAGTTTGAGAAAAATATATTTGTATACTCGTAATTGATTTTAAAAAAGATATAAATTTATATTTTGACATATAAAATATGTAATATATGAATATGTTAAATTAAGTAACTACTGTATATAAATTAGAATTACTAACTAATTATGGTTAGTGTTGGAGAATGATAATTAATAAATTAGAAAATATTTTAATATAATGTGATTGGTCTAAAATTTAGGAGTGATATATTATCTGTCTAAAATAATTGAATATTTAATACAAAATTTGTACCTTTCTTTTCTCTTCAGAATCTGAATAATTTTAGTTGTATACTAATTTTTAAATCAACACTTCGTTATGAAATATATTATAAGTTTCGTGTAGACTATAAAATCGCCCAAATCCAATTTTTAGAATTCAAGATAGATCTTCTGTGATTTTACTTGATAAACAGGCTGTAATGCTTTCCCAATTCGTGTCTGTTGCAGCAAACAGACGAGTAAAATAGCCTGTTATGGTCTCTTCTAGCCCAGAACCCCATTCTACCGTGTGCCCAGTTCCGTCCTTCAAAGAAGTAATTTGGTTTGCTTTCCTCCTGTTTTTTGTAGCTGCATGAAAATATATGTTGTTTTGATCGCCTTCTTTCAACCATAATTGTTTACTTCTTTGTCTCCAGAACACTTCCTGTTGAGCATATATTTCGTTAAGATTCTTCTTCTCGTTTCTAGCTGCCTCGATGGAGTCATTATCCCTTCTTCCTTTAAGAGCCTTTAAAATCTTCTTACTCTTACTAATCCTTCCTTTGAAGTCTCCCAAAATATCTTTCCCCCAGACTGATAAAACTTCTGAAGGAGAAAGAGATTAAAGATGCACTCTTCCACATGCACCCGGATAAATCCCCGGGACCTGACGGGATGAGCCCGGGATTTTATAAGAAATATTGGAATATAGTCAAGGACGATATTGTTGATATTGTTAGACATTTCTTCACTTCTGGTACGATAGATTCTCAGATGAAAAAATAAGAATATTGCTCTTATCCCCAAAAATAAAAAACTTGTTTTCATGACTGATCTTCGTCCTATCTCTCTTTGCAATGTTGTGTACAAAATAATATCTAAAGTCCTTGCTAATAGAATGAAAAAAGTTATTGATTATGTTATCTCAGATTCTCAGAGTGCTTTCATTCCTGGACGTTTGATCACTGATAATATAATAATAGCTTTCGAGATTATGCACTTTATGAAGCGAAAGAATAAAGGTAAAGATGGCTGGATGGCTTTAAAATTGGACATATCCAAAGCCTATGATCGTGTCGAATGGAAATTTCTGAAGGCCGTTCTAATGAAATTGGGGTTTAATGAGAGAGTAGTTAAATTGATAATGGGATGCATGACCTCAGTTCAGTACCAGATTTCACATGCTGGAAAGCAGTTTGGGTCCATTGTGCCAGAAAGGGGCCTCAGGCAAGGAGACCCCTTGTCGTCGTATCTTTTCCTAATATGCATTGAAGGCCTGTCAGCATTATTAAATGATTTGGAAAGAAGAAATAAGATCAAAGGTGTTAAAGTGGCTCGTTCTGCACCATCCATCTCCCATATGTTCTTTGCGGATGATTCTTATATTTTATGTAAAGCAACTTTAGAGAGTGCAGATCATGTGCTTCAAATTCTGAAAATATTCGAAGTAGCTTCAGGGCAGCAAATAAATGTGGATAAATCATCAGTTTTCTTTAGCAAAAACGTATCAGGTTTGCTGAAAACTGAACTCTGTCAAAAGCTGAACTTTCATGAGGCCAATAATCAAAATTTATATTTGGGATTGCCTAATATAATTGGTAGAAACAAATCCTCTATATTTGGTTATCTTAAGGAGAAGCTTCAGAATAAATTTACATGATTGAGATAACAAAATTCTTTCTAAAGGTGGTAAAGAGGTGTTGTTGAAGACAGTAGCTCAAACATTGCCGAACTATGTAATGAGAGTCTTCCTGTTACCTCTAAATCTTTTTCAAGACTTGGAGAATCTGATGTGTATATTTTGGTGGAAAATGGACTCAAAAAAAGAAAGAGGTATCCATTGGTTTAGCTGGAACAATATGTGCAAGAAGAAATCTCTTGGAGGAATGGGGTTTAGAAGCATCCACGATTTTAACGTCGCTCTTTTGGGTAAACAAGGCTGGAGATTGCTGAACTACCAAGAAAAGCTGGTTAGTCATGTTTTCAAGGCTCGCTATTATCCACATGGGTCATTTTTTAGTGCTAAACTTGGCCATAATCCCAGTTATGTTTGGCGGGGTGTTATCGAATCTCAATCATTGCTGAAACAAGGCATGGGGTGCAGGATTGGTAACGGAACCACAATCAATATTTTGGAGGATCTGTGGTTGCCTCTGCAGCACGAAGCCTACATTCAAACAAATAGTACTACCTTACAGGGGCAAATGGTTTCTTCATTAATGGACGATAACGGAAACTGGGACATCGATCTGGTTCTAAATGTTTTCGACAACAGAGATGCTGATTTAATTCTATCGATCTCGTTGGATACTGGAGTGCAAGATTCTTGGTATTTGCGTCAAGAGAAGTTAGGGTGTTACTCAGTCAAGAGCGTCTATGCTTTGCTTCAGGACTTGAAGAACACAGTTCAAACAAAGCCAAATTCAGGTTTTTGGAGAAAACTTTGGAATCTGAAGCTTCCACCCAAAGTCAAGAATTTTTTATGGCATGCCTCCACAAACTGCTTACCAACAAAGGATTTACAGCGTTCGAAAGGAGTCCAGGTAACAAATCTTTGCCCTACTTGCAATGAGCTCCCAGAGACAATTCTTCATATTCTGGTATTGTGCTCCTATGTTGTCACTTGCTGGGAAAGAGTTCACAATCAGCCTATTATTGGTGAGTTTAGCTCCTTGTGGAAGGAACTTCATCTAGTGTTTGATCAGAAGGATAATGATAACATATGTATTACTGTATTGGTCTGTTGGATGATTTGGAAAAATCGGAACGAACTTGTATGGAACCAACACAGCCTGGAGATCACATAAGTGGTTGAATCTGCATATTCTGTTCTTAATCAATGGAAGAGTGTTCAAGACAATACTTTTGACCGGTTTATGGCTTATATGAGTCAAGACGACGGTGATGAACACTGGCACGTACCCCCGAATAACAGTATTAAGATAAATGTCGATGCAGCCATTTTTGTATAAACGAGTTGTTACAGCCATGCATTTGTACTAAGGGACCATGAAGGGCAGTTAGTTGAAGCTAAATCAAAGTGTATGAGAGGTCATCCCAACCCGGAATTGGCAGAGGCATATGGCATAAGAGAGGTGTTAAGCTGGGTTAAAGAGAATGATTGCGCCAACACAATCATTGAAACCGATTGCTTGCAGCTAGTTCAGGCCATCCGTAGCTCTCTCTCTTGCTTATCATATATGGGGAGAGTTATTAAACATTGTCGAGACATGCTTGCGAGTTTACATCACAAAAACGTAAGTTTTAAAATTGTTAAACGTTCAGCGAATAGGGTAGTTCACTATTTAGCGAGATACAGTTATTCAGTTGCTGATCGTAGTTGGAGAATGGGGGATGTTCATTCCGATTTTGATCATGTTTTGTTAAGTGATTTACAGCATTAATGAAATCACTATTCTGGAGGCAAAAAAAAAAAGAATTCAAGATAGAGATCAAATAAAATCAAAAGTAACCTGATAGTTTACTCTATGGAACTTTACTCTATATTATATATATATATATATTAAATTTAAGAACTACTATGTCTATATTTAAATTAGAATTATTAACAAATAATAATTAGTACAATTGGACGAGAATGATAGATAATTTTTTTTAAAGAAAATGTGATTGGTTTAAAATTTAGAAGTTGTCTTTTATTTTTCTAAATATAATTCTAATTTTTGTGATTGATTAACAACATACCTAATTAGATTCATATTTTATAGAACAATGCTTCATACTCTAAAATTTTTTCAAAATGATACATGTCATTTTTTAATTCGTAGAGTTTATAATAATACACGAGCAACCCACCATATCGTTTATGAATGTATATTTAATAGCACATTGATACTTATCATTTATGAACGATTTTGGGAACCGATTTTGGGAGTAAGATTTTTCTATTTTATAATGCGGAAAGTATAGTTATGGAAATAGTAATTTATAATATGATTGGTTTATTTGTTAGAAGTGACTTCTCTTTGAAATTGTAAAGAAAATATGTGATTGGGATTGTTCAGGTATTATAATTATAAATAAGAATAATATAAAATTTAATTTAAACTAAATTATTGCATCATTACGTGTACAACTGTTATGTGCAGTAACTTATTACGTACCGGCGAGTTTGGTTTGAATTAAAAGAAATAACTCTTTATTTCCTCTAGACTCTAGAGTAGTCTTAAGTCTTAACAACATTCTAGCGCAATAAAGCTTGTCAAAGTCTTCTCTTAAACTACATTATCTACCTACATAAAATGTCGGCAAGTAAACTGTATTCCAAAGAAAGTCTCAAATTAAAAAACTTGGATAAACCATATGTGACTCAAATTTGCTGAGCTAGCGTTGAAGTCGGTTAAAAATAAAAACAGGAACTTTTCAAAAGAGATGGTATGCGTGTGCCTGAGTTGATTCACCATTGAATGTTGAGTCTCTGAATTCTGAGGTGATAGGTGTTAAGTATTTTATTCTTTCCAGTGTATTTGCTCAAGTCATTTTCAAGGATTTTAATTCCCTAAAAAAAGGTTTCAGGGTGTGAAAATATAGAGGAAATTATTAAAACTTACAAAATTTACATTTAACATCATGCTCTCCTTTTTTATTTTTTTACAAAAATGCAAAGTGTAATTAAAAGTAAATTTGAAGAACTAGCATTTCAAAAACTTACATTTTAAAATTTGTGCAGAAAATTAATTAAATTTAAAAAATATTAACTTAACTCATCCAGGATTTTAAAGTGAATGAGAAAGTTTCCTCTTTTTTAACTTAATTAATTACATACACCAATACACCAAGGTGATGTTTGGATCATAGGATTACAACCGGTTAACAGGAATGGGAATGAGATTTCAATACAAAAATATATTAAAACCTCATTCTCATTCCCGTTAACTGGGTTGAAATTCCATGATCCAAACGGCCCTCAGGAGTCTAACTTTTTACCTTATATCCAAAGATTTTATACTAATATAAGAGAAAGTAAAAGATTGCAAGGAGGAAACATCTAATAAACAAGTTGCTGGAAACGTAAATTACACAATGCAACTTGACATACTGAAGACGACGACCACTTCTAATTAAGTTCTCTTTTTGATGCTTACTTTATTCCAAAAAAGGCCTGTGCGAAATTGTGAATTACAAAAACATGAGAAATATACAAAATTAGCAAGTGGACACAGATGTCATGTATTTGAGCCCTACTGGAGTTTTAAATTATTTATTATTTGTTTGATAGGGCGAGAGGCACGCAATAGATTTACGTTTCAAAATGGCCGGTGCTGCATTGCTAAACCATCTACACGTCGATTTAATACATTTAGTGCTGTATCCCTGACCATATATCTCAAAATTAAAAATAAAATCTTTTGGTAGACCTAATACAGATTCTCTATTAGTAGTAAATATTTATTAAATATTGGCCTCAACTTTGGTTATTGCGTGGGGTCATTGATGCGACGATTTGTGTACACAGATTTTTGTAAGGGTGAGGAAAAGCGAAGCAAAACCGAAAAACCGAACCGTGCTAATTCGATTCGGTGCGGTCTTGATTTTTAAGAAATTCGGTCTATTCGGTCCGGATCGAATAGACCGAAATAAAATTCGGTTCGGTCCGGTTCTTTTAAAAAATATTTCGGTCTGGACCGAATAGACCAAATTATAAATACTATAATTTTATATTATATACATTTTATATATATTTTAATAATTGTAATCATAATTTTTAATTTGTAATTGTATTTATACACTCTTAGTACACTATAAATCACCTTACTTTAAATATATTTTAGATTTTATAATTTTTGGTTTAAAATTTTAATAAAATATTTTTTTTAAAAAAAATTCGGTCCCTTCGGCCCAAAACCGGACCGAACTGAATTATTTCGGTTAGGTTTGATCCGGTCCATATTACAATTTCGGTTCGGTTCGATCCAAAAAAAAAAATAATTCAGTTTTGCGGTATTCCGGACCCAACCAACCGAATGCGGACCCAACCAACCGAATGCCCGGACCCAACCGACCGAATGCTTAGTTCTAAATTTTTGCCTGATTTACGCAGTGTTCTTGAATATTCTTCAATATTCTATCCATTTTAAGTAACGTATGAAGTGTAGTCCCTCTAGGTTCACGTGTATTGAATACTTTGAATAGAGATCTTTGACGTTTCTTCTCAGTAACTTCGATACTGTGACGTGCCTTCCCGCGTAATTTCATATATTAAGAGAACTAGCGCGTAATGCATTAGTAGATTATATAATACTCCCTCCGTCCCTCCCAAATGTTTACATTTGGGTGGGGCGCGGAGTTTAAGAAAAATGATAAAATAGTGGAGGAAAGTTAAAAAAGTGAGTAAAGTAGTGGGACCGATTAATATTATATATATAAAGTGGGTATAGTGGAGAGAAGTAGTGGATGTAGTTATTTTAAAAATTATAAAAACCTTACTATTTTTGGAAAGTTTTGAAATGTAAACAATTGGATGGGACATCCAAAAAAAGAAAGTGTAAACAAATGGGAGGGACAGAGGGAGTAATTATTTTTTTTAAACAATATAAGATAAATTTATATATTTATGATAAATGAGTTAGTGTTAAATTAATTATATGATCGATATTTTCACATGATAATATTTTATAATATTAATGATCCTCTTTATTTAATTATTCTTTTAAATATGAAATTCCGATATTTATTACATTGTTATGAGTTTATTTTTATTGATAATCTAAATATAATAATTTAACAGGAAATATGACATACAAATTATATGTATATATATTGTTACGTGCAAATTATATACATATAATTTGTCTGTCATCTTTCCTGTTAATTATGATTATTTTATAAATGACTTTTCATATTGATTTGCACGTGTATTCCGAAAATATCATTCTAAATTAATTAACAAATTCCTTCATATACTATTAATTAACAATTGATGTCATAGTAAATTTGGTATTTACGAAAACTCTAATTTGATCGAACGATATTATTATAATATTCTACAGTATTATTATCATTGAAAATATTTTACATTTTTCATGCTCAGGTTCACTAACTCCAACAACGATTTTTCTTGAATATAATCGGTATAATGAATATATTCTCTCAAAATGATAAATTTTAAATATTATGTTATCGATATGTGTTAATACTATAATCTGATAAATATAATTAATGTAATGTACTAAACTGTTAATATAAATATTTAAATTGTAATGCTAATATGTAATAAAGACTGATACATGTATATTAAATTCAATTCCTATAAAAAATAGATAGAATTGATACATACATATTAAATAAAATATTATTAATATATAATAATATGAGGCAATATATAGTAATATCAACATGAATAATTGTCTCATAAACCCCTAGATTAATTTATAACGACTCTTCACATGGATTCACATGTGGATTCATTCCAAATTTATCAACAAATTCCTTCACCCTACGATCAACAATCGTTGTCATAATCAATTCGCCATTTATGAAAACTCTAATTCAACTCTATTTACGTTTAGTTTTGGCCGAACGGTGTTCTTATAATAATCTCCATTACCTCTATAATAACCTGCAAATCACGTGAACCAAGGTAAACTTCATTTAATCGACAGACTCTGACTCGGGAGCCATAATCATAAATTCTCCTCTCGTGGGATATGAACCTGTGACCAAGATGATAATTATTTTCTCTTTAACCAACTGAGTCAATCCTTGCGGGTAATTGGTGCTAAAATTATAATGAGATAAATGTAAAATTTAACATAAAGTACTAAATTGTTAATATAAATAAAGAAATTGTAATTATTAGATGTAATTATGACTAATTATAATACATGTACATAAATTATATATAATTAATACGTGTGCATTAAATACAATATCAATATTATATAATAATGTAGGGGCAAAATAGTAATTTTAATATGAATAAAATGTTTCACAAACCCCTGTTTGCTCTATTATATATATATATATGTAATAGATTGATTTCAATTTTTTCATGCAAGTAGAATTTAGATTTTTGTTTAATTACACAATATCAAAAACACTAGTTTTTCTAAATTTGTTTGCAATTTTATCATATTTTGAAAATATTTACAAAATTACGGGTTGTAAACAAAATCAATCACATATGAAATTTCTCTGAAAAAGTATTGATTTTTTGTTGCATCAGGTTGAAAAATCGTATTTTTGTAAACGAAAAATCATATTTTTACAAATTAAAACTTAAAAAAGTCGTATATTTGGAAAATAATATATTCAAAAAAATGTGAAGTTGAAAAAACCTCCAAAGTTTATTAGGTAATTAGTTTAAATTGATTTTAAATTATTAGATATAATTTAATCAATAATAGTAAAATTTCTTCAAATTATTACTCGTTAAATTAATAACATCTCTAAAATAATATATTTTTTTCCGGTCCCAACTTGTGCTAGTTCAAAATATGTCCAATTTTAATAAAATAATAAGGCAATTATTTTTTTTAAAAATCATGTATAAAAATATAGACCCAATAATATCATAAGTTCATAATTCATAATAATTATAAAAAGATGTTTATTACAATTAGATTGAATGCAGTTTTTTTTGTTATTTATTTTTCTTTAAATGTTAAATATAGTTCAAACTTAATCCTAACCTTTCCTATTACGTCCAAAATATTAAATGTTGAATTTGGAACTATTTCAAAAAACACCACTGTGCCTGTAATCAGTTTTGGATCGGGTTTCTGAATTGCAAGGAAATGGACTTGGTGAGTGTATTTGATCGGCCGGGCTTGGTAGGGTTACAGGAAAGGACGTGTACGGGGATGTATGAAAAATATTGCCGCCTAGGGGTACCAGTTAGATTCTACATAAAACCTAATTGGATAGGTTATGGGCTTGAGTAAAAAGTGAACTACGTCTGGATCACTTGATTCCTATATATATAAAATATGTAGGCTGTTCGCAGGGATTACACACATATATTTTCTATTAATTATCAAGTATAAGCACTTTGTGAGACCGTTTTGAACACATCTACGATTGAGTAAAAATTATTTAGCTATTGTAGCTCGAACCCCTAGTAAATCCATTTCAATCACAGTCTTATTTGTCACCGGATTTCTCGGTATGTGAGATCTATTCAGTTATTGCATTAGGCATTAGGCCTGTTTTTGGGTCTCAATCTTAGTATTCTTCCATTGTTCAAGCAATTTCCACTCAAAAATGTTTTACCAATTTTCTCAAATAACAGTCACTAAGTATTTACACGTGTATATTGTCGTATCGTATTTAACATCATATTTAAAGAAATGAAATAAACATATTTATACTAAAAATTGCCATTTTCATTAAATTCTTAACTTATATACATGCAATTAGATATAATACATAAATTAGGGTAGTTATTTCATTTATATTTATATATTTTTGAAAATTCTCTATAAACTAATAATTTGATAACTCTTTAAGTTAATAAAATTTCTTGGTCCCGATTATATTTAGAGATTTTACTGTATAATATATGTCCTAAGTTTTTCTTTAAATAAATAATAAGTAAGACAAAAAAAACTAGTTAAATAAAAATTCAAAGAAAGCTATAGAGAAGATTTACACCCGAAACCTTGCCTGGACCATTAGAATTTATGTGACTTAAGGCGAAAAATTACCTTTAATTCAATAATATACTTCAATGTCATCGACAATTTATATCATGTAGGTTTGTGCGTGAAATGTTTGGAGAAGAATTGTTGTGAATTTTTTTGATAAACCTATGTTGGGAAAATTTTAGAAATAAGTATAATAATAGTCTAATATATGATATTATATAAAAGGTCACATAGTATTATTTTGAAAATAATTTTTTTTTGTAAATTGGATAATTACACATGGATAAATAGATAAAAAAAACCCTTGATTGGACTTGATTGTATCGAAAGATGGAAGGATCTTGGTTTACACGTTGACGGCTGTTGATGTGAAGCTTTGCTCACAATTTTGCCGGCATTTTCTAGATCTGAAATTTTGAACAAGCAGTTTGAACAGCATCGTTTTAATTCTCCGTTTTAATTTTGTCTTCAAAGATACTCAGCACCTGTTTGGCGTTTCTAGTAAGTTCACTTAGTTGGGCTTAAGCCCATAAAAACTTATCATGGAGTGTTTGGGTTCTAACTTATCAACTACTACCTCAAATGGGATAAGCCCATAAGTGAAATGTACCTCACCCGATACTTTTTTCTTCTCCACTTATTCATCACTAACCTAGGCGCCCCTCTCTCCCCTCTCTCTCCGCTCTCTCCCCTCTCTGCTCTCTCTCAATTTGGCGCTCAAATCCGGTTCGATCTCTCTACACCTGCTTCGGTTCTCATCAGGTATCTCCCCTCTCTCCCTTATGTATATATTTGTGTGTATTTAGTTTCGTTAAAATAGCAAATCTGATTGGTTTCGTGTATTTATTGACGTCGATGTTAATGATTTGTGTATATTGGAAACGATAATGGTCTTTATTCTGTAAACCTTTTGATCTATAAGTTGAAGGTTAGTGCCTGTAGTAACAAGTATTCTTTATTCTGAGTGATAGACTAATTAGAAGAGAAGTGGAAAAAATGGGTGTGTCAGGTGCCTCATATGGATTATGAGTTGCTATAATTTTTATTGGACTTGCAATTTGGCTGGTGCTATTTCTACACTCCTATCATGCCATGGGTTCTGATTATTAATATTGTCATTTGCATCAGTGAGTTTGTTTATGTAGATGTAGGAAATATGTGACTAATGAACAACATATAATTATCTGCACTTCATAATTTGTTTTTTGATGTATGAAATTCTTTAAGGTGGATCATTGATCGATGTAATGGTTTGTGCAGATGTCAAGGGCACAATCGAAGATACGGCGACGGGATCAACCATCAGGTGCGGCTCCTCCCGTAGGTGCGACTCCTTCTGCATCATTTGCTGCCAAGTGGGGAGATGAAGAACATGATTTATTTGTCAGGCTATGCTACGGTCAGGTTGTTAAAGGCAACAGGCCTAACACCACTTTGAACAAAGAAGGTTGGAAAGCTGTGTATCTTCAATTTGCTGCTTGTTCAGGAAAGGATCCCGTTTGGGATTTAAGAAAACTAAAGAATCATTGGGATGCGATGAGAGAAGATTACAAAATTTTTAGGAAATTGAAGTTTGGGCAAACTGGTTTGGGATGGAACGAGTTGACAAAACAATTTGAAGCGTCTGATGAATGGTGGAAGGAGAAAATTAAGGTACATCTTTTACAATTTACAATTTACAATTTCATTAGAGATGTTGATATTGATTTCTGGCAATGTGATTTAGGTTTGCTTATCTGCTTATGTGTGACTTTGCACAACAAAGGTCGAGAAATGGGTATTAATATAGATGTAATAATCAAGATATGTAAATGTGCTGCTAAGTTTTTTAATTGCTGTTGGCAAGTGTACCTAATTTGATCCAAGTAGACAGGAGTATGTGTTTTGAGTTAACTTGGGTTCACAACCCTTGCCTTGATACAGACAACAATCAATAGACAAAAGAATGTACTAGTGAGACATCTAAAGATGTTCTAATCAAGAGAAGTTCTTATTCAATGATTGAAACACTGTATAGTGGCTATTAACAGCCAAGTATGTCGGCAGTTTCTTGATGTATATCTCAGTTCTTGTTGAGGGATTTTGCTCAATTTAGTCATTTTTACAAGTTCACTTACACTTCAATTTTCTCATCTGAAGTCTGAACTAGGTTTTATTATATCAACTTCTACACTAACAATATTTAATAAGCATCAGTCCAGTGCAGTTGAAAAGATTTCAATATACATGCGGAGATAATTCTGTTGTGATTATCTGCTAACCCCATCATCTCCTACAACTCTGATAATTCTGGTTCTATTCCTATATGCGGAGATATATTTATATCATTATGATCATCATTAAACATTAGTATAACACTTCACTTTATTTGTAATGTTCTGCTGTTCAGGAAAAAACTCGCTTTATTCAATTTTAAGTGATGGAGATATACATCATTAATAGATATTTCATGCTTATAACTCAAAAAGCTACAAAATAACAGAAGATTGAACTTTATTATAGATTGAGAAGATTGAACTCATGCGACAAGATTATATCATGCGACAAGATTGAACTCAACTGAGAAGATTTGTATTAGTAGTGTGATTAATGATACTGATTCTGATGTTGTTGGCAAAACATTTTAACTGTTCTCTGTATAATATATAAGCAAGTGGAATTGTTTGTGCTAGTATTAAATTATTTTTAGTATCATATGTGCAAGGCTGTGATTGTAATTTTGGTGTCGTAAGGAGTTATTAATTGTTCTATACATGCTTCTGTACATGATACATTAGTATAGCACTTCACTTTATTTGTAATGTTCTGCTGTTCAGGAAAAAACTCGCTTTATTCAATTTTAAGTGATTGTTGATTTCCTTTCTTGTACTTTCTTAACATGCTTCCCTCGTACTAGCAAGGTGTATTAGATTAGTTAAGCATGCTTCACACTATCTGTTCTAGAACAGATTCATCAGAGGCTTGTATCAGAAAACAGTAATGATATATTGTTTTAATAGCTGTGCAAAGTTCTAATATTTGGTATAATTCTCGCAGGAGAATCACAAATTTAGCAAATTCAGGAATAAGGATATGACGTATTTCGTCAATTACTATGATACATTGTTCGGTGATGTCATTGCAACTGGTGAGCGGGCAAAAGCCGCGAATAACTACTCTGCGGTGAATTTAGAGGAGGGTGAAGATATTCCAGATTTCGGAGAAGATGATGGGAATGAAGGCAGCGGTGACAGCGACGATAACAACTATGAAACACCACAACCACCTTCGAGGAATCTATTTCCCACTAACTCTTTTAGATCTGGTTCGAGCAGTGGGCAGAAAAGAAAGAAATCAGGAGCAGAGTTCGTTCGGGAAGGGCTTGATGGTTTAGTAGCAGCCATGTCGTGCAAGAGTACTGCTGGTAGTGCAGAAGACCGCAGCTTGGACGAAGCAATTGCCGTACTTGATGCCATGCCGGAAGTTGATGCTGGCAGTGACTTGTATTTCTTTGCTCAGCGGTATATTCTGAACACTGGAAACAGGACGCTTTTTTTAAAGGCGCGCAACAATGAACTCCGCTATGGACAATTGCAGTATAACTACAAGCACTTTAAAGGTTCAGGAGGTTCTTCTGATAGGCAGTGAAAACAAATTGGTTGTTATTTTATGTTGAGTTGAGTGTATTATTAGGGCCCCTGTCAAGTTGAGTGTATTATTAGGGCCCCTGTGTTTCAAAAA
Organism: Apium graveolens; assembly: GCF_009905375.1. Classification (NCBI taxonomy): domain Eukaryota; kingdom Viridiplantae; phylum Streptophyta; class Magnoliopsida; order Apiales; family Apiaceae; genus Apium; species Apium graveolens. Next base: position 268,105,599 of record NC_133655.1, on the reverse strand, counting down.
CAGTATTCAACTGTTTGTCGTGAATGGCCTTTGCAGGATGAGGATTTTCAAATCTGCTTTTTTAAAAGTAGTGTAGATTTATCCTGTTTGTACTATTTCAAATGTGACCAATCTGTACTGTGAATTGTTCTACTTGTGAAACTAATAATTTTCTTCTGTGTTCATGTACGTTTGTTTATAAATACTAGCTTCAAAGTTTTCATCTTCACATTCAGCAGAAGCCATAAACTTGTTAGAAGCCATCAAGTGTAGCATCTCAAATGGATCCATATGGTTATAACCCTTTTGGTTATAATAATTCCGAAGGTCAGACTTCTAATACATTTGATCATTTTGCTTATAATACTGATGGTACGTCTTCTTTTAATACAAATGTAGAGCCTTCTTATATATTTAATCCTTTTCCTCAATCTTCGTACGAGAATAATTTTTGTATCCAGTCAAACCATGCATATCAATACGATTTTGAAATTCCGAATGAAACTGAGGAAGATGAGTCAAATTTGTTGGATTGGCAAACGGTTTGTCGTGCTGCTGCTTACACATTGGTGTATTATTATGAAAGTTTTGTACACAAAGAGCCATGTCATGATTCAATTAGAACGGGAGGTAAATTAATTGACGAAATAATGAAAGGGAATGAAATTCGTTGTTATCAAGATTTTCGTATGCCTAAAGATATTTTTATAAGTTTTTGTCGATTATTAGTAGATCGTTATGGGTTGGTTCCCACACAAGGCATGTCTGAATATGAGGAAGTAGGGATCTTCTTAATGACTGTTGCGCATGGGTGTGGGAATCGTTTAATGCAAGAAATGTGGAATCACTCTGGTGAGACTATTAGTCGACATTTTCATTCTGTTCTACAAGCTGTTTGCAGACTGGCAAGTGATTACATTAAACCGGCTTCAAATTATAATACGGGATGTGGTTATCATACACCTCAACATGAACGATATCATCCATATTTTGAAGTAAGTGTATATATTTATATCCAAATATTTTCATGACTTCTGTTGATAAAAATTAATATTATTTCAATATTAATCGCAGGATGCTATTGGAGCTATTGATGGTACTCATATTAAATGTCGAGTAAAAGAAACAGAGCGTACACCCTATTTTGGTCGAAAGGGATACGCCACTCAAAATATTCTAGCAATCTGTGATTTTAACTTGTGCTTTACTTTTGCTTGGGGGGGCTGGGAAGGGGGAGCACATGATAGTCGTATTTTAAATGAGGCTACAACTCAAGGGAATCTGAATTTTCCACATCCAAGTGGAAACAAATTCTATCTTGTAGATGCAGGTTATGCACACAAAAAAGGATACATGGCTCCGTATAAAGGTTCAAGCATTAGATATCATCTTGCAGATTTTCGTCGGGGTGATGGCAGCGAACGTGTACCACGAAATCCTAAAGAAAAATATAATCATCTTCATTCTTCTTGCAGAATGGTTATTGAGCGAACATTCGGGGTGTGGAAAGCTAGATTTGCTATTTTAGCAAATATGCCGATGTATAAGATAGATACGCAAACTGATATCGTTCTGTCCACGATGGCGATTCATAACTACATTAGAAAATCAAATTGTAGTGACAGCGCATTTCGCACGGCCGAAAGAGAAAGTTATATTCCTCCAGATTCTACTACAACAACTAATAGGAGTCGAGAATCCGAGATAGATGAAACTGATGAAACTGACGGTAGGTGGATTGCGCTGCGTGATAGTATCGCTAATAGTATTCATAACAGAGCATAAATGTTGTAATATCTCGATCTTTTTATTTGACCATTGTAATAAATAAATAAATTATTAAATTTAATTCTAATAAAATTATATATTTCTATGCTCAAAAAATTATTACTAAATTTTTTTAAAAAATTTTACTTATAAGTTATTTTACCAAACACTCCACTTTACTTATAAATGAAACATCCAAACACTCAAATTAACTTATTTGTTAAAAAACACTTATTACATATATGTCACTTATCACACTTAAGTCATAAGTTACTTATTTTAAGATTTCCCAAACGGGCTCTCAATGTAATTGATATAATTACGGGTGTTTTCTATTCAAATATTAAGATTTTATTGTCTAAATATTTACAGGCAACTTGAGTGTATTTGGATTAGAAGGTATGCTTTCTTAAACGAAAGAAACTTCTTTTGTTGATATTGTATTTATGTATAATTCATTTTTGAATAAATAACTCATTTGTCAAAAAATAATAATTTTTAAGTACACTTTTTCATTTTAATTTGTGGATGGACTACCATTTTCCGGTTCCTCTGCCATATTTCTTAAGCTAAACATTCAAAGACCCACACCATCACATGGAGGGTAGGGAAAGAAAAATCTGAAACAACCGGCCCAATTGATTAAATCAAGTAAAGTTAAACTTTAAAGTAGGGCCCGGTAATAACCAAATTTCTTCTCCAGGCTTGAGTCGTGCACGATTTCTAGGCCTGCTCCCGTCTCAGCGTCTCGCTTGGCCCAATATCAGATACTCTGTTATTTAATGATAAATAATAATCTTTACTTTTAGTAATAAACGAAATAACGTATAATTTAGTTATAAAAATTGCAAAGTACCAAAACTTGGTACTCACCTGACATAAGTTGGCTCCTATTCTCTATATTTTTTTTTTAACACAAATAGACTTCTATTCTCAGTAAAATTTATTTTCTTCTAGTTTGTGTCCATCCAATCGTCAATTCATTTTTATAAAATAAAAAATATCTTTTAAACGAATTTATGAATTATATTAAAATTTGATAAAGTTATATTAAATTAAGTAAAATAACATATATTTACTTTTAATTTAAAAAATTACTAACTATTAACACAAATTGACTTATATTCTCCGTAAACTCTATTTTCTATTAATTAGTGTCAATCATAGCATCGGTTTACTTTTAAATTGGATAATATTATTTTAATTCCCGGTCTATACTTTGCACGGATTACTGACTAGTATATTGAATACATGCACACCTAAAAAGTTGAGTAAGAGCATCTCCAACCATGATAGCTAAAATAGTTTGCGAAATCAGGATTATCAAAAATTTTATTGAACCTGTAAGGCCATGCACTCCGGTGATATTAGTTATAATCATTAGCTATATTCAAAAATATTATTTTATTCATATTTTTCAGATTTATATGTATATATATATAAACTTTAAATAATAAAATAAAATTAGTTAATACTTAATTCAATAAATGAAAAAATATATAATTGTAATTTAATAATTGTTACAACTTAAAATATAATAACATATAAATATAACAAATATATATTTAATAAAAAGTTACTAATATTATATATATATTGTTTGTTAAAAATAATTAGTAAATTTTGTTAATAAGATAACAATATTTTCACACTTAATATTTTATATATTAATTTTTTTTATATAAAATAATAATTTTAATATTTATGTATTAAAAATTATATAAATATATGTATGTATTAATATGTATGTGTATGTACTAATGTGTAGATTTAAGTCTAAACATCAACTAAACGGGAAGATATAGCTAATGCCTACATATTTAAAGATGAGATGAAAGATATCTAAATTTTTTGCTAACATGTGATGTGGTTGGAGCGCTGTTTTTTTTACCTAATATCTATATTTGAGAGCCACATAGGATTAGGGATGACAATTGGGTCGGATCGGATCGGGTATTGTAGAATCCAAATCCAAACCCGAAAATTTTATTCACACCCGAACCCGACCGAACCCGAAAAATATCCGAAAATGAATACCCAAACCCGATCCATCGGATTTCGGATCGGGTTTCGGGTATCGGATTCGGGTATACCCGAAACCCGAATTATTTGTATAATTATTGATATTGCAAATGCTTGGTATCGAACACACGACTTGCAGAGAAAGAGTTTTAACGTGTTATCTTCAAAAACTTCACCACATCATTAATTGTGATAATTATATCTAATATTTAATATATCAACTTAATTGATACCCAATTTTTTAGATTCACTAAAAGATTTTTTGTTAACCATATAAACTTTATTACGTTTTTAAATGATTGAATAATTATATTTCTTTAAACTTTATAATTAGTTAATTTTTAACATAAATATTAAAAAAATATATGTTCTAAAAGTTATATAATAATATGTATAATGTATATTATATAAAATAATATATATATAATATTATAATGTGTAATATATTAAATTTGGTGATCCAAATGGTAATCCAAATTTGGATCACTTGATTTAATATAAAAAAATGGTTTTATTATTTGTAGTTTCTGAGATTTTAAATTGATTTTTGATTATTTAATTATATAATTAATAACAGAATATAATTAACAGTTGACAAAATTTATTTTTAAAATAAAACTTAAAATAATGAGAAAATATAATTTCATTAAAATTTAAAAATAAAAAAATAAAGATGCACATATTACACTTAGAGATTCATTAATTGAGCATTTGTGGGAAGAATATACTAATTCGGAAAATTAGTGTGTATCAATGATATTTTGTATATTAATTATTGCAATAAATGTGTTTTTCATGAATTAAGTGCATAATTTTAATATTTTTATATATATTAATTTTGTTGATTTAATTAATTTATGAAATGTTATATAAATTGTTAATTGTTAATAATGATTAAATGATAAATTTAAGATAAAATTGCTTACTATAATATTTATATATTATTATATGTAAAAAGTAATTTGGTCATAAATTTGGATCAGGATCAGTTGCTGATCCAAATTTAAATTTTTGGATCACAACTGTTGCAGATGGCCTAATGTGTGAATGTAACCGCCCAACTTTGCGGACTATTAAATCTAAATACACGACTTAAATAAAACACATTCTTTTAATCGAAAAATTCAATATACAACGAAGGTCAAAGCAGCGGTCAAACTCAATAATCAAAATCATAAAAACGGAGACGCAGCTCCACAAATCCGATAATAATTGTCTAACAGATAATTAAATTTATTCTCTAAAAACAAAGTCTTTATTCTAATTCAAATAGAACAAAACGAAGCAGCACAAATCTCCACATAGTTCTCATTCCTTATTCTTAATATGCTCCAAATTCCGAATCTGAAATATTAGAAGGGGTGAGCTACACAGCTCAGCAAGTACAAATTGACTAACTCTTAAACAGAAAAATAATGGGTGTTTTAATAAAACGATTTCTCTTAAAACAATAATAATTTTGTAAAATATTTTCTAAAATAAATCCAACCCAAAGTTTTATATTTTAAAATTCAGAATATAAAACAGAACAAAGCATATTTTATAATAGTACAGATTTTATAACAGATCAGAACAGAATAAAACAGAACGAAACGATAATTCTTATAAATACCACAGTCTTGATCTACGGCCACACTTTGCCAGTAGCCGGCATCTAATTCTTATTCTTATTCTTTATACCACACTTTGCCAGTGGTCGGAATCTAAAGTTTAATAATTACGCGCCCTTAATAGGTATTTAAAGTTGCACACTTGTGCGCCTACTAAGGGTATCTAAGACTAGTTCCGGAACTATAGCATAAATTACGAACGGGTTCGAAAACGTAAAGACTGGGTTCTAAAATTCACAAATACTTATATCTTATAATTTCGAATTCAAAATTCTTATATCTTATACGAAATCAAAAACGGAATTAGAATATCTTTTTCGAAAATTAAAAGTAAGTCAAAAGTACTTACCTCAAAGTCGATTATACTGAATATCAATACACCAACAATCCTAAAATTCATTTAATAAAAATATAAAACAATTAATCAATAAAACACAACAGATATGCATTTATTAAATCATTTAGAACACATCGACAAAGACTAAAAACATGCTGACTAGGCTAACTAACACAATTTAGCGAGAATAACAAACCAACAAATCACAGAGGGAAAGTAAATGGGCCTTAAAAGCCTAACATGTTACTAATATGATTAGTCTAGTACAGGAGCACAAATTTTAAAATACCCGCAATGTTTTTAACTATAACAATTGACATAAAATCTTAATACTGATGTCAAACTAATATAAGGTTACAAAGAAATCAAATGGCCATTATTCAACTCGAGCAAGAAACAAACATAATTATATTTAGTCAATTAACTCTTATAAACAATTTACCCAATTTCGACTACTAAACTATATATACTAGAACCATTATTTAATATCTTGTAATTACACATAAAGCACTTAACAATGAATAATAATTTTCTATTTTATTAAAAATAATTTATATGTAACTAACATAAAAAAAATTAATTATTCAAAATTCATCTCACGAACTATTTGTTATATATCACAGTTAGCAACTAATCATGTACTTAAGGTTTGAGAATACAATTTAGACATTAACGACATCATATATTCATGCAAGTCGTAGCACAAGCTAATATACTTGGATAGAAATTTAATTTACATGGCACACTATTTAGATGTAAATTAACTCACAACAGATAAGGTAGAAAAACATATATAAGACTAGCACAAAAACAAAGGATCTCATATAATTACAAAACAGAGGTCGGAAACATACGTACCTTATGCGAAGCAGTGAACCTGTACGAGTTTTTATTATTGTATAAAGGGTCCTTATATAGGCACACAAAACCCTAATTCTATTTAAGATATAATCAATTTCCTTCTAAAATTTACAACATCTCCAAGTAAATTCCAAAAATAAAATATTTGGCCCACATAATTACCTAAACTAAAAAAATATTGATTTTCTAATATATTCTCACACTTCTTTCCACAAATAACAAATCTTTTCACAAATCAATTACCTTGCACAAAAATAGTTTTAGAATATTCTAATTTTAAAATAATTATCTAGACGAATTAATATCTAATTTCTAATAAATAAATTAAAAATAAAACTATGGATTTTACATTCTTCTCTCCTTAAAAGAATTTGGTCCCCAAATTCACACAAATAAAATTAAATTAAATAAGTCACTAAAGAAAAGAAATCATACCTTAATTGTGATAGTTGTCATTTCCTGTGAGCTGAAATACACGTCCTTTGCCCATCTGGTTATCTGCCTCCTTCCTTGGTTGCGGTGGCGGGTTGTGCGGGCAATTCGAAATCTTGTGTCCTACTTCTCCGCAATGAAAACAAGCACCTGTATTCCAACGGTAGACCTTGTCTGGATGATTCTTGCCGCACCTCGTACACCTCTCTCGATCACCTTGACCTCCGATGTTATCGTACACGTGTGGCTTCTTGAGTGGTCCCCCTTGAAAAGATTGCCCACCAGTTTGAGTGAACCGCCTCTTATTCCAGCTGCAAGACGCCTTTTCAGATTCTGTCAAGCCCCTTTCGATCACTAACGCCTTATTGAGAACAGCCTCGTATGTCTGAAGTTCAAAAGATGCCACAGAGTTCCTGATTTCGCTTCGAAGTCCCTCTTCCAATCTTCGTGCTCGACCGCTCTCATCAGCTACTAAGGTCGACGCGTATTTCGCAAGCTTTGCAAATTCTACTTCGTATTGAATGACGGTTTTGTCACCTTGCTGAAGCCGAATGAAGTCCCTCTCTTTCTGCAGACGAACTGTTCTGGGAAAGTACTTGTCCTCTAAAGCCTTCTTGAACTTTGCCCAAGTGTACGGTTCAGGATTTTCTTCAAGATTTGTCATCTCATTCTTCCTCTTTTCCATAAGCCACCAGTCGTAAGCGCTTCCTTGCAATTGGTACACAGCTAAGGTCACCTTCTGTTCCTCATTGCTCCCCATAAGTCCGAAAGCTTTTTCCATCTCTTGGATCCACATCTCAACGATAGCCGGGTCTGTAGCTCCATCAAAGGTTGGCAGGTTCAAACGCTTGAACTGAGAAACGATGTTGGGCTTTGGTTGCTGATTCACAAGAACAGCTAGAGTTTCAGCCAGTTGGTCAAAGACGTTTCCTCCTTCATCATTGTTCCCTTGATTGCCATTGTTGTTCTGATTTTCGTTGTTGTTCTGGTTATCTTCGTCCATCTTTTCTAGAACACACAAAACAAATTCTAAACTTATAGTCAATAATCAAAAAGCACAAAAGTCAAACATATCAAATAATCACACAAATAAATATCTAAATCAGATGTAATTTCTTAAGACCTATATGATAGTCTACAGGATCGCATCCTAGGGAATGTACTAGTCCCATACCTAATACACTCCGAAGGACAGCCTGCTCTTGATACCAACTGTAACAGCCCAACTTTGCGGACTATTAAATCTAAATACACGACTTAAATAAAACACATTATTTTAATCAAAAAATTCAATATATAACGAAGGTCAAAGCAGCGGTCAAACTCAATAATCAAAATCATAAAAACGGAGACGCAGCTCCACAAATCCGATAATAATTGTCTAACAGATAATTAAATTTATTCTCTAAAAACAAAATCTTTATTCTAATTCAAATAGTACAAAATGAAGCAGCACAAATCTCCACATAGTTCTCATTCCTTATTCTTAATATGCTCCAAATTTCGAACCTGAAATATTAAAAGGGGTGAGCTACACAACTCAGCAAGTACAAATTGACTAACTCTTAAACAGAAAAATAATGGGTGTTTTAATAAAACGATTTCTCTTAAAACAATAATAATTTTGTAAAATATTTTCTAAAATAAATCCAACCCAAAGTTTTATATTTTAAAATTCAGAATTTAAAACAGAACAGAGCATATTTTATAACAATACAGATTTTATAACAGATCAGAACAGAATGAAACAGAACGAAACGATAATTCTTATAAATACCGCAGTCTTGATCTACGGCCACACTTTGCCAGTAGTCGGCATCTAATTCTTATTTTTATTCTTTATACCACACTTTGCCAGTGGTCGACATCTAAAGTTCAATAATTACGCGCCCTTAATAGGTATCTAAAGTTGCACACTTGTGCGCCTACTAAGGGTATCTAAGGCTAGTTCCGGAACTATAGCGTAAATTACGAACGGGTTCGAAAACGTAGAGACTGGGTTCTAAAATTCACAAATACTTATATCTTATAATTTCGAATTCAAAATTCTTATATCTTATACGAAATCAAAAACAGAATTAAAATATCTTTTTCGAAAATTAAAAGTAAGTCAAAAGTACTTAACTCAAAGTCGATTATAATGAATATCAAGACACCAACAATCCTAAAATTCATTTAATAAAAATATAAAACAATTAATCAATAAAACACAACAGATATGCATTTATTAAATTATTTAGAACACATCGACAAAGACTAAAAACATGCTGACTAGGCTAACTAACACAATTTAGCGAGAATAACAGACCAACAAATCACAGAGGGAAAGTAAATGGGCCTTAAAAGCCTAACATGTTACTAATATGATTAGTCTAGTACAGGAGCAGAGATTTTAAAATACCCACAATGTTTTTAACTATAACAATTGACATAAAATCTTAATACGTATGTCAAACTAATATAAGGTTACAAAGAAATCAAATGGCCATTATTCAACTCGAGCAAGAAACAAACATAATTATATTTAGTCAATTAACTCTTATAAACAATTTACCCAATTTCGACTACCAAACTATATATACTAGAACCATTATTTAATATCTTGTTATTACACATAAAGCACTTAACAATGAATAATAATTTTCTATTTTATTAAAAATAATTTGTATGTAACTAACATAAAAAAAATTAATTATTCAAAACTCATCTCACCAACTATTTGTTATATATCACAGTTAGCAACTAATCATGTACTTAAGGTTTGAGAATACAATTTAGACATTAACGACATCATATATTCATGCAAGTCGTAGCACAAGCTAATATACTTGGATAACAATTTAATTTACATGACACACTATTTAGATGTAAATTAACTCACAACAGATAAGGTAGAAAAACATATATAAGACTAGCACAAAAACAAAGGATCTCATATAATTACAAAACAGAGGTCGGAAAAATACGTACCTTATGCGAAGCAGTGAACCTGTACGAGTTTTTATTATTGTATAAAGGGTCCTTATATAGGCACACAAAACTCTAATTCTATTTAGGATATAATCAATATCCTTCTAAAATTTACAACCTCTCCAAGTAAATTCCAAAAATAAAATATTTGGCCCACATAATTACCTAAACTAAAAAAATATTGATTTTCTAATATATTCTCACACTTCTTTCCACAAATAACAAATCTTTTCACAAATCAATTATCTTGCACAAAAATATTTTCAGAATATTCTAATTTTAAAATAATTATCTAGACGAATTAATATCTAATTTCTAATAAATAAATTAAAAATAAAACTATGGATTTTACATTCTTCCCTCCTTAAAAGAATTTGGTCCCCAAATTCAGACAAATAAAATTAAATTAAATAACTCGCTAAAGAAAAGAAATCATACCTTAATTGTGATAGTTGTCATTTCCTGTGAGCTGAAATACACGTCCTTTGCCCATCTGGTTATCTGCCTCCTTCCTTGGTTGCGGTGGTGGGTTGTGCGGGCAATTCGAAATCTTGTGTCCTACTTCTCCGCAATGAAAACAAGCACCTGTATTCCAACGGCAGACCTTGTCCGGATGATTCTTGCCGCACCTCATACACCTCTCTCGATCACCTTGACCTCCGATGTTATCGTACACGTGTGGCTTCTTGAGTGGTCCCCCTTGAAAAGATTGCCCACCAGTTTGAGTGAACCACCTCTTATTCCAGCTGCCAGACGCCTTTTCAGATTCTGTCAAGCCCCTTTCGATCACTAACGCCTTGTTGAGAACAGCCTCGTATGTCTGAAGTTCAAAAGATGCCACAGAGTACCCGATGTCGCTTCGAAGTCCCTCTTCCAATCTTCGTGCTTGTTAGGGCTAAAATACGCACTAATATTCACGCAAGTATACGCGTTCGCAAGTAATATAGAATACTTTCTAGTTCGTTCCCACAGAGACTCAGACTAAATTATTGTCTAATTAAACTCACTCACCAATGTATGATTACTTCTCAATGTTAAGATACTAACACTTAAAATTGTTGATTAAATATTAACTATAATTAACTACTTAATTAATCACTTAACTAACACTTCAATTTATCAATCATAAAACACTCATGAGATCACAACTTCATTATTACTTCTTTCTATAGCCATTGTTATTACCTTTAGCATGTGACAGTGATGATATTAATCGAATAACACGAAACTGATAAAAGCCAACTTTCATTGTACTAATACCATTCTACCAAGCATCCACAATTAAGATAGAAGTTGAATAGTCATCAATTATGTTGAGTTCCTATATGTCTACAGAAATTGACAACACAACGATTTAAGCACAAGTTATTCCTTTTGATTACATAGGGCAAATAAATGTGTTAGAGTTACCCACTAATCATGCACAACGTACATGAACCTATGCTAGCATGGCAAGTTCTAAATCTCAAGATCCACCGTCGCTTCACAAGAGATTAACACCCTATCTTATATGTTCGCGACGCACATAAGACGAATACGCACAACCAATACTAGATATCATACAATCATCACACACTAAAGTATTAAACAATTAACTAAAGAATTCCATAATAAATCCGTTGCAACCCCATGATCACGATTAGCCCATAATAGCACTTATCGTCATCATGGGTTCATATGAAATCATGATAAACAAACACAAGAAAATAATAACTAAACTAATTATATTAAAACAGAGTACGTCACAAGAGTAAATAAGTTCAAAGCAAGAAAACTAGCATCCAACGTTACAACGAAACAAGAATCACAAGAAGATATGCTTCCTCTTCGTTGCGGTGTGCTAAATCGGTCTTCTTCCTTATCTCCTTCGCTCCTTGCGTGAAAACACAATCTTCTTCAATCCACACTTGTGAAAACGTCTCAAATCTACTTATATAATAGTCCCATAAAACTCAGATTACATAGAAGTGGAAACCAAACAGAAGTAGAAGTCCAGAAACATTATATCTTTTTTCCCGACCCTGCGCGGCCGCTCAGCAATGCTGAGCGGGCGCTCAGACCTCTACTGGAAAAAATCTGATTTTGCTCCGTTTCTTCGCCGTAATCTGCCCGTTTCTTTCCTCTCACAATGGTGAACACATGCCAAGGCTTATTCTTGATGATTCCTCCCCCGAAATGCAACTAATACCCTGAAATGCATAAACACTAGAAAAACGCATCAAATACACAAAATACTTGATTTCAAGACACCAATTTAAGCCATTTTAAGACGTTCTAAGTGGTATAAAATGCCACTTATCACACCCCCAAACTTAAATCGATGCTTGTCCTCAAGCGTCACAGACTCAAAAACAAATAAAAACATGCATGAATGCAATCTATATGAAAATGCAGCGATCCCCCTTACTACGATTAACCAACCAAATTGCAACATCTCAACCAATGCAGTTAGACAACTAAGATCAATAAACTCATGCAAACGGACATACAGCCAGAAACGTGGTGTGTGCAAATGCTTAACAGATATGCTTCGGAACTAGACCAATTATTATGACTAGGCTATCCTCAAGGTAATCCAATGATTATACAAAGAATAAAAAATTCTAGGCACAAAGTGATATACAACACTACAAGAACTCTGGAGCTTATTACGGAATCGTGCTTTTTATTCACAAATCAAATGCTTATTTGACCGTGCAATGAGTGAGGTCCACAAAAGACTTATACAATGGTATCCATGTAACGAGCGTTAGGTTAGCGGATCCCAGACTCTAAAAGCCTTAGGTCACTAGGCACAAAGTCCCCTAAGAACTTAATAACTCGAATACCAAAGGCACACTCTTGATCAATTATGCATAAACTAATTTTTTTTTTTTTTACTTCTGAGCAAGTGCGTTTCGCTCCATCTTGCTCAACCCTAGACTACTCGCACCATATGCGAGCCGGCTACTAGCCATTTGACGCCTAGCCACAACTAGCAACAACTTTCATATTTTTTTTTCTCTAAAATTTTTTCTTTTTCATGCCTTTATCACTAAGAACCTATAATCGAATTCTAAGAATAATAAGTAGATTGACCTTGAAAACAACCAAATCATAACAACAATCTAGCCCTTACGCATTCTCTAAGACTTAGTGGACTTACAATTGTTTCTAGCATGCATATCAACCTACACGACTTAATATCACTTTAATGCTATCACTACACTCGCATCAATATCACAATTCAGTCGATAAATCATTGCAAAAGGGATCATGGTAAATGCATGAGCTACATGACATTCATAACAAAAAAACTATATGGCATATATTATGCAACTATATGAACTAAACTATCATGAATATGCAACTATATGACACACACACAATATTCCTTAACTACCACCCCCAAACTTAAAATCTTCACTGTCCTCAGTAAAAGTAGTAGAAAGGAACACAGGGTATACCTACTCCGAGTCATCATCATCATCACCCTCATTGGGTGGAGTATCAGGCGGCGGGTATGCAGAGTCCTCACCAAAAACTGGCCACTAGATATCAGCTCCAAGGCCCCGAAAAGCAGTCCCTAACGCAAGGGTGAGCTCCTGAGCAAACCTGCTCTGCGTCTCATACATAGCATCCATCTGCCGTGAAAGCCTCCTATACTGGGCATCAACCATCCCAACACCCTCCTGAGCTCTCGAAGAACCAGCCTCATCACGCCCTGGCCTAGCCATAGTAGCACCTCGTGCTGGACGCCCTCCTGGAAGACGATAACCCAGCCCTTACTCCTCAGGCTCACCACCGGTCCACTCCTGTATCCCATTCAGAGTGCCAGAATCAATCGGAGCTGCCGGCAACTGCAACTGCTCATGAGCCGGCCAGTTCACTCCCACTGCTTGGCATAGCTTCGTAACCGTGGATGCATAAGGGATGTTCATATGCTTCGCTCCCCTCAAAAACTTCAGAATTCCTTGGTAGATAAACTCACCAAGGTCCACATAGTACTCCTCATTCAGAATTCCCCACAACAACTGTGCTCTCTCAACTGTGACCTCGTGTGCATGCGAAGAAGGCAAAATATTAGCACAAATAAATGCATTCCATGCACGGGCATACCTGTTCATGGCGATCGCCGGAAAGTGACGATACTCATTAGTGCCGGTCCTGAAGGTCCAAACTGTGCCCGGTCGACAGAGAGTCGCACAAATCAAATCCAAGTCAAAATCCTCAGCAGTCTTTTCATTCCAGTTCTCCTCCTCGGGCTTCCTCTCTCGCTGTCCAATCACACGGCGAATCGCCGCAGGATGATAATCAACCGTCAGCCCTCGGACCACAGAAAACCCATTCTTTTCGGCCTTCGCGTTCGCGTAGAACTCGCGAACAACGCTCATCGGTACCGCTTCGGGTGACTCACAAAAAGCTATCCACCCCTTCTCTGCAATCATGGGCAGCAACTCACCATCCCTCCCCGATGGTAAAAACCTCCTCTCCTTCAGAATCGGCTTCCTCAACTGCCTAGTGTACTCCTCCTCCGCGGCTCTGTCAGTTAACCGAGGCCTTGCAGCAGTACCCCTCGATGAATCAGCAGTAGGAACTGTGCTGCTGCTGTCAATAGTGCGTGCTCTCTTGGGTGCCATTGATTCGTGAATAAAAGTGTGTAAGAACTGATTTTTGATGTTTGTGAGAAAGTTTAAGTGTAGGAAGTTTTGTGGGAGATATGTAGGATAGGTGTATGTATATATAGGGTGTGGATTAGATTAGGGTTTGGGAATTAAGGGTTAAAATGATGGGGTAGTGGGAACAAATCGTGGGTTTATGGGCTAAAACTGTTTTTGTGTTTTTTTTTTTTTTTTTTCTGAACTGTAAAAAAAATTCTGGTACTTGACCCCTGAGCGATCGCTCAGCAAAGCTGAGCGGACGCTCAGCTTGCTGAGCGGTCGCTCAGCAATGCTGAGCGGGCACTCAGGGGGTCACTGGATTTTTTTTTTCCAGCCCCTGTTTTCTGATTTTTTTGTGTTTTTGGATAGGTTATTAACTTCTAAGGGTTCCTGTAACAACAATTCATGGGTTGCCTCCCACACAGCGCTTCTTTTTCGTCATTAGCTTGACGTTTCGTACCCTTCTCAAGTAGTCAACAAAATGGCACTAACCACTTCTCAGTTTGCCATGTCCCCATAGTAGTGCTTCAACCGCTGACCGTTAACCTTGAATGCTTGGTCCGGATCATTCTCAAAAATTTCCACCGCTCCATGTGGAAACACAGTTTTGACAATAAAAGGTCCAGACCACCTTGATTTCAACTTCCCAGGAAAAAGTCGGAGCCGAGAGTTGAATAAGAGAACTTGTTGCCCTGGCACAAATAACTTAGGATGTAGCTTCCTATCGTGCCACCTCTTCATCTTTTCCTTATACATTTTGTTATTCTCGTAAGCTTGAAGTCGAAATTCATCAAGTTCATTAAGCTGAAGCATTCTTTTCTTACCAGCTGCATCTAAATCCAGGTTCAACTTCTTCAATGCCCAGTAGGCCTTATGCTCAAGCTCCGCAGGTAGATGATATCCCTTACCATACACCAACTGAAATGGTGACATCCCAAGTGGAGTTTTGTATGCTATTCTGTAAGCCCAAACAGCTTCATCGAGCTTTAAAGACCAATCCTTCCTTGACGGACAAACAACCTTCTCTAGAATGCGCTTTATCTCTCTGTTAGACACTTCCGCTTGACCATTTGTTTGCGGATGATAGGCAGTAGCTACTCGATGATTCACATTATAACGCTGCATCATAGAAGTGAACTTACGGTTGCAAAAATGCGATCCTTCATCACTTATGATTACCCGAGGTGTTCCAAACCTTGTGAAAATTTGCTTATGAAGAAAATTTAGCACTACCTTTGCATCATTTGTCGGTAAAGCTTTAACTTCGACCCATTTTGAGACATAATCGACTGCCAGCAAGATGTACTGATTATTGCAAGACGAGATAAAAGGCCCCATGAAATTGATTCCCCACACATCAAAGACCTCGACTTCAAGCATCACATTTAATGGCATCTCATCCTTCATTGACAAATTTCCCACTCTCTGGCAACGATCACACCTTAAAACAAACTGATGAGCATCCTTGAACAAAGTAGGCCAAAAAAACCTGCTTGCAGAATACGAGCTGTCGTCTTCTCACCACCATAGTGTCCACCATAAACCGTGGAATGACAGTCTCGTAATATCCCCTCCGTCTCACAGAACGGGATACATCTCCTGATGATCTGGTCAGCTCCCTGTCTAAACAAATATGGTTCATCCCACATATACCACTTCACCTCATGCAGAAACTTCTTCTTTTGAGCGGATGTCAAATTAGGAGGCATTATATTGCTGACGAGATAGTTTACAATATCTGCAAACCATGGTTCTTCCTCCTGAATTGCAAACAACTGCTCATCCGGAAAAGATTCATTGATGAACGTCCTATCTTGTGAAGTAGAATCGGGATTCTCCAACCTAGAGAGATGGTCAGCTACTTGATTCTCAGTACCTTTTCTATCTTTGATCTCTAACTCAAATTCCTGAAGTAAAAGCACCCAACGAATGAGTCTCAGCTTCGAATCCTTCTTGGAAACCAGATAGCGAATAACCGCATGATCAGTGAATACTGTTACTTTCGTACCAAGTAGATAAGATCGAAATTTCTCAAAACCAAAGACTATAGCCAAAAGCTCCTTCTCAGTAGTGGTGTAGTTCAATTGGGCACCATTTAAAGTCTTACTCGCATAGTAGACCACATAGAAGAGGTTTTTCTTGCGCTGTCCCAGAACTGCACCTACCGCATAATCACTCGCATCACACATCATCTCAAACGGTTCTGTCCAATCTGGTGCTGTAATAACTGGTGCAGTGATCAAACTCTTCTTGAGAGTCTCGAATGCTGCCAAACATTCATCATCAAATTTGAAAAGCACATCTTTCTCAAGCAAATTGCATAACGGCTTAGATATCTTTGAAAAGTCCTTGATGAATCGCCGATAAAAACCCGCATGACCAAGAAAACTACGGATTCCTTTCACAGAATTAGGTGGGGGAAGATTTTCAATGACTCCCACCTTGGCCTTGTCCACCTCCAGACCTTTGCTAGAGACCTTATGCCCAAGGATAATGCCTTCACGCACCATAAAATGACATTTCTCCCAATTGAGCACCAAATTAGTTTCCACGCATCTTTTGAGTACGGCGCGCAGATTATTCAAACATTCATCATATGAATGTCCAAAGACGGAGAAGTCGTCCATGAACACTTCAACATTATTTCCAATCATGTCAGAGAATATAGCCATCATACATCTCTGAAAAGTGGCCGGGGCGCCACATAACCCAAACGAAACTCTGTGAAAAGCAAACGTGCCAAATGGACAAGTGAAGGTAGTCTTTTCCTGATCCTCTGGTGCAATACAAATCTGATTATACCCGGAATAACCATCCAGAAGACAAAAATACTCATGACCCGCCAATCTGTCAAGCATCTGATCAATAAATGGAAGAGGGAAGTGATCCTTCCTTGTGGCTTTGTTCAATTTTCTATAATCCATGCATACTCTCCATCCTGTAACTGTTCGAGTAGGGATGAGCTCATTCTTTACATTTGCGACCACAGTGATACCTCCTTTCTTAGGTACACATTGTACGGGGCTCACCCACGAGCTGTCAGAAATAGGATAAATGATGCCTGCATCCAGCCATTTCAGAATTTCTTTCTTCACCACCTTCTTCATGATGGGATTCAGTCTTCGCTGCTGTTCCACAGTTGGCTTACTACCTTCCTCTAGCAGAATTTTATGCATACAATATGAAGGACTTATCCCCTTGATGTCTGCTATGGTCCATCCTATAGCCGATTTGAATTCTCTCAAAATCCTTAAGAGCTTGTCTTCCTCACTACCTGAAAGGTCAGATGAAATAATAACAGGTAACGTAGATGAATCACCTAAAAAAACATACCTCAAGTGTTCAGGTAATGGCTTGAGCTCCAAGGTAGGTGCTTCCTTTATTGATGGTTTGAGCTTTCCTTCAGCATTCTTAAGGTCAGAAGTACCAAGAGATTCAAATGGTATATCCAGCTTTCGCTTCCAGGGAGAAGTGTTCAGATATTGTAATTGCTCATTGCCATCTTCATCATCGCTGTCAAAATCCCCCACTAAGGTCTTTTCCAATGCATCAGACATTAGCATGCGATCGAGTTCCGAAGTAACCGCAGAATCAATCACATCCAATTTTAAGCACTCCTCATCTTCTGTAGGAAATTTCATTGCCTTGAATACGTTGAAGGTCACATCCTGATCTTGGACCCGCATAGTAAGTTCACCTTTTTGCACATCTATCAAGGTACGGCCAGTAGCCAAGAAAGGCCTTCCCAAGATTATGGGAATCTTCTTATCTTCCTCAAAATCCAGAATAACAAAATCTGCAGGAAAGAAGAGCTTATCCACCTTGACGAGCACATCCTCAACTATGCCCCTTGGGTAAGTAATGGAACGATCAGCCAATTGTAGCGACATGTATGTGGGTTTTGGATCAGGCAGATCCAGCTTTTTAAAGATCGACAACGGCATCAGATTAATGCTTGCTCCCAAATCACAAAGGCACTTGTCAAAAGTCAGATTGCCAATGGTGCAAGGAATGGTGAAGCTTCCTGGATCTTTCAGTTTTGGTGGTAACTTTTGCTGCAGAACAGCGCTGCATTCTTCCGTGAGAGCAACGGTTTCAAGGTCATCCAGTTTCACCTTCCTTGAAAGAATAGTCTTCATAAACTTCGTATAACTAGGCATTTGTTCCAGAGCCTCAGCGAAAGGTATATTGATGTGAAGTTTCTTGAACACCTCCAGAAACTTCCCGAACTGTCTATCCAGCTTTTGTTGCTGCAATCTCTTAGGAAAAGGTGGTGGAGGATAGAGCTGTTTCTCCCCTGTATTAGCCTCAGGCAGAGTGTGTTCAACAGTAGTCTTCCTTGGTTCCGCCGCTTTCTCCTTTTGCTTAGATTCTTCATCTCTAATTTCAGCTTCTCCTTCTTTTGCCTTTTCAGCATCAGCCACTTTTCCAGACCTTAAGGTAATAGCCTTGACTTGCTCTTTAGCTTCCTTCCTGCCTGGTACTTCCGTGTCACTGGGAAGAGTGCCAGGTTGATGATTGAGCACTGCATTGGCTAATTGACCGATTTGATTTTCCAAGGTCTTGATAGAAATCGCCTGACTCTTGCACAACAGCTTAAGTTCCTCAAAATCAGCACTAGTAGGTGCAGCTGTACTGCCCTGTTGAGGATATGATTGCCTTGTAGCATACTGCTGTGGTTGCTGGAATCCAGGTGGGTTAAACTGTTTACTCACTCCTTGCTGATATGGTGGCTGAATAGCATTCTAATTATTCCCCCAGCTGAAATTTGGATGATTTCTGTTGTTAGGATGATAGTTCGCTGGCACAGGCTGCTGTTGTCGCTGATAATTATTCACATACTGCACAGATTCGTTGACAAGAGAACACTGATCCGTAGCATGAGAACCTGCACAAAGCTCACAAACCATAGCTATTTGATTAACTCCATATGTAGCCAGAGAATCAACCTTCATTGATAGCGCTTGGAGCTGGGCTGCAATAGCGGTGGCTGCATCAACTTCCAGAATACCTGCTACCTTGCCTGACGTCATCCTCTGAGTTGGGTTTTGATGCTTATTTGCAGCCATCGTCTCTATAAGATTATACGCCTCAGTATAGCTTTTAGCCCATAAGGCGCCTCCAGCTGCTGCATCGAGCATGGGCCGAGATTGGGCCCCCAAACCATTATAGAAACCAGTGATCACCATCCAATCCGGCATTCCATGATGTGGACATTTTCTCAACATTTCCTTGTAGCGTTCCCCAGCCTCGCACATAGATTCTGTAGGTTGCTGCGCAAACTGAGTAAGAGCACTCCTCATAGCAGCAGTCTTTGCCATCGGATAAAACTTCACCAGAAACTTTTGCGCAAGATCTTGCCACGTAGTGATGGACCCAGCTGGTTCAGAATGTAACCAGTCTTTAGCCTTGTCCCTCAGTGAGAATGGGAAAAGCCTCAACTTGATAGCCTCATCAGTCACGCCATTATACTTAAAAGTGCTGCAGATCTCGACAAAATTCCTTATCTGTATGTTGGGGTCTTCAGTTGCCGCTCCTCCAAAAGAAACAGAATTCTGCACCATCTGAATAGTGCCCGGCTTGATTTCAAAGGTGTTAGCTTGAATAGCCGGATGAAGGATGCTTGACTGAATGTCATCTATTTTAGGCCGAGAAAAATCCATAAGAGCTGGATCAGCTTGAACAATACGAATCCTCAAAATCTAACTTCTCCGGAATATCAAGAACTTCGTCTGTCTCCTCAGCTGTATCTAAAGTCCTCTTGCGAGCACGAGAACGAGTTTGCATAAACGCTTGCTAAAGTACCTGAAACACAACCGGAAAAAATAAGTAACTACTACGTCCTAATCACTGAGTCCTAATGACCAATGATGGTAAGTACATAAACTAAACAAATATGCCGAGTCCCCGGCAGCGGCGCCAAAAACTTGTTAGGGCTAAAATATGCACTAATATTCACGCAAGTATACGCGTTCGCAAGTAATATAGAATACTTTCTAGTTCGTTCCCACAGAGACTCAGACTAAATTATTGTCTAATTAAACTCACTCACCAATGTATGATTACTTCTCAATGTTAAGATACTAACACTTAAAATTGTTGATTAAATATTAACTATAATTAACTACTTAGTTAATCACTTAACTAACACTTCAATTTATCAATCATAAAACACTCATGAGATCACAACTTCATTATTACTTCTTTCTATAGCCATTATTATTACCTTTAGCATGTGACAGTGATGATATTAATCGAATAACACGAAACTGATAAAAGCCAACTTTCATTGTACTAATACCATTCTACCAAGCATCCACAATTAAGATAGAAGTTGAATAATCATCAATTATGTTGAGTTCCTATATGTCTACAGAAATTGACAACACAACGATTTAAGCACAAGTTATTCCTTTTGATTACATAGGGCAAATAAAACTGTTAGAGTTACCCACTAATCATGCACAACGTACATGAACCTATGCTAGCATGGCAAGTTCTAAATCTCAAGATCCACCGTCGCTTCACAAGAGATTAACACCCTATCTTATATGTTCGCGACACACATAAGACGAATACGCACAACCAATACTAGATATCATACAATCATCACATACTAAAGTATTAAACAATTAACTAAAGAATTCCATAATAAATCCGTTGCAACCCCATGATCACGATTAGCCCATAATAGCACTTATCATCATCATGGGTTCATATAAAATCATGATAAACAAACACAAGAAAATAATAACTAAACTAATTATATTAAAACATAGTACGTCACAAGAGTAAATAAGTTCAACGCAAGAAAACTAGCATCCAACGTTACAACGAAACAAGAATCACAAGAAGATATGCTTCCTCTTCGTTGCAGTGTGCTAAATCGGTCTTCTTCCTTATCTCCTTCGCTCCTTGCGTAAAAACACAATCTTCTTCAATCCACACTTGTGAAAACGTCTCAAATCTACTTATATAATAGTCCCATAAAACTCAGATTACATAGAAGTGGAAACCAAACAGAAGTAGAAGTCCAGAAACATTATATCTTTTTTCCCGACCCTGCGCGGCCGCTCAGCATAGCTGAGCGGACGCTCAGCTTGCTGCGCGGCCGCTCAGCAATGCTGAGCGGGCGCTCAGACCTCTACTGAAAAAATCTGATTTTGCTCCGTTTCTTCGCCGTAATCTGCCCGTTTCTTTCCTCTCGCAATGGTGAACACATGCCAAGGCTTATTCTTGATGATTCCTCCCCCGAAATGCAACTAATACCCTGAAATGCATAAACACTAGAAAAACGCATCAAATATACAAAATACTTGATTTCAAGACACCAATTTAAGCCATTTTAAGACGTTCTAAGTGGTATAAAATGCCACTTATCAGTGCTCGACCGCTCTCATCAGCTACTAAGGTCGACGCGTATTTCGCAAGCTTTGCGAATTCTGCTTCGTATTGAATGACGGTTTTGTCACCTTGCTGAAGCCGAATGAAGTCCCTCTCTTTCTGTAGACGAACTGTTCTGGGAAAGTACTTGTCCTCTAAAGCCTTCTTGAACTTTGCCCAAGTGTACGGTTCATGATTTTCTTCAAGATTTGTCGTCTCATTCTTCCTCTTTTCCATAAGCCGCCAGTCGTAAGCGCTTCCTTGCAATTGGTACACAGCTAAGGTCACCTTCTGTTCCTCATTGCTCCCCAGAAGTCCGAAAGCTTTTTCCATCTCTTGGATCCACATCTCAACGATAGCCGGGTCTGTAGCTCCATCAAAAGTTGGCGGGTTCAAACGCTTGAACTGAGAAACGATGTTGGGCTTTGGTTGCTGATTCACAAGCACAACTAGAGTTTCATCCAGTTGGTCAAAGACGTTTCCTCCTTCATCATTGTTCCTTTGATTGCCATTGTTGTTCTGATTTTCGTTGTTGTTCTGGTTATCTCCGTCCATCTTTTCTAGAACACACAAAACAAATTCTAAACTTATAGTCAATAATTAAAAAGCACAAAAATCAAACATATCAAATAATCACACAAATAAATATCTAAATCAAATGTAATTTCTTAAGACCTATATGATAGTCTATAGGATCGCATCCTAGGGAATGTACTAGTCCAATACCTAATACACTCCGAAGGACAGCCTGCTCTTGATACCAACTGTAACAGCCCAAGTTTGCGAACTATTAAATCTAAATACACGACTTAAATAAAACACATTCTTTTAAACGAAAAATTCAATATATAACGAAGGTCAAAACAATGGTCAAACTCAATAATCAAAATCATAAAAACGGAGACGCAGCTCCACAAATCCGATAATATTTGTCTAACAGATAATTAAATTTATTCTCTAAAAACAAAATTTTTATTCTAATTCAAATAGCACAAAACGAAGCAGCACAAATCTCCACATAGTTCTCATTCCTTATTCTTAATATGCTCCAAATTCCGAACCTGAAATATTAGAAGGGGTGAGCTACATAGCTCAGCAAGTACAAATTGACTAACTCTTAAACAGAAAAACAATGGGTGTTTTAATAAAACGATTTCTCTTAAAACAATAATAATTTTGTAAAATATTTTCTAAAATAAATCCAACCCAAAGTTTTATATTTTAAAATTCAGAATTTAAAACAGAACATAGCAGATTTTATAACAGTACAGATTTTATAACAGATCAGAACAGAATGAAACAGAACGAAACAATAATTCTTATAAATACCACAGTCTTGATCTACGGTCACACTTTGCCAGTAGCCGACATCTAATTCTTATTCTTATTCTTTATACCACACTTTGCCAGTGGTCGGCATCTAAAGTTTAATAATTACGCGCCCTTAATAGGTATCTAAAGTTGCACACTTGTGCGCCTACTAAGGGTATCTAAGGCTAGTTCCGGAACTATAGCGTAAATTATGAACGGGTTCGAAAACGTAGAGACTGGGTTCTAAAATTCACAAATACTTATATCTTATAATTTCGAATTCAAAATTCTTATATCTTATACGAAATCAAAAACAGAATTAAAATATCTTTTTTGAAAATTAAAAGTAAGTCAAAAGTACTTACCTCAAAGTCGATTATACTGAATATCAATACACCAACAATCCTAAAATTCATTTAATAAAAATATAAAACAATTAATCAATAAAACACAAATGATATGCATTTATTAAATCATTTAGAACACATCGACAAAGACTAAAAACATGCTGACTAGGCTAACTAACACAATTTAGCGAGAATAACAAACCAACAAATCACAGAGGGAAAGTAAATGGGCCTTAAAAGCCTAACATGTTACTAATATGATTAGTCTAGTACAGGAGCACAGATTTTAAAATACCCACAACGTTTTTAACTATAACAATTGACATAAAATCTTAATACTGATGTCAAACTAATATAAGGTTACAAAGAAATCAAATGACCATTATTCAACTCGAGCAAGAAACAAACATAATTATATTTAGTCAATTAACTCTTATAAACAATTTACCCAATTTCGACTACCAAACTATATATACTAGAACCATTATTTAATATCATGTAATTACACATAAAGCACTTAACAATGAATTATAATTTTCTATTTTATTAAAAATAATTTGTATGTAACTAACATAAAAAAATTAATTATTCAAAACTCATCTCACCAACTATTTGTTATATATCACAGTTAGCAACTAATCATGTACTTAAGGTTTGAGAATACAATTTAGACATTAACGACATCATATATTCATGCAAGTCGTAGCACAAGCTAATATACTTGGATAAGAATTTAATTTACATGGCACACTATTTAGATGTAAATTAACTCACAACAGATAAGGTAGAAAAACATATATAAGACTAGCACAAAAACCAAGGATCTCATATAATTACAAAACAGAGGTCGGAAAAATACGTACCTTATGCGAAGCAGTGAACCTGTACGAGTTTTTATTATTGTATAAAGAAAGGGTCCTTATATAGGCACACAAAACCCTAATTCTATTTAGGATATAATCAATTTCCTTCTAAAATTTACAACCTCTCCAAGTAAATTCCAAAAATAAAATATTTGGCCCACATAATTACCTAAACTAAAAAAATATTGATTTTCTACTATATTCTTACACTTCTTTCCACAAATAAAAAATCTTTTTACAAATTAATTACCTTGCACAAAAATATTTTCAGAATATTCTAATTTTAAAATAATTATCTAGACGAATTAATATCTAATTTCTAATAAATAAATTAAAAATAAAATTATGAATTTTACAGTCAATATCTCGCTAAATCCCTCTATTTACTAATTTTATTTCATTCTTAAATTTTTATTAAGTATCTTTGATTCGCATTTCTCACTTATTTTCATCTATTAATTTCCTCTACTTAATTTTTCATATTTTATCAATTCTCAATATTGCACAATATATGTAAATTAATTTTATATTTTCTTAATTAATAAAAAAAATTATATAACCCCTAACTTTTATATATTTGTGTACAACTAATTTAGCTACATAAGTTATTGTGTCAGTTTGAGAAATCTTAAAATAAGTAATTTATGATTTAAAATTAATAAGTGGCTTAAATGTGATAAGTAGATGAATACTTATAAGTTATGTAAGTGTTTGGTTAATTTTATTTATAAGTCAGATTTTTTTTAACTTAAATGAACTAAAATAATTAATTTTTAAATATTATTATCTTAATTCATAAATTTTAAATTAACTTAACATTTAAAAATATATAATTAAAAACTAAAATTAATAAAAAACTGAAAAATCATAATAAGTTAAAAAAAATACGTTGTTGTTAACATTCAACTTATCAGTTTATACGTTGTAAATTCAACTTATAAGTTGGGTCGACAAACAGTCCGAGATAAGTACTTACGGGCTTATAAGTTATAAACTATAAGTAACTTATAAGCCCGTACACAAAAGCCTCGTTATAATTAAATTTTGTAAAATGAAGATATTTAAATGACCACAACAAGTATAATAATTAATTTAATTATATTTTGAAAGTAAAAAAAATTATTTTGATAAATACTTTTAAATAATTTAAAATTAAATTTACATATTATTACTTTTAAATAAATAAAAACCTAAATAACAGGGCAATCTAGTTATTATAAAATACCTCCCTTCATAAATTGTTTCTCTCACAAATTCGCAACAGACTCGCACAGCCCCACGGATTTGAGCTATGGGCTTCTACACTCGGATTTGGACCCTATTGGACCAAATGTTAACCGGTCCAATCAATTGTTCAACAAAAATATGTGGGGCTTGATCATTATAAAAAGGTATGTAGAACTCGTCTTTATTGTTTTTTTTGAGTGACCGTTTGTAGAAAAATAGAATAAACACATTGACAGTTTGCAGAAAGAGAATAAACATTTTTCTGTGACATTTTCCGAACCAACAAATGAGATCAGCAAAATCTATTAGTTTCCGTTCATTGTTCTTTTGCGTTTCTAGTAAAAGCAATTTCAATTTTTTATGTTTTCATATGTGATTTTAGCAATATCGCAATCACTTTTATACCAATTTCTTCCTGTACTAGTTTCCTTGACCATCATTTTTCCTTCAATTAGTTTTTTTTTTTACAAATGCACAAAACTTTCATTAACTTAAATATAATACTGTCGCGACAAACCCCCAACTGTCGATACAACCAGGTGGTAAAACAAATATTATACTAAAAACAATTAAATGATTTGTTTCCTGATCGTTTAATACATAGAATTTAAAAATTCTTGAAATTAAAAACGAAATCAAAGACATCTCAAGCGATCCAAATTGTACCAACATCTCTGAAAATAGCAATATCGCAATTGACCATATCACATAAAAACCATTGTTAGCCCAATGTTCAGAAACACCAATCACATAAACTGAGATTGGAGAAACGACACCACATCTATCTATTTGTCGGACACCAGCTATAGACATGCCGAAAACACCCCAGCTATCTACATGTCGGATACCAGTTATAGACATGTCGAAAGTGTAAGCCCGTGAAAGATGAACAATCTTTGGTTGTGAAAGGTGAGCTCTTGCAATAATCAACACCACTCTAGATTCGACACATGCTTTGCAGATCACCAAGAATATCAATAAACTCGTTCTTAACCGATTCAACACGAAATAAACCCAACCATAATTAAACAAAAACATAACAAAACACTCCAAAAGGAGAGACAAAACACACACTCCAAAAGGAGAGACACACAAAAACCCAAAAAAATGGGTTTTATTGGAGGGAAATTAATAAGAACAAAAGAGAATGAAGGGTGGGGGCTTTCCACCGGAGAAAACCAGTGGAAACCCCTCAATTTACTTGAAAATGAACAAATCTTAGGAGAGGAGAGAAGGAAGGCGGCTATTGGTTCAATTAGTTCTTCTTTAAGTGACTATTAATATGACATCTATCCGATCATTCGGGTAATTATCAATCTCAAAGTTTATATTACAGCTTCTTCTCATACTTTTTGCTCCAAAAAAAAAAAATACTTTTCCTGTTTCATTTTAATTCCATTTTTAGAGGTTTAAACGTTGACCAGTCTTTATTATTAACACTGGGACTTTTTGCCCGCGCTACACGCGCTCCAAATTTCTTCAATTTTGAATTTTTTTCTCGAAATTTGTAATTTTTATAACATAAACGGTTATCTTCTAGTATTATTTAATTTATTTATTACAGTTATTTATATTTCGTTTATTTTGAAATATAAAATTGATATTATAATTTAACGTTAAATCTCAGTATTTTATTTAGTTTTCTTTCTCTCACATTTTAACCAATTAAAAGTCTCTTAACTCATATTTTAACATTTTTCTTTTACGTTTTTAGTAGTCAATATTTTAATAATTTTTACAACAAAACCGAGTATATATTTTTTTAAATTAAATACTTTTTAAAAAAACCCAGTAAATATTTTTTTTGTCCGCTAACAAAAAAATTCGTCCATAACTTATATAATTTTAACTATATTATGAAAAATGCCATAGTCTTACTTAAAAAAAATGCTTAAGTCTTAACTTTTAAATTTGTAAAAATTTATGTATTATATTCAAAAATGATGTAATATATTATAATTATAAAATTAGTAATCACTATTTTTTTCTCCGCTAACACAACGTTCCGTCCACAACTCATGTAACTTAAAATTTATTCTAAAAATTATGCAAAATTCAAATATTTTCAATATATTTCATTTTATTTTTTATGTAATTAAATTAAATTAGTTTTATATTATTTAGTGATACAATAAAAAAAATTATTGATTCATAGAAAGGATTTTGTTTTCCCGTAAATACTTAAATTCGTCTACAGCTCATATAATTTTCATTGTATTCTAAAAAATGTCAGAGTTTTGCTTATAAAAAATGCCAAAGGCTTATTTTTTTAAATTTTCTTAAATTATGTAATATATTTTTATTACAAAATTGTTAATTAATATTTTTCTAATAATTTTAAATTTATTCTAATAATTATGTAAAATTCAAATATTTTCAACATTTCTCATTTGATTTATTACGTAATTAAATTAAATTATTTTTAAATTATTTAGTGATATAATAAAAATTTATATATTGGTTCATTCCTAAATTATTCTTAAAAATTTAAAATCCTGTATTCATTCCTAAATTAAAATTAGGAATGGTGAGAAGTAAGGAAGTATCATCATGAATAATTATTCGAAAGTAGATATTTTCATAAAATGGTATTTTATTATTATTCATTTATCTCAAATTATTTAATAAAATTGACAAAATGCCGTATTTCTTAACAGATAATGTTTTCCATCCCTAAAAGTATAAGATAAAATTTTACTTTAGAAGCAAAACATGCATGTAATACCTCTTTTGTAAATCTGCCCATCTTTTAAATTATCAAAATTTAAAATTATAATGTCAGTAACAAATCTAATAATTTTAAGTTTCAAGTAAGTGTTTTGGTTTCTAAAAAGGTAACATAATAAATTAATTTAGATATGATAAAAATGACATAAATTTCATTAATCAGCATGCACATATTAAAAGATTAAATGTAAAAATTAATATTTCAAAAATTTTATTTGTACATATTGAATAATCTTCGGACAGCCTCTAATTTTTACAATAAAGTAAACTCCCTTGTTAGAGACTCTGAGCTCACTTATTTCTTTCATCATGTACTTTTCACATTTTATCAGTATTATCTAATAGTAATTATTCATTGTCATTTTAATTTTAATAATTAATTATTTTGTATATTTTAGAATAAATTTATGAGATATATGAATCAACAATCTAACTTATACCTGATAGCCACACTTAAATTCGCCGATTACCTCAAAACCAAAAGCTACAGAGTATAAATTGA
The DNA here is from genome assembly GCF_009905375.1 of Apium graveolens. Classification (NCBI taxonomy): domain Eukaryota; kingdom Viridiplantae; phylum Streptophyta; class Magnoliopsida; order Apiales; family Apiaceae; genus Apium; species Apium graveolens. The sequence goes on along the minus strand of NC_133655.1, from coordinate 268,076,621 downwards.
GATCCACAAAACTAAGGGGGCGTTTGGTTCATCTCGGGGAAACGGAATGGAATCGAGAAAGGGAAAAAAGGAGAAAGGAAAGTAAAGACCCAGAATTGTTTTACGTGTTTGGTTCAGATCCGGAAACGGAATGAAAATTTACATGATTACATTTATTTTTTATTTTTTAATATTAAACAATCTCAATATAGTCAAATATATTTATATTATAACAGTATAATATATTAACATTATAATAAATAAACAAATTTAATTATTTAATAGCACCATTAACTTTTTTAATAAATTAACATAAAAATTTATATCAAAATTATTTTTAATTTATAAAAACTAAATTATAAATCATTTTTAATTTTTGAAATTAATTTTGCATACTGATGTATTTTTTTGGTCCAAGATTTAAATTATAATTGAAATAAGAAAATAAAAGTGGGAAAGGGTGTTCAAATACCTAGTGGGAGGTGGGGAATGGAGTTTAAGGAATAAGGGGTAAACCTACAATTAAAAAACGGGAAAGGGAATGATTGTTTTTACTAAACAAACATCAACAAAGGGAATGACCACAATTCTTTCTCTTTCCCATTGTTGAATACCTTGTACCAAACGCACCCTAAAAATAATCAATTACCATTCCATACTACACCACAGTACACATACATTACTACCCTATATAGATAATGGAGCCAAGTCGCTCACCGATTTTAAGAATACGGGGAAAGGCATGTTTCCAGACTTGAAATTAGTCCATCTCCTCTAGCTGATCATCACATGTGAAAACAGTACCACCTTCAAGAAAAATCACTCTCCTATTAAAAAAGTACTGCCTTCAAGAAAAATGACTCTCCCATGAAAAAAATCTTCCTCGATATCTACCCCTACAGAACATCAACATTGAGAGAAACTATCAAGTTCAATATATATTCTCATCCGGAGCACCCATTTGACCCAAGCGAAGTCTTAGATCTAGTACAAAATAAAATTAACACCATAAACTGACTTAAACTACTGTCTAACAAACATGACAAACATACTTACCCTTGAGGTAGCCATTCATAATTATTCAGACTCGAACTAAATGTACACCAAACAAAAAGCCAAAAGAATAGAATTTACAGTACCAGCTGAGAACATGAGCTCTAATTATTTGACCACGATTCATTTCCGCCATCTTATCCCACATCTCGTAGCCGCTTATCCTCAGCACTGTCAAACATTAGTATAATAGGTGTCTCTTCTATGGTCTTGATGATTGTCGTCGTGTTTTCATTATCATTTGAGTCGAGTAATATAGTGCCTTCCGTTTAATTATAAGAGCGTCGAAAATAGCCTTGTCACTTGCACAAATCAATCAGAATAAATACTTTGTCCGGAAGACATCTAAAAAGCAAATAGTGTGTAAAATATTGAAAATGAAAGACAGACAAATAAATTTTAGTAAACGTGTTCCCACTGTTGAAATATTTAATTTTAGATCTTCAAAGCATACATGAGGTCTTCCTTTGTCAACACATCCAGATTGTCAGCTGTTGGTTGCACCTTGGCCACCTTGGCGATAGCCTTGTTCTTTGACAACCACCCTCAAGGAATGCACCTACTATCTTTCCATCCTTGATCCATTATGAACCAAACTTAGGATTCTCTGTTGCACCAAAGATTACTGCATCACCAACATTATCACCATAGAGTTACCATGAGAGGTTAAAAGAATTGAACGTGAATAGAAGAATAGAAGGTAGTCATATTCATCAATTGTTTTTCCCTGTTTACTTGCAAAAATTGCACGTAGTTCACATGTTTTTTAATATTTGTTTACTTTGAAATTGTACTATTTAAAATTAATAATTTTGTTAAAAAACTGTTGCTCAGGACACATAGATCAAAATAACAGTCACTTATCATGAAATATCATATATGAAAAAATTTGAATTTTTATGAAGAAGAATTGAACTTCTTTTTTAATTCCATAAACAACCCGGGCAACCGAATTTTCTAATAGAAGTCCTTTATTCCATAAATCATGTTGATATGTGTTACTAAGGGTTGTGTCTTTCCTGCATGTAGTAGTAAATCATTTTCCCTCACAAACTCTAATGTATCATCCTCGTTTTAATTAGTCATCAGAAGTCAAAGAAAAGTATGTAATCCATAAACTATTTTTATGACATTATATTTTGTCCAGTCTAATAGAGTGAAAGAGATTTTCTCTATATGAATATCTTTTTGCAGTAGACTAACACTATATCAAGGCGGGTCTGGAGATATTTCTGTCATTATAACCATAAGCTAGGAAATCCTCCAATCCTTCTGCAGGAAAATCTAAAGGACGCAATACTTATCTACATCTTAATTCATTTCTTAAATTTTTTGTGCTTAAATGAGGTCAAATTATTAAAATATAATCATACTAACAATGGCAAGGTGAAGTCATCTTTTTAATTATATCCTCCTGAAACATAGAAACCAAGTACATTTCATAGTATGAAGGCTACTGAGCAACCAACTTACTAATCTAGCACTGCAACCAACTTACTAAGCAACCAACTAACTGATTAGTTATTTAAGGATATCACCTTAAAAATCCTTAAAGTGGACAAGACTCTTGCCCATAAACCTTTTCCACCATTTGTAAGGTTTCACTTAATTTTTTTTTATAAATTTTATTTGTATAGGAAGTAGTATACATGATTTGTTGAATATTCCCATTAGTATGATATTAATATCACTGCATATTCAGAAAAAGTAGATTTAAGCTAACCATTATCTCTTACCTTCATTACTATATCACAACCTGCCATCAGTTCACCTTTGAAGTAAAGATCTGGAATATTGAAAATGGAGCTTTTAATTAAAAAGAAGAATCAGGGTCGTAGACAACATATTTAAAGTTGTGTAGTTATGAGAGAAGCATGTGGACCTCGACATGAGATGCTGTTATGAGAAGACCTACCAGACAACAGCCTAAAATCCAAAATTTTATAAAATCTAGAATTTGAACTCAAAAATAACAAATCAACCTAAAATCTAAAATTTGAACTCAAAAAAAGCTCAACAATAAATAAATGCATACCAACCTTAAATCTAAAATTGGGCTCAAAAACAACTCAAACATCTCGTCTTTAAATAGAAGACACATTTATAATTATGTAACGGATATCAAAGAATAGATACAAAAAGCTGAGTTCAGCTTCTTACCTATATGGACCAATTTGAACCATTGACAGCCGGTTTTAAGCCATTCACAACCTGTTTTGATCCATTTACTGTCCCTGCATGTTCAACTGATATTGAATTTTTTTCCATTACAAAAATTAACTGCACTGGAAGATGGAGCAAACAAATATACCTCAAACTTGAGCTTCAATATGATTCTCCCCAATCTGTTCCTCCTTGAATTGTTTAAGGAAGGGAAATGATCATTCTTGGCAAGGACCATTGCAACTGGACCTGCTAAAAGAGTTTAGGTGGGTTCAATCATCCCTGTTTAGAAATACTATAGGGTTGATGTTCAAGTTCGATACCCGCATTATCTACACTGGCCCGTTACTTTAGAGCACTCACACAATGCATATTATGTGCAGTGGCAGTACGTGCAAAGAAGGGTTTTTCTTTAATATTTATCAATCAGATAGATAGAATTGGCAGTACTTTAGAATTTATCCTGTATCATCATCTCTTCTCACAACATTGTATTATAATATGATTCTTAGCTGCAAAATGTAGATTTTTTTAACTTTGCAAGTGGTAATGGACTTTTACTATACTGCAGTAACTATTTTTATATCTCCATATACTATATATGTAGGCATATGCATCAAGAGAAGGTGGAGGAAACATTCAGGAACTTATCAAATTGTATAGCTACTTTGCTCATAATTTAGAGCAACAGATTAAAAAGCTTACTGCAAAATTTAAACAACATGATTCACCCAACGTTGAGTTTGTCATTTTTAGTTGATTTAATTCATTACACATATAGTATTTATAAAGATATATTAGTAGCTTATGTGTTTTCTTACGCGTCATGTAGAGTGGCATTTGCAGCTTTAGCACCTTTTGAGCTAATAAATGGATAAAATTGTTTGACAATGCTTTACATTAGGAAACAAAAAGGGCTATCTTAATTGTTTATTAAAGCTTTCTTAAGTAGAGGGAAACGTTAAATTGTTATCTCTGAACAGGAAATCCTTGAGTCTGAGAAACCACCTCAGAACGGGTATGATCATCATTTCCATGTGTAAGTTCTTCGGTTGGAACAATATCTTTAGTTGTAGTCTTTGCTCAAAGTTCACCCATAAAGTTTACATCCACACCCTAAACAATTCAGTCCAGTTCAGATTCAATGTATAGTGCCAAGAAACATCATAAACACAAACCATTAATTACTTCTTAAAACTAAATCCAAAATGATTAGCATTAATTGACAACACCTTACTTGAAAAATAAAAAATAACACAATTCAATATAGGATCATAATGATTAAACGGAAAAATTCAAATATAGATTAAAAATAATTACAACACTAACCCGAACCATCGATTAGTAGATTGAATTGGAAAAATGTAGAGGCTGCAAATAACACAATTGAACAGAAAATATTGGGTAATCGTAATAATTTGTCTATTAAGATTGTTTATTAATGTAGTTTGTAGTTTTATGTTTAAAGTTACTTGCTACAAAAGAGTGTGATTGGTTAAACCTGAACAATATCACATAGACGGATTAGGATAAATCATAAATTGTAAATTTAAAATTACATACTCACTACTAAATTTAAGTCTAATTGCAACTCTAGAACATACCAGACATAATAAAGGAACTAAGTCATCTCTGCGATTGTGTGAGATAGCTTTGTTGGTTACCACCAGCGTTAATTTGTCCTGCATTAAAAGGTCATCATAACAAACAATATCACAGCAAGTCGGTACATAATGTCACTGTACACGGGTGTATATGCTTGATATGTCTACCATTTTTATAGTTCTTAACACACAATCACAAATAAAATGGATAGATGGTAATCATAAAATTTGTTAATTAATTTTAAGTGACATAAACATATTATAATTTTTTTATTGTAGCTCAATAGCATACCAGACAGATTAACGACACCAAGTCTCCTTCTGCGGTGGTGTGAGATAGCTTTGTTGGTTACCATCAATGCTATTTTTTCCTGGATACAAAGACCATCAAAATTATACAATATGAGAGGGGTTTCATATATGGTTAGTTTCTTCATTAGATATAAATTATAGCTAACTGTGCATCAATTTAGTTACAAACCTGTATTGCACTATTGGTGTCTGGACATAGAACTACATAAGAGAGGAATTGTACATATAAGACTCTAATGTAATACAGCATGAGAGGAAGCCTCTAATGTACTATATTGCTATATGTTTTTTGGCATCTGCCCATGCTTGCTTATATATAGAGTACTAAACGTGAATTGAAAGATGAGAATAATTTAAATATCTGAAATTATATGAATTTTCTGTTCAATCTACAAAAGTTAACAAACCAGAGTAGTAAATTGTAAAATTAGAGAGTCACAGTCAAAAGAAAAATAATAAGGAATGGAAACAAATAGAGGATGCTATAAAAGTTAAAATATTGTTAAGTGCTAAAGAACATATACATGTATTAGATTTAGCAAATAAATGATACTTCATCATCAATATAGTACCTGTATCCATCATCTGAATAAAGATACTTTCATTTTCAAGAAGTGGACTCCACATTCTCAAACTTCTTCACCTGTATTACGCAAGTAGTAATGTAAATACAATATGTATATACATATCGCAATCCAGTCATATGATGAAAATCGAAATGTGAGCATACTGAGATTAAAATTAAGCTAAACTTTATGTTTAGTATATGACTTATAATTCGCATATACCAGCAATAATTTATCTAAATCGAGCATACTTTATGGGAGTATAATATTTATCTGTACTCAAAAAAATAAATCCAAATCAAAACTCAATACATGAGGTGTGATAGGTCCATAATATACTTGAGAAGCTCGAATGCTGAAAATAATCTAAAAAGATAATATTGGATTCACATATATGTTATGGAAATACGGATTTTAGAAGCAAGAAATACCCACAATCCGTTAAAATTTGTATTTGGTAAATTGTCTCCATCAGAAATCTTTGTAAGACATCCTCGTTTCACATCCTGTAAATTCAATCAAACAAACAAACAAACATTTGTAGACAACAAATATCTTATACACATACACATATATGAACACATAAATAACAAAAATTCGCTGAAAGAATATGAAAGAAAAAAGAAGGAAAAAAATGACACGATTGTATGAATAGAGAATCATTCAAAAATTAGGTTGTATCCGATATGAAGCATAATAGACACAGATGAATCAACATGTGATGGTTACCATGTTTGTGCGGATAACTGATGTCTAGTAATTCAAATATGTGTGATGAGCATGATAAAAGCCTATCGGCTGCAAAACTGAGTTCAAATTTTGGTAGTTAAGATGGGTTGCTAGAATTACGTTGAAGATTGGTGTATAAGATCCATAAATTGTGGATAATCCATATTATACCGGGTAAAAAAATCCATAACCCTTTTATAAAATGGATAGTCCATGTTTACATGTAAAAATAGTGGTAAAAGTGAATGGATAGTATTCATGGGTTTGGATAGTATCCAGAATTTCAAAAAAATAAAAAAAGCTAGTTCTAGTACACATTAAGAATATATTGATGAGAGAGAATAAGAAAATCAATAATTATCATTGAATTAGTGTTGTAACAGATGTGAGAAAATCATGCAAATCTTTCCTTAGATAAGATGTTTAAATTTTAAAATTCAAAAAATTTCCATGTTTAGTATTTTGATGGGTAAAAAAATGGGTAAACTTATATGGATATATCCATGGATATATAGATTTTATACTTAATATGGGTCATGGGTAAATTTATTTACCCATTGGGTAAATTTTATGGATATATCCATGGATCTAGTGATCTTATACTTAATATGGGTTATGGGTACCCATTTGGAAAATGGGTAAATTAAGGAGTAGTCATTAAGAATATATATATGTTTATTTGTATAACTTTACAAAATTGTTCACAATGATAATCAAACTAAATTTACAATTTCTTCTTTTAACTCGAAAAATTAGAAGGGAGTCGAGACACAAGTTGCGCTCCCACCCCTTTCTGAATACAAAAGCTTAACCTATGAAAAAGAAAAACACCACTATTAGCATTATTAGAGTAAATAATGGAAAGAGTCTTGAGACGTGAGAAAACATCCAACACTTCTGTGTCTAGTTCCCCAAAAGTAGAGAAGGCAAAGGGGATGAACGAATAACCATGTTCAGCGCAAATCCTTGAATACTTCCTTTTTTTCTTTTCCACCGCATTTAGCAACGCCACCCCAGGAGCCCATGAACTCACTCCCCCACCAGCAAAAGGAGAAATACCAGTCACATCCAGACATGCATCTTTACCTTGGGACCAATTGAATAACAATAGATCTGCAGGTCTGAGTTCTTGCCCAGCATCTGAAAGAAATCCCAAAGGAGCCTCCTTACGCACAGGAACGCTAACCTTGGAGCAGATATCCACCAGAATGTCGCGCAGCAAATTATGCCTGAATTTCACACCTACATCACTTGAATAGTGAACTGCGTGATCGCCCTACTGGTCCATCCTGTGAACATTACAACTCGGACACAAGGTGCCTTCAGTAAATAAAGGAATTGCAAACCGGTAGCACAATATCGCCCGCAATTGGTGTTGGTTCATCCTCTGCCCCAACCCATCAATAGGGATGGTAAACAAGAAATCCTGAGCATGAGGAGCGCGAATGCAGCTCAGAATAGAGATCTGACGGGGACTCGACACATAATGAGAAGCAAGACTGGTCTCAATGACATCAAAATAGCTCTTTGCCAAAGACTTCATCAATTTGGGGGCAGGAGAGCTAGTGGTGCCAGAGAGAGCATTCGCACCACAAAGGGCCGAGAAATCATCAAGGCACACTGTAAAGAAGAACCACACGATGTGATACCTGAACTTGACAGAATCCGAGTCTGCAATGCACTAGTCTGAAGACGAGAAGCGAGAAAGGCATAACGAATAACATCCCCCACACATAAGATGCCAAGACCGCCCAACTTGATTGGGAGCGTGGCTAACCTCCACTGCCAATCCCCAAAACCAGGGCCAGAGCCAGTAACAATCCTCTCTAGGGAAATACACAAAGCCTGATCAAACTGCGTCTGGGCCTCCCCAAAGAATGGAGGTGGGCAAGTCCGCAATTTGTAATACAATTTTGCAACCCCTGTGCAATTAAGAAGAAGAAGAAGCTCACACTGGGGGTCCTCAAGCTTGTGAATAGCCTCCATTAGAGAAATAGTCTTGGAGACCCTTTGAGAAGCCAAATCATGACAAAAACCTGCATCGACACTAGCTGAACTCCCAAGAAGTTTGACACCCTTAAGCGGCCGGGAAATATTAGTGGGAAAAATGCCATCCACCCGTCCTCGAGGATTTTCCACCGGCCAAAAGAGTTCAGTCTTATCAATATTTAGAAACAAACCACGAACCGGCCCATCAGCATGGATAATATCAAGCGCCTTGGCCGCCATAAGGGTATCCCCAATAATAGTTCCATCATCCAGATACCAAGCTTGAAGAGAAAGCTCACAAGACTGCGCAATGGCCTGAGCCAAAGGGTGAAGCGCCAAAGCAAAAAATAAAGGACCCAAAGGATCCCCTTGTTGAACCCCTTGACAAGACCACAAAACAGAGTCGCCATAATAGAGTCGGGCCGGGCAAGAATAACAGAACTCAACCCAAGGAGAGATAGAAGGACACCGCACCCGGGCCTCCTGGAGAAGAATACTCCTGTCAATAAGGTTGAAAGCATTCTTGAAATCCACCAGGAGCATAGACAGCCCCACCTCATCCCCCCTAGCCTCTAAGAGCCTGTTGACAGAATGCACAACAACCTCACAACCACCAGGAATACCAACACCAAACTGAAAATCCTGTAAATAAGATACCATAGAACTACCAACAGAAGAAGATGCAGCCTTAGATACCAGTCTTCTTCACACCGTACCAACAGTAATAGGACGAATACCACCTCCTAGCTTAACCAAAGGAGTCAATGGAGCACTAACAATAAACTCCCCCAGCTGGGTGGGGCACTTGCCACTAAGGAACAAGTTGACAACCCCCGTAATAGAACCTAACTGATCATCAGCAACCGCGGAAGCAGCCCCACCCAAAATATCCAGTAAATGTTGGGCTCTATGCCCGTCACGCCCACAAGAAGTCCCTTTAGGGAAACTTCCAATACGATCCAATACCAAATCTTTGTGGACGTGGAGGGCATCCACCCCAATCACAGAGGAAATCAAGACCGGAGAGGGAACGAAAGGGTGCTTGGATTCCAGTTCAGCCAAAGTGTCTGGAGTATCTGGAGCAACGCCGGAGGAAGTAAGCACCTTAATAACAGCAGTAAAGTGTCCATCATCCAACTTACGCTTGCATTGGAACAGGTTAGCCTCCTCAAAATTCCTAGACTTCTGTAACCTCCGGGTGGAAGTTGTTAAAAAGGCCAAGCGATCCTTCACCAAACCCATCCTATCGCCCGGATCCCTCCACCGAAGAATGGAACTTTGCTTAAAAAGTGTTGTTGTTGTTTTTTTTATAGTCTCGATAGACGATGATTTTTCTTGTGCAGCAAACCTCGTTACTGGGTTTGATCCTTTGAACTTCGAGGACCTAGATCTCCTTCCCTAGGCTATTTAAACTTGTTTTTATATGAGAACTTTTATACTTACGAATTACACAACATCTTGAAAGAAATAGATTACATTGATAATTTAGGGTGGTGTCTTAGCGGGGATCTCATATCAACCCCTTTTCGCTAAGACCGCTTTTTCATAATTAAAGGTAGTTCTGATTCATACATTTCAAACAAACTGATTACTGATAAAACTTCTTCAAGTGAATTGCGTTCCACGCATTCTTGATGGGAGTACCATCGAGTGTCGACAGACGATAGGTTCCTGATGCAACGACCTCTGTTACTTGATAAGGTCCTTCCCACGGGGCTTTGAGCTTTCCTGTTATGGAGGGCTGAGATGTTGCTGACTCTCGGAGGACTAGATCTCCAACCAAGAATTGCTTAACCTCCACCTTCTTGTTGAAGTAAGATGCTATACGCGCTTGTTGCTGGAGGACTCTCTCAGATGCTTCATCCCTGATTTCTTCCATAAGAACATTGTGAAGTTGGATTCCTTCCTGTGATGCTTCGACGTCAAAGTACTCGACCCTCGGGGAATTGAGAGACACTTCGACTGGTGAGACAGCTTCTAAACCAAAAACCATCTTAAAGGGAGATATTCCTGTTGAGCTCCTGGGGGTCGTTCTATAAGACCAGAGTACATTAGGCAGTTCCTCGACCCATGGCCTTGGCAACTCATCAACCCTTTTTTTGATCCCCTGTAGGATTATCCTGTTGGTCACCTCAACCTGTGTGTTAGCTTGGGGGTAGGCTACCGAAAATTTGATGTGCTTTATTTTGAGTTGTGAGAGTGTTTCTGTGAACTTATCCCCCACAAATTGAGTTTCGTTGTCGGTTACAATGATTCTTGGTACCCCAAATCTGAACACAATGTATTCCATCAAAAACTCGATCATCTCTTTCTCGCGAATCTTAGCTAAAGGTTGGGCTTCGACCCATTTTGTTGCATAGTCGACGACCACGACAATATATTGGGCTTGATTCTTAGACTTTGGTATAGGTCCCATGATGTATATGCCCCACTGAAAGAAAGGGCATGGGTTGGTTACTGGGATCATTTCTACTGAGGGTTGATGGGACACCGACCCGTATAGTTGACATGACTTACACTTCCACACAAAACTTTCACAATCACTTCGCATTGTAGGCCAAAAAAGACCCTGCCTCACTATTTTGAGGGCTAGATTTTTGCTACCTAAATGATCTCCACAGATGCCAGTATGGACTTCAACCATCGATAGACGAGAATCTTCTGGGCCTCTACATAGAATTAACGGGTCTACAAGTCCCCGACGGATAGCTTGTTTTCTAGCATACAATATTTTTTTGCCTTGTATGATATGGATCTAGCTTCATTTTTATCTTGTGGCAGCTTGTTCTGCAAGATATATTCCAAAAAGGGTTGACGCCAATCCGCCATAGAAGATATCTCATTGACTTTCAACATGTTGGGGAATGGAGAGTCTTAATTGATGGAGGGGACCTTTCTTTCCTCGACATAAATTGCCTCAGACGTTGTCACAACGGACGAGGCCGATTTAGACAGTGCGTCGGCCCATTGGTTGTCCTCTCTACAAATATTCTTGATTGTCCACGACTGGACTTTCTCCAATAAAGACATGGCCAGTTTCAAATATGTCGACATTCGAGCGTTGTGCGTTTTAAACTCACCCTGTAACTGTTTTGCTACAAGCTGCGAATCCTCAAATATTTCTAAAATCTTTACCTCCAGCTCAATTGCCAGTCGTAAACCTGCTAACAAAGCCCCGTACTCAGCTACATTGTTTGTTACTGGAAATGAGAATTTTTAGGCCTGTTGTATTTTGAATCCTTCTGGACTGATTAAAATGACGCCTGCACCTCCTGATGATGATGTTGATGAGCCGTCAACGTAAAGAACCCAAACCTTTTGTGGAAATGATGTTTCTTCAATTATAGGATTGTCAAATTGGCATTCTACAACAAAGTCTGATAAGGCTTGAGACTTTACCGCATTTCGGGGTAAATATTCAATGTGGAATTGGCTTAGTTCGACCGTCCAAGCGGCGAGACGCCCTGTCATGTCGGGCTTGTGTAAAATACATTTCAGGGGTTGATCAGTCATGACTTTTATCAAACGGCCTTGAAAATAGTGACGGGGCTTTCTGCTTGCTACCACGAGAGCATAAACTAATTTTTCAACATGGGGGTAACGAGTTTCAGCGTCTTTCAGGGTATGACTAACGTAGTAGACTGGAGCTTCCCGTTCCTCGACATCTTTAACCAACACAGAGGCTACTGACCCATCGGAGGCCGAGATGTATATTTTCAAAGTCTCATGGGGCAATGATCTTGCTAAAACTGGGGGACTTATCAAAAATGCTTTTATAGCTTCAAAGCTTTCTTTACATTGATCGTCCCATATCAACTTTTTGTTCCTTGATGCTTCTTTGATGACCTTAAAGAAAGAACTACATTTTTTGGAGGCTTGTGGTATGAAGCGTCGAAGAGCCGCTATGCAACCAGTAAGACGTTGAACCTCTTTGATGGTCGACGGATCTTTCATTTCAGATATTGCTCTGATCTGTGAGGGGTCGGCTTCGATCCCTCGTTGGGAAACAAGAAAACCTAGGAATTTCCCAGATGTTAAGCCAAAAGAGCACTTTAACGGATTCAATCTTATGTTATTGCGTCTGACGTTCTCAAAAGTCTCTCGAAGGTCACTGCAATGATTATTTGAAGATTTTGATTTGGTTATCATATCATCAACATACACCTTGAGGTTTTGACCCAATTATTTCTTAAATATTTCATCCATCATGCGCTGAAATGTTGCACCAGCATTGATTAACCCGAAAGGCATGTTTCGATATGCAAAGACCCCTCGATGTGTGATAAACGCTGTTTGCTCCCAATCTTGATCATCCATCCTGATTTGGTTATATCCTGAGAACGCGTCCATGAAAGACAGCAGTTCGTGGCCCACCTTGGCGTCAATAAGTTGATCTATATTCGGCAAAGGGTAATAATCCTTCAGACATGCTATGTTAAGGTCTGAATAATCAACATACATTCGCCATTTCTCATTACTTTTCTTCACCAGGACGACATTAACAATCCATGTTGGAAATTTCACCGGCTCAATGAAATGGGCAATTAAGAGCTGATCAAGCTCCTCCTCTATAGCTCGTCATTTTTCTTCTGAGAACGTGCGCCTCTTTTGCTTGACTGGGTTTTTCTGGCGTGGCATGTCGGAAGGCGACCATGCGAAAATATCCGAAAATTCTCGAAATAACCTTGTTAATTCATCTTTTATCTCAATGTCCAGATCTTTTCCCACTTTAACTATTTTATCCGGAAAATTTTCCATTATCGATACCTCAACAGTCTCACCGACGGGAGAGAACGAGAGCTCCCTCAGGATATCGATGATGTTATCGGGGTCTAGCTGGACAACCTCGTTGACCGTTTGAGAATCACAATCTTGCTTTTTGGGTATGACGGTAGTAAAGTAGCATTTTCTTGAGACCGCTTGGTCGCCGCACATCTCCCCCACTCCAAACTCAATTGGGAATTTCATTTTCAAATGGGGTATTGACGTGATGGCTTCCAGTGCCGATATAGTCACTCGGCCTAGAATGGTATTGTGACTTGAGTTTGCACTAATTACATGAAATTTAACTATCTTCCATACTTGACAAGGCATTGTGCCGAAAAGAACCGGAAGATCAATTGTTCCAACAACCTTTACCTCGTTACCCGTGAAGCCATAGAGAGGCGAATGTGTATTTTCTAATTTTCGTTCCCCTATATCCATTCGCGCTAAGGCGTGATGATATAGAATGTCGACATAACTACCATTATCGACAATGATTTTTTTACTGTATTGGTGCCAATTTTTCCGTGATAACCAGCGCATCTTGATGTCCTCTTATAATGTTTGGAGAGTAATCTTCGTCTGAGAAGGATATGACAAGAGATGGAGATGGTTTACATCTCTTGGGGTATGAAGGGTTAACACTACACACCTCTCGGGCGTAGGACTTACGAGAATTGTTTGACATACCTCCAGCGGTGTAACCGCCGAAGATCACATCGACTATTCTGTCGTCTTGTCTTTGTTGATTTTGGCCCTGCCCTTCGATGTAATGGACGAAATGGCCTCTTCTAATTTTGGACTCGATGAGTTTGCTTAACTGATAGCATTGTTCTGTAGTGTGTCCCGTATCTTCGTGGTAGTCACAATACCGAGAACTTGGAGGACGACCCGGCTTCATCGACCTCGGGGGTCGAAAGTCAGGTTCTGTCTTTAGAATTGCCAAGATTGTTGCTTTGTCGACTATAAGCTTAGTAAACTCTTTGTCTTTTCTGTCATGGGGATGCCATTTTCCATCTGATACGGGCTGTCGCTGGTATTCTCGACCCCTCGGGCTTTGGTATTTCTCTTTGCCAGTATCCCTTCTCGGCGATGAACGTTGAGGAGATTTGGAGTCGTATCTTCGAGACCTCGGAGTCCGAGGGCTATGAGTTCTTGTTCTATCATACTTGTAGCTAGAGCGTCGAGGAGATCTTATGCTTCCCACCGCTTTTTGGAGCATCATCCGATGTTCGACAATCTGGAAAGCCGTATGGAGATGTTGATGATGTTTTTCTATGAGCTCTTCTAGCAGAATACCATGTCTGCTTCCATCAATGCCTGCTGCTAAATAGTTTATTGCCAAAGGTTCCTCCAGGTCTGTTATTTCAGATATAGCTTGACGAAAGTGGCCTAAATAGCTTCTCAAGGATTCGCTAGGCCTTTGACGCATCGTAATCAAAGATGCTGTGATCTTGTCCCCTTTGTAGTTGCTTGAAAACCTCGTCTGAAATTTAGTTTTCAATATAGTACAGGAGTCGATCGACCTAGATGGGAGATTGTTATACCAATGTAAGGTTGTTCCCTATAAGCATGTGGAGAAGAATTGGCAACAGGCAACTTCTGAGTGTCCGTAGAATGCCATTCGACCATCGAAAGTATTGAGAAAACCTGATGGGTCTCTTGATCCATCAAATTGGTCGAGCGCCGGGGTTTTTAAAGTCCTGTCTATCTTAGCATTTCGATACTTTGAGATAGAGGGCTTTCCACCGGGGCTTCAAATCTTGATTGCATTTTAACTAGATCGCGAAGTTGAGCCATATCTTCCTGCATCTTAAGAAACTCCTCTTGTGATATCGAGTCCGTTGACATCGACCCTTGCGGGGTACCGCCTGAAGAAACTGTGCTTGGGCATCGAGGCCTGGAATATATAGATTCTGTGGATACTTCCTCCTCATCATAGTAGTAATCTTCATCGTCCTCTGACAGCTCTACATACCCCAGCTCTTCATCGCCCCTTCCTTAATTGACATTGGCTTCAACTCCTGTTGTAAATGATGGATTTCTTTTATTTTCTCTAGCTTTTCTTCTAGTCTTTTAGTTTCAGCTTCTAACAACTTAAGTTCTTCATCTGAACCTTCCGTGCCCTCTATTTCCTGCTCCCGTAAAAGTTTTTTCTGTCTCAATTTCTGCAAGTGCAACCTAGCATCACTGGAGAGGACTTGCTTTCCTTTCTCTGTTAAAACACGGGAACGAGTGTCTTTAATGATTCTTCTTTTAAGCTTAACAGGAGGTTTCTGCATCTGAGAGTCTTCAAGGGGGGGATTATCCTCCACTGGAAACAGCCGTCTTGGCCTGAGGGTCGATGGTTCTTTTTCTTTTCCTGCTGGATTGATTTGCTCTGATTTTTGGACAGTTTGAATTTCTGCCGTGTTTCCGCATTTCTCTGGATCTTCTTCCTCAATTATTATGTTGGAGTATCAAATTTCAGAGCTCCTTCTAGCGCCAAATAATGATCCTAGTATTGAATCATATTTAAGTGAGGAACAACACTCTTTTATTGATACTATTTTTCCAACTCTTTTCATGTAGGGCAACTAGTCTCTATTTATAGGGGACCCTTAGTGGGCTTTTCCCTTTACAATTGGGCCCATATTGGGCCTCTTATTACAAGATTATATATTAAAGTCCCTATCTATGGTCCTTCTTCCTCCTTCTTTATTCTCGGGCCCAACATATATCTTTATTATCCATTCAAATGGAGCCGTAAAGTAAACGAACCGAAGTGGTCGTGAGCAGTTCAAACTCGACTTGATAAGTACTTGATTCGGCTCGATTTATTAAAAATTCGAACTTAAAAATGTGTCCGTTAAATGTAACAAATCTGAGTCGAGTTTTAGTATGTGCAGATCGAGCTCAGCTTGTATTGGTTCAGCTCAATAAAACTCAAATAAAATAAAAATATTTTGATTTTAAATAATATTCATAATATTTTAAGTTTAAGATTACACCCAAATATTTAATTTATGATTCATTGAATTATTTAATGATAATAGATTAAAATTTGAGTTTAGATTGGGTTGAAATTGATAATAAATTGGTGTAAGTGGATTTCAATCATTTTTTTAAAATTAAATGTGTTCGTTCTAAAACTGTTCGTGAAGGATTCGAATTCGGCTCAACTTATTTTTGTTGGATAGAATTTTGGGTGCGACTCGATTTGTAAACAAGTTCGAACATAATTTTTGTTCAATAAACTCGGCTTGTTAGAAAAGAAATTAAGGACAAAATTTGGTTCAACTCAATTTATTTATGTCACTGATTTCAGGTAAAAGTTATGCTCGCATCCTCAATCATTTACGTATCTCCGAAAGTTTGAAATGACGCTTGTCGTCCCCTATCTTGCGACTCTACTTATTTGTGCACGCGTTTCATTGTCCATCCGCTCTTGCTAGTTCGTGATATTCTAACCTGAGTGAGCTCGGAAGATTGAGCTCCTGTTATATAGCTCACACGTTCATTTTTTCCTTTCGTGTCCTCACCCATCTTGTACATAACAGGGATGAATATCTGCGTCCTTCGGAGAGATAGAGGAGAGAGACAGAGGAGATATAACTATATAGGTAATATTTACAACTCTTAGCTTTTAAACCATTTAAAATTCAATTATTAATATATATTTTATATTATCTTACTGTAAAACACATCTAAGATCTAATTCTAAAAAAATATACCATTTTTTGTATTACATATAGACCTGATATGATGAGTAGCTAGATCTAAAGAATCGAACTGAAATTTATAATCCGATAATTATCCGAAAACAAAATTAAATCAATCCGAAAATTATCCAAACCAAAAATTAAACCGAAAATGATCCAAAATTATAAATTGGAACCGAATAAAACTGAATCATATATTATCAGAATCGAATATGATCCGAAATAAGTAAAATTCATACTTAAATGTATTTTATATTCGTGATAATATAATTATTTAATCATAAATTAATGTAAAAATATATTATATTATATTAAAAGCACTGCATTTAATAAAAAAATTATTTTTAAGTCTCACAAAATAAAAAATAAAATAAGTTATCATCCAAAAATATCCAAACCAAATTTAATCTGATCCAAATTTTGTCCGATTTTTATCCGAATTTCATCTGCTTTAAATCCGAATTTTACCTGAACCAAATCATATCTGATACGATCTGAATGACCTCCAGTTATATCATAATCCGAAATCGGAACCGATCCGAAATTGATCAGATCATAAATCAATCCGATTATCCAATTTACCAGACATTTCACACTAAATTTTTAAATTTTTTGTATATTTTAATTTACCCCTTGTATTTCATTAATAAAATAAATTTATTTAATTTGTATCCCAGCACTTTATTACTTTTAACTTTAATTTTGTACTTTAATAATAAAATAATTTATACCGTACAAGAATGGTGTAAAATTTAATGTTGGTGATTTGGAGTTCAATTTGAAAATAGTATAATTTTTATACTATCTTGATATAAAAATTACGCTAAAATAATTAAATGAGTTGGAAATGTTCTAACAACTTATTTGAATAAAGTAAATAAATTATCCCGGTTATAATTCTGTTTTCCTATTTCAGGTTCACATGTTTTTTTGGTAGAGCCGCGTTAAGTGTAAAAAGTACCGAGAGATTTTGATAGTGTAATTGTTGTTATTATGACACATAGCTGGACTTGATGAGTTGGATCCTCGAACAACAAACATAATTTTTGGGCTCCGTCCCTTTTTTGGTATGTTTGAATGGAAAAGTCATTTATTTGGTACATCTGTTCAAAAAATGTCATTTATGGTACAGAACGCCAGTACTTGTGGGAATCAATCATTGACCCCCAGAACAAGTGGCGTTCTGGGGTCTTTTTATTAAAAAAATTTCTCTTTTCCCCGGAATGAACTTGTGTTAGTGTGTTTTTGAAGGAAAAATAATTAGGTGAAGGGCTGTTTTTGGACTCCTATATTAAATAAATGAAAAATGTTTGTACTTAATTTTTTTTTTTGTGTTATAATGTAAACCTATTTTATGTGTATATTTTTTAATTTAAATAAAAAACCGTATAAATAAGACTTTTCTAGCTCCAAAAAGGGTGTCGTGCAATGTGAGTGCAATATTTTTAGGTGAGGGTATGTTTTGGCACGTGCGTATGTAAATAACCGTAGATTTTTTGGGTTCCAAATTTTTTTGTTGTGTTGTAATGTAAACCTATAATTTTGGAAAAAATTTAATTTTAAATTAAAAATTTATATGACCAACACTTTTTTGTAGCTTGGAAGATGGTGTCTTGAGCGGCGAGTGCGTAATTGTCACGGGGGGGGGACAAATTTGTGCACGGGCATATTTAAATAACCGAAAATTTGTTTAGGTCCATTTTTCTATTGTTTGGTAGGTATGTAAAAGAATTTTGAGTTTGTATGATTAAATATAAAATTTTATTTATTAGAGAAAGGGTGTCATAATGTTAAATGTAATGGAAACCAAAATATTATGATAGAACAAGTAAATAATGAAATGGAAAAACAAGGAAACAGAACCATATTACAAGTAGACTGCTTGTAATAGCAGTAGTACATATGTTTGACAACAAGATCACGTGTTTCAGTGTGGGCGCCCTGGGCATTTCTTGCTACGCTTGGTGTGACCTTCTTGGTTACATACACTACATTTCTTTCCAGATCGCGGACCATCAATCTCCGTTCGAATCTGCACTGATTGTCCCTTATCCCCGCACTTTTTCTTTAGCCTTTTCAAGGACTCTTCCGGCACTCACTTTCCATACCCCTTCCAAGGTACGAGTAAGTCGTAGTTCCATTATTGAGTTGGTTCCAACGGATAAATTATTGGCATGTACAAGTCCTGCATTGTTTGGTTCTTATGGAAATTTTCGATTAAATGCTCCCAACTCAATCCATGTGTTATACAACCTGCCATTGCATGGGAGCACAACATGTGATGGGTCGCCCATTTCCACAGGTGCACGTATGGTCATTGAGGTTGACAACCTGGGTTTTACCTCCCTTTACCGTTCCCTTAGCAGTTGTGTACTGATGTGTTAGTATTTTTATAATCCCGCGGAGACGATGGAAAGTAATAACCGTATGTCCAGTTGCCTTCCTCCGAATTTTTGCTAACATAGTGGCGGAACGTGCACATAACTGTTGCCCCTCTTGTAGACCGCCATCCACTATGTTTCGATATTTGTCTACAATTGTCACCGCCTTGTAGAAGAGGTACTCCATCATTGCTGTTACTGGAAGAAAACGAGCCCTCCTTATGTTGCCGTTGAAGCCCTCAAGCATGTTTGTGGTTGTTTGACCGTAGCGAACACCACTATCGTGGGAAAGTGTCCACCTCTCCACGGGTATTGTAGCAAGATATTGTAGGGCGGTGGGGGAAATTTCACCAATCCTTGATATATATGCGTCGTGCTTTGAGACTTGTGTGGTTCTTCCATCTTTCCACATTAATTTTTTTAGTTCACCACCTGGGTGATGACTGCAAAAGTTACTTCTTACATGGAGGAGACAGAACCTATGGATGCCGAGTGGCTCAGCAAAACCATTCTGAGGGTCTCGTAGGGCGGAGATAATGTTGGCTGCACGGTCAGAAATTGTAACACCTCCAGATCCGGGGTCAGGGATCCGGGTCGTCACGGTCTTTCTTTCCACAATATCACTTCACTTAATTAACAATAAATAACCTCATGCTGTGACCCCACACTAACACACACCATAACCCGTTATAGTCTCAGAGATGAAATTGAAATAAGTACAAGTCTTTGAATCCACAATTTAAAAGTTATTACAACCCAAAAATGATTACTTGATAAGTTTACAATTAATTGCCATTATCTGCCACAAGTTATAATTATACATAATTGATTCCCAAAAGTAGAAGGTCTGATCTACAAATAGATCTACCTCTACAGTTATAGCAGCTATGATCTCAACGGGAAGGCGCGGGGCGCTTCCCACGCTCTTGCGCTGGGTCTGCTTGAGTCTGGCCATCTTTCTTAACTGTTGTTGTGTGATAAAGAAATAAAGCAAGAGTGAGCATTACAGCTCGCAAGATAATGTATAGTGTAAACAATAACGCAAGCATATAAAAGGATAACTTGCTGGAAACCTTTATCAGGTGAAAGATAATTACTTACCGGATATAAGCAAAAATAAGGGATGAAGTTACCAATTACTTCACTATACTTATATCATTTATAAGGCTACTTGAACTACCACTGTTCAAAGTAATATAGGTTTCAAAAGGTCATCCCATAGATGAGACCACAAGTTAAGACTTGAATAGATTCAATCTTTGAAATATTATTGAATGAAATAAAGTTACGAGATGCTTTATTTAGTCCCGATATATATATCCACATATATATCTCTTAAATATTTCCTGGAACCTCTGTTATGTAAAGTATGAACAGAGTTTGTAACATCCAATGAATTTTGGAAAGGAAAAGAATTTTGGCATAAACCCGATATCTTGCTGATCAGGCAAAGATACCAATAAGTAACCTTTTCTACTAGTAGATGGATGAATCCCCCACCGGTCATCACCCTGGCCACATAAGGACCTTGTGCTGGACCGCCACCCGGCCTCTTACGCGTTGATGGACTGCCACCCAGCCACTTACACTTTGATAGACCGTACCCCGGCCTGTCGCTTATGCCGACACAATTAGATGGACTTACTTCACGAACGTTGAGCAAGTAATCAAATTGTTTTCTCAAAATAGCAACCACGTTGCGAATGTAAAATACACCGCAGAGTCGGATCCCCCGGGTTTTGAGTGAGTATTTAAATCCCCTTTGAAAGGAAGATCTTAAATATAAAAATGAGTTTTGGGGTCCACTCTAACTTTAAAAATCATTTTGAAGACTCGAAAATATTTTTAAGAATGTTTGGAGTACTGCCGATTTATTAAAATAAATCAGTCCCGATATATTAGAAATATCTGAATATTATTATTTAAATAATATTCTCATAAAGATAATCCTTATAAAAATATTCGAAGTAGAAGTTTTAAAACTCATACTTGAAATGGATATTAAATAACCAAAGATATACTTATATGAAAGTACTATCTTTATTTGAATAATCGAAAATAAGTTTGGTTATCGAAACATTATTCTTTAATAAAATAAAGAATATTATTAAATATAAGCGGAGTCATAATACCTCGAATGAATATTATAAATAATATTCATTAAATAAAATAAACGGAGTCATACATCCTCAAATGAATATCCAATTAATAATCATTAAATAGAATAAACAGAGTCATAAGTCCTCGAATGAATATTCAAATAATATTCATTAAATAAAATAAAGTTATCGAATAAACCTTATTCGATCAATAGTTTTGAAAACTACATCCATATATATATATAAATATATATATATATATATATATATATATATATATATATATAATATACTCGGGGACATCGACTTCCGGTTTAGAAATATGTTCACCTTTTGATCCCCTATACTAAGGGTAAACTCAAATACTGCTTATCTCTAGCATAGGTATTATGCAACTGAATCAACAGATATATGTATCAAGATTTCGAACCAAGCATGCATATATACCATATCACATGCTACAATATATCGCAAGAATTTGCTAATTAACCAACATGCATTTATCACAAGACAATGCATATACATATATACATCACAACAACAGTATAGCGGGTAGAAAACTTGCCTGAGCGACTGGGGGTTATAAATGGCTTGGGACGAGTCTGGTAACCTATAAACAACATATAAGTTGGAATTAAACCAAAGTCACTTGTAAATCTATACTTCAACCAATTTAGACACTAACGCTCGCTTTGCGCTTAATGATTCTCTTAAGTCGCTCGAGTACCCTCGGCTCCACCATTTTTAATAAATTAACCATTACGAGTTTTAAGGCGATTCTTTCGCAAGTGTCTTACCAACTGCCTAACACACTTAACATAATTGTTTTTTACTCCAATTAGCCCTTTTAGGTCTTTAACATATGTTTCAAGTAAGGCGAGGGGTAATGATTCGTTCGCGAAATGTCGTTACTTAAAACGGCCGTTTCTCCTAAACCGTACATCGGAATCAAACAAACCACATATCAAAACGAAGCTCGTAACATGAAATATCTAAACATGACAATGGTCAAAACCTAGCAGGGAGTTCTCGGGTCCTAATGTTATGAACAAAAGCAGTCTAAAGTAAATCGGACATTACGACGACTATGTTTATGCGATTTCCCAAATTTATACCATTCCAAATCAACCACCAATCAATCCCAATTCATTCATACAACCAAAATCCATCCATATCACACTACAACAGCCCCAACACCTCAAGTTATCCAATTTATGTTATTCTCAACATGAATTTAAAACTATACCTCCTTTACTAATCAACAAGATTCAACATTCAATTCACTACAACTCCAACCCAAACTCTAAACCTACAAGCATCAAGCTACTCTTTTACCATAACAATCAAAATCATCCTAATATACAAAGTAAAGCTAGGGTTTGGAGATGTTATACCTTCCTTGAAGTGATGTGAGTAGCTAGGAACCCTTAAGAAGCCTTAAGATGTCTTAGGGATGCTTGGATCTTAAAGGAAAAACAAGAAAAATCAAGTTAAAAATCTTGAAATCACTATTCATTATCTTCTTCATTGATTTCTTGGAAGAGATTGAGAATGAATTTGGAGGCTTAAACTTATAGGATAGCCGTATCTATGCATAAGGAGTACTAGATAATTATCTTACTAATTTAGGAAGCTTGGAACTTGAATTTTGAAAATTCTTCTTCTTGAAATGAAGAAAAGCCGAGAGCAATGTTGAAGAAAGAAATGATTTTGTGTTTTGCTTTGATTTGTTTTGGCTAGCTTGGTTGTTTTTGTTTTGTTTTTTTGGTTAATTACCTTTCTAATCTTGAACTTTGTGTGGTTTTAAATCAACCACACCTCCTTCCCCTTATGTCATGCTTATGTCACTTTGTGATGTCATCATCCCTTACTTGCCCTCTTTTTATTGGTTGGATGACCTCATCATCCCTAACCTCCTTGATTAACTTCCTAATTGTTTGCCTAATGACCGCTGATCTGTTATACGGTTCGCTTAACTTTCGTTCTCGTTTCTCGTTTGAGGGATCATACCCGGGATCTTATTACTTGGGTTTCCTTAACCTTTCTCAATACATTATAATCCTTTTATGATCCTCTCTTATAATCCTTTAATTTAAATCATTTTTATCCTGTTACCTTATACTCAATTCTTTCCGTATCTAGTGGATTTCCGGGAAAAATCAAAGTGTTCGGAATTGAATTCTGACGATCTTTACATAAACATATATACCATATAGAGTACTAATAAAATCTCAGAATATCCATAATAGAACCCCTACATAGTGTGGCATGAAAAGTTTTCTCATTCAGCAAAAACACTATTCATAAGGGTTACAAAAAGTTCAAAATTTTGGGGGTTATTACAGAAATGATGCAGACGCCGGTCCATTACCGACAGACATGTCTTCGAAGACGCTGCAAAAACCAAGACCAGTTCTCGTACATCTCCTCATCAACCAAGCCATAACAGAGAGGGAACGGGTGGTTGTTCGAATCAACACCCATATAAATAAGCAGCTTGCCCCTATATCTTCCTTTCAAGAATGTCCCATCTATTAAAATCACAGGACGTGCATGTTGCCACCCGTCCATCATTGCCTTTAAAGACCAATAATTCCGCTTGTAGACGGACGTGCCCCGTTCCTTAGCATGAGGGACAGTCGATCTCAGCAATGGTTCCAGGATTTATCTTCATAATGGCTGCCGGGAACATGTGTAGAGCTTGGTATATTGTAGCCCAACTTCCATACACTTCCTCAATTGCTATTTGCTTCCCTCTCCACGCTTTCTTGTACCCCACTATGTGGTTGTGCTCGTTGTTGATCAGTGGGAGAATGGTTTTAATGGGAATTTCTGGTGTATCTATTACCTGTTTCACATAAAACAGTAAATGTAAAAAAAAATTTGGCCTTAATAAGTGGCGTTTGCTAAAGATTTACTTACAAGTGGTTTTACAATCTGCGCAATCATCCTTGCAAATAAATTCTTTTGATCTTGTAACGGCTGATCGACCATGTATTTGTGTTCCTCTCTATTAACATTAATCCACGGTACCCGGAATCATGCATGAAAGCAGCCCTCATCCTCCAGTTACACCCTTCAGCCCGACACTGTACAATGAGCTGTTCTTTGTTACTCCTTGTAGTTTTATATGTACAATCAGTGTTAATATGTGCACGCCTCACTGCTCCCAAGAGCGTTGTTTTATCACGGTAACACATTCCCTCACCCAGTTCCCCCTTGTCGAGGTCTTCATCAACATATATATCATTAGGGTTATCTATGATTGGTGGAGTGTATTGCTCTGTGCGAAACCATGGAACCCTTGGAACATGATGTTCTTCTCCAACTACCGGAAATGTATTGAAAATTTCTTCATTTCTCTCTGAATGTCCTTCACCATCTTCGGTGGCAGAAGATTCCTCCTCGTCATCATCGTGAAGGTGAAAGTTCTCCTCACTTGATGAATTGACTACAACTCCATCTGCCAGCAGGGCTAACCGCTGACCTGAACCTCTTCCCACCACATCACTTTCATAACTAGCCCCCCTGAAACCCGCCACTATATTGACTGCTTTCCCCTCCATACCCTCTACCATGTTCAGTAGTCCCCCCTCCAGACCCTCCACCATATTGACTACTCCACCCTCCATAACCTCCACAATGTTCAATAGTCCCCCCTCCATACCCCTCACCATATTGACTACTCCTCCCTCTATACCCTGCACCATATTGACTACTCCCCCCTCCATAGCCTCCATCATATTGTATACTCCCCCCTCCATACCCTCCAACATATTGACTACTACTCCCTTCATACCGTCCACCATGTTCACTAGCCCCCTACCAGACCCTCCACCATGTTGAGTACTCCTCCCTCCATACCCTACACCTTGATCAAAAAGTACATTTGACCACAGTGGTTGTACATCACCACCGTATGTTGTTGCTGTTGGTTGTGACCCGAAATTATGTTGAAATGAGTACGGGTCATCAACAACAATTTCTTCTGTTTCGATGAACAAAGAAACATCTCCTTGAACGTTTAGCAACATGGCAGGAGCATTTAACATGCGTGTAACATCATCATCACATAAAATATCCATTTGATAAAAACCTTCAACTAGGTTGTACTGACCAAGATATGGATACTTCAAACTCAATTTTAAATTCCATTGATATGAACTAATGTTCATTAAATTATACACGACACTTTTAAGCTCATCGTAAGTGGTACCAAACCTAATAAACATCATTTTTTTGGATCGATAGAGTAGTTGATATTACTACCATCTCGAATAACTACTCCACCCCAAAAAAAATTGACGTTCACGTGGCCTTCCATTTCCCTACGTTGAAGAGAACATTAACAGTTAGGAAACCAAAGTAAAGATTGTACATGTAAACAAACATACATGTAATGATGACATACCTTATTCGATAGAGGAGTGTTCTACAAGTATGAACGATATTATTTTGCTAAAGATTTAGGAACTTAGAATTGTAGTATGTTTTGAATACATGCAATGTAGGAGGACACATATAAATAGGAATAGAAGCTGTAGGCTAGAGATAGCTAAACATTTTGTGAATTCGGATATGAATGCATTATTGATTCTATCCAATGGAGATTTCCGATTGGATTTTTGTTAAAGAGAAATCTACTATTTTTGTCCCATTTGGAAGATATGAAAGAGAAGATAAGATTCTTGAAATTTACAACAAAAGCAAATGTTGTATTATGTTGTCTATGTTTTTTTTAATTTTATTTGAGTCCGTGATTAATAATTATGTCTTACACCGAATTGACTTGGCATAAGTAATTGTCTTACTCATCGTCAGACAAAAACAATCAGAAACATAATCAGGACCTATAGCGAAATGATAATACATCATTGTAGTATGGAGGTCACCGTCTTCAGCATACTCCTTACTTCTTTTTTTGTAGGTCTTTACGGTTTAAGCGCATCCTCATTCGATTCTCTTCCTCTCTAGCACAAAATAATGCTAATTCCAGGTCATGAGGCGTGTCTCGCTGTATGTGTATGGCGCATTGTTTTGGTATGCGCACTCCTTCATGTACACATTGGCCCATACAACTGTTGAGACATCCAACACGCCATTCCCATTCCCTCTGCATCGTGATTATTGAACTTTCTGCGTAACGTTCATTCGGATCCATTGAGTACCTGAAATTGTCATCACAAAACCATTTCCTACCAATTGCTCGGTTAATATCACCAGGGGTATAACTCATTATGTTGTTGTTACTATATCGTGGAATTTTAATATCACTAGGGGTATAACACAGTCTATTTATAACATAAAAGTAGGTGCAATGATACAACTCTTTATGCTTCCCAGTAATGAGATGCAGTGTTGCATAACTTTATGTCATGTCAAATACTGTTTCACTGGGATTTTTGCAGGCTATCCACCATACCTTATCTTCTTGCTACAGTAAAGGTCACTGATGAAAGTAATGCAGCCAAGCATTAGACTATTCATGACACTTTCAAATTGCTAATAAGTCATCATTCACGTGTTGCAGTGTATTTTGTATAGTAACTAGTCACTTCTAAATAATTGATGCTGAATGCATGTTGTTGTGCATATGTCGTGTACTTGATGATTTCATAAACAAAACATCTAAGTAGATTTTACTTAGTGAAATAATGTAGCACTCGACGGATAAGAATTATAGTCCCGACGGATAACTCATTATAGTTCCGACGGATGATGACTTATTATCCATCAAATGAGTAGCTTATGTGATAATGAGTCTGTAGCACAGTTCTGTATACATCTTTGTATAGATTTTGTAGTAACCTATAAGTCATGTTGACTTTAACTAGATATGCAGAATAGGTTGATTAATTGTATATAAATGATGTCTTGTAATTCTGCATAAGTGAAATGAAGTCAAGTGCCAAAATAGCTACCGACGGATGATTAACAAAGCCATCGACGGATGATCAAATGACTATCAACGGATGTTTAATATAGCAGTCGACGGATGATCAATGAAGCCATCAACGGATGTTCATAAAGTCGACGGATGATCATATATCCAACGGATGTTCATAAAGTCCAACGGATGATCATATAAAGAATTCAAACAGAAGTTGAACAGTGACAACAGGGCACAGGCATCGAGATGCATACAAATCTACTGTGGAAGCCCATTAACTGGGTAATAGAGGACAAAAAGTAGCAAAGCTTAAGACTGATAGTTTTTATATTTATTCAGTCTTTTTGAATTTGTAATCTTGATAATATATAAACCAAGAACGTAGAAAATAGAAAAAAGAGAGCTGAGATATAAAAACAGAGAAATCTTTGTAAGCAGAATTATTAGCATTTCCCTGTATTCTCAGTAGTTCAATTTGTAAGCAGCTGTGAGCATTCTTGCACATAGAGTTCTCTCGATATATATAATATATATCTCTGGTGGAATTGTTTAAATCCACCAAAAAGTTTTTAAAGACTCTTGTTTTTAATTACTTATGTTTTGATTCAATTAACTTTCTATTCCGCATTGTGCTAATCAAAACACTTATATCTATATTCAAGTCTGAATATTTTTATTTCGAGAAAAAGGTTCAAGAATTCCATTCAACCCCCCTTCTGTAATTCTTGCTATCTTGTTAAGGGACTAACAATTGGTATCAGAGCAAGCTCTTAATCTACAAAGAGTTTAAAGATCAAAACAATTCAGCAAGATGAACAAGAAAGACGTTGGAGTCAAGATTCCTTTTCTAGATAAAGAAAATTACCATCATTGGAAGGTAAAGATGCATCTTCATATACTTTCTCAAGATGAGGCCTATGTGGACTGCATAGAAAGAGGCCCTCACGTTCCAATGAGAGCTGCAACTGGAAACGAGCCATCAGTTCCCAAGCCAAGGCACGAATGGTCTGATCCTGATATTGAACAAGTCAGGAAGGATAAAAAGGCCATGAACATTCTGTTCAATGGAGTTGATGCAGACATGTTTGACAACATTATCAACTGCAAAACTGCCAAGGAAGTCTGGGATACTATACTGATAATCTGTGATGGCACTGAGCAAGTTAGAGAAAATAAGATGCAGCTCTTGATTCAGCAATATGAGCATTTTCATAATGAGGAAAGTGAGTCACTCACTGACATTTTTAGTAGATTTCAAAAACTACTAAATGCTCTTAAGTTGCATGGAAGAGTCTATCAGACTAAAGACTCTAATCTGAAATTCCTTAGATCTCTTTCAGGAAGAATGTCTATACAGCAGCTTTCTGTCAAAGGAAGAACCAAAGAAGGTAGAAGAAGCTTTGTTGGATCCTGATTGGATTTTAGCTATGCAGGAGGAGCTAAACCAATTTGAAAGGAATAATGTATGGAAGCTGGTACCCAAGCCTAAAGGAAAGAATCCAATAGACACCAAGTGGGTATTCAGAAACAAGATGGATGAAAATGGCATAGTAATCAGGATTAAAGCTAGATTGGTTGCTAAGGGTTATTGTCAGCAAGAAGGAATAGATTTTGATGAAACTTTTGCTCCTGTTGCAAGACTTGAAGCCTTTAGAATCTTCTTAGCCTATGCAGCCCATGCCAATTTCAAGGTCTATCAAATGGATGTCAAAAGTACATTTCTAAATGGAGATTTGGAGGAAGAAGTGTATGTTAGTCAACCTCCTGGTTTTGAAGATCCAAATTTTCCAGAATATGTCTATTATCTTCTGAAAGCACTTTATGGACTGAAGCAAGCACCTAGAGCCTGGTATGACACTTTATCAAAGTTCCTTTTGGATAATCATTTCACAAGAGGTACTGTAGATAAAACTTTATTTTTCAGAAATGTTAATGGCTCTAGTATACTTGTTCAAATTTATGTAGATGATATTATTTTTGGCTCTATAGATGAGAAACTTTGCAAAAAAGTTTGTTAAATTGATGCAAAGTAAGTATAAAATGAGCATGATGGGAGAACTAACTTACTTTCTTGGTTTACAAGTTAAGCAAGTTAGTGATGGAATATTCATTAGTCAAACTAAATACATTTTTGATCTTTTAAAGAAGTTTGATCTAGTGGATTGCACATCTGCAAAAACTCCCATGGCCACTGCAACTAAGCTTGAACTAAACACTACTGAAAAATCTGTGGATATTTCAAGTTATAGAGGCATGGTTGGCTCACTTCTGTACTTAACAGCTAATAGCCCAGATATAATGTTTGCTACATGTTTATGTGCTAGATTTCAGGCTGATCCTAGAGAATCTCACTTGATAGCTATTAAGAGAATTTTCAGATATCTCAAGGGAACACCAAAACTTGGCATTTGGTACCCTAGAGATTCTGGTTTTGATCTAACTGGTTATTCAGATGCAGATTATGCAGGTTGTAGAATTGATAGAAAGAGCACAACAGGAACTTGTCAATTTCTAGGAAACAAGCTTGTGTCCTGGTTCAGTAAAAAGCAAAATTCAGTTTCTACTTCTACAGCTGAAGCTGAATATATTGCTGCTGACAGATGCTGTGCACAGATTTTATGGATGAAAAATCAATTGCTAGACTATGGTTTGCAAGTTGAGAGGATTCCTATTTTATGTGATAACACAAGTGCAATTGCCATTACTGAAAATCCAGTGCAACATTCAAGGACAAAGCACATAGACATCAAGTACCATTTCATAAGGGAACATGTGATGAATGGTACTGTGGAATTACATTTTGTTCCAAGTGAAAAGCAACTTGCAGATATCTTTACCAAGCCACTGGATGAATCCAACTTTTCAAAGTTGGTAAGTGAGTTAGGTATGCTTAATTACTCTTAAATTTATTTGAGTTATTTTGCAAGTTGTAATGTAGCCAGAAATTTAGTTGATTTTTAAGTCTTGGATGAAATTTTGGCTAAGTAAAAATTTGCATCTCGACGGATGACCCTTATCCATCGAGTTTAGTCATCCGTCGATATACTACTTGCTAATAAAAGTCAATTATTTTTCTGGAATACTTTATGTCTCGACGGATATCAGTTTATCCTCATCCGTCGAATTGTGTAAATCTCAGCCGTTAATTCCCTGAACATTATCCATCGAGTATACTTACAGTTTGTAAGCATTACACGACGGATAATGGGTGGAATTTTTACAGTTTACTTTTAAACGACTATTTTAGGCAATTTCTATTGGTTAATTTACTTTACTTTATTATTTTTATCAGTTATTTTTGAGATAGTATAAAAGCTTATTTCATAAAAATTGTTTTCTTTTATCATTCTCAAATTCAACTGCTTTTATTTCATTCTCTCTCAAGCAAATATTCTCTTTCTCTTCAAGCTTTCACTCTCTAGCAATGGCACCTGTAGTAAAGATTATGTCTCAAACTGGGTTCATTTATAAGAAGAACATCTTCACTGTTTTGGTCAATAAGGGTATTCAACAATCAGAGGACTATCACAAGATGATGGACTTTGTGAAGAATTGCAAGCTAAATTACGCCATGCTGGAGTCACCCACAATCTTCTGTGAAGTTGTTGAAGAGATGTGGACCACTGCTATCTACAACTCTGCTGACAAGACCATCACTCTAACCATCAAAGGTAATGAGTTATGTATCAATAGTAATGTAATAAAAACATGTTTCAAAATTCCTGATAATAATGTAACTTCACCACACAATGACACTGATATTATCAATATGCTTAATTCCATGCATTATGCACTTTCTACCACTAAATTAAGTGATATTAGGAGATTGGGTCTTAGGAAGGAGTGGAGTTTCTTGTGTGATGTAGTTACTAAAGTTTTCTCTGGAAAAGTCAGTAATTTTGATTCAGTGAATATTTCCATGCTTAACATGCTATACATGCTAGTTACAGATAAATTTTATAATTTTAGTGACCTTGTCTTGTTTGAGTTAGGTTTTAAACTAGGTGAGTTAGCTAAAAGAGGTAAGAATGTATATTATGCTAGATTTTTCATGTTATTGGCTAACCACCTATGTCAAGAAATTGTGCTTGAGAACCCAAACAATAAACTGACTTGTTGGGTTTAAAAGAGAAGACTCATTGCAGATTTGAACAGAGCCAACCATCACAGGGATGTGCCAATGTTCTATTTTCCTGTAATGCAGGCACCTCAGGTAAGTGAGGTAAGTTCATCTATCCCTACAACTATTCCAACCTCCACTATTTCTTTGACTTCAGGAGTAGCTATGGCAACTGTGCCAATGACCAAACAGTTGTCTACCAAAGCCTCCAAACCCTCTACAATTTCCAAATCTAAATCAAAGAAAACCCCCTTTGGCATCTCTCAAAAGATGCCAGTTGAAAAATCCACAAAAGCCAAAGAGGGGAGTGTGAAGGAGGGAAAGTCAGGTAAGGGAAGGGGTGAATATCAAAGAAACCCCAAGAATAAGGTTGGAGAGTTGAGTGAATCCCAGTCTAGCCCCACTGCAGTTTCCCAACAAATTGCAGTGCTTAAAAAGGATAAAAGCTCACTTCTAGCTGCATCCTCCCAAAAGGATGCAGTTATTGAACAAAGCTCTCAGCCAAGAGCACATGCCAAAAGGGTTAGGGACACAAGCTCACCCCAAACTTACACAAGAAAGAAGAAATCTAAAACCTCTGGGGATGCACATGGCACACATATAGTGCAAACTGGTGCTAAAGACACAGTCCCTGCACTCTCTCAAATTCAGTTTGATGTGGCTCCAATAAATGTGGAGTCACAGCCAAAATCTCTATTTATAGAAGCATCTGATACACCATACTCACCAACAAACTCTCTGGAAGTGGATATGATAAACACTTCAATTCCTGATTCCCCTTCTTTAACTCTGTTGGGGAAGCCAAAATCTTGTGCAAGTGAGCATCATCTTTTAGATGATTTGTTGGCTCACTTGCCAATTCTTTCAGATACTATTGTGACATCTGTGCCTCAAATATCTTCAATCAACACAGAGTCTATAATAGTTTCTCTTCCCACCTCATTCATTTCTACTCTCTCGATGAATATTGCTCATCCGTCGAGTAGTGATTGTATCCCGACGGATAAGCTTAACAACAGTTATCCGTCGGATAGCATTACCACTCACTCGATGGATATCACTTATCCGTCGAGTATCTCTGCACAACTTCAAACTTCAATTATTTCAAGTGCAGAAGATTTAGTGGTTGTACAGTCACTCTTAGGACTGAGAGAGGAGAGTGTATTGAGTGAGAGACAGGGTTGCTCCCAGGAAAAAGGAGAGGAAAAGAGTGAAAATCAGCAATCATTTATTCAGGATTGGCAAAAGTGAGTGAGAGGAGTCCCACCTTAGTAGGTGAAGGTGAGGGTGTGAGGGTGGGGAGCCAAGGTGAGACCCTGATCCAACGAAAGAGAGATTATGAGAGAAAAGCAGGTACAGAAGTAATAAGGGTGGATACAGCCATTGCTCATGAGTCAATGATTGTGGATGATGCTGTAAAGGAAAGACAATTTCAGCAACATTACAAGTTGTAATTGATAACATTTCCTTGGATGCTGACACTTTTACTCATCCTATGTCAGCCTATCAATTATTGGCTGCTCAGGGCAATGAGGAGGCTGAAAAGACATTAAATTTGGTGCATACTTCAGAATCTCTAAAAATGGATAAAGCTACTGTCAATTTAATGCCTCCTACAGCTGATGAGCCATCTGAAGAATTTGGAGTAAATTCTAATGATGATGACTCTATTTCATTTGATGGAAGCATGAACTTAGGGGGAGATGAAGGCCCAAGTTCTATTCCTGATCTACCTGAATGGGCCTTGACTAAGGAATCCACACCTGGACAATTCAATGTATCCTTGGTCAAACAAATCATGTCTATCCAAAGGGCCATTCAGAAGAGCTCAAATGCTGGTACCAAGGCTGTTCTTCAAGCTCACCTAGATTCTTTACATCTAATGAAGCTACAGCAAGTCAGACAGAATCTGAGTGTAGATGAAATCAAAAAGGATATAGCTGACTTGAAGACCTACAATTCTGAGAAGCTGGATTCAGTCATGCCATATGGTACCATGCAGGATCTATTACTGAGACTGAGGAGAGAATCAGATTTCCGAAAAGAAGCTGGCCAAGCTGGAAGATAGAGTTCAAGTTATTGAGAATTTTGTGGCCATCCTTCTTTAAAATCAACAGTCTCAGACAAATCTTCTCATGCAACTGGCTAAAACACAAGGCCTAACTCCTCAACTTGATGATAACAAAAAGGGGGAGAGAGAACCAAGTAAGGGGGAGAAAGGACCAAGTGAGGGGGAGAAATTTCAAGTTCAAATCAACAAAGTAATTGTACCTTCATTTACTGTCTCCAAGCCACCAGTTGCAGATGCTATAGATCTAATTAAAGCAGAAGCATCAAACTTGAAAGTTGCTGATAAAGGAAAGTTGAGTTTGAACAACTGGGATAAGATTGATGAGGAGATACAGAAAAAGTTTGAACTTGTAAAGGAGCCAGTTAAGTCAGCCATCCATCACTCTCAAGTCAAGCAAATCAGTGTGAATGAGATGAGCATGAATTATCTGGAAAGAGGACAATCTTCCTGCATCAAGTCTCCAAAGGCTGAAATGATTCTTAAACCAAGGGTAAATTATTCAAAATCATCCTTAAAGAACCCCTTGGATACTGTGTTTGAAATACCCAAGCCTGATGAAAAGAAGCTTCTGTCAAGATCAATTACTTTCTATAAAGATCCAGCTGATTCAGCTTCAAAAAGAAGAATTGCTAAGATATTCAGAAATGGAAAGGAAATTTGTGTGATAGCTGGACATCCTCAATTTGCTCAAGCAAAGAGAGAAGAAAAGGAAAGATTAAAGCAGGAAAAGAAGCAAGCTGCTCTAGATGCAAAGAAGGCTAAACAAAAGAAAGAGTAGATTGCTATCTTAGCCAAGCTACAGGCTGTAAGTTCGTCTCAACAAATTCCCTCTCAACCTTCTGAAGCCACTGAATCAAGGAAGCAAATTGAAGAACAGAAGAAATCCCCAAGGAAGAAAGAATTGGCACAAGGAATTGGAAGATCAATTTCCTAAGGTACCCATACCAGCTACAACTCAAGCATCAAAGCCCTCTGTGGTATTTGAAGATATAAAGGTGGTGGATCCCTACAGGAATATTCATGATGAACCTATTATGCCCAAGGATGAGCCAATAGAGTGGGATTACATACCAATTCCTGACTTCAGTTTACCAATCCTTAGCAAGCCAAAAATGACAAAGTCAAGGTCAGTCAAGAAAGTGAAGTTGTCACCTCTCAAATCCAAATCAGTAGTTAAAGCTCAACCCAAAGTCAATAAGGGAGACTACTTGTACTTGTGTGACATCAAAGAATTTTCAGATCTAAACCTCTATCTGGATGAACCGGATGAAGTGAGGGGAATTGATGCATACAGGAACCTACCTGAAAGGTTAGTGTTCAAGTACAAAGGAGGAAGGGAGGTTCAATGGCCACTTCATAGGATTCTTCAAGAAAGCCAAGCTATACTGATTAAAGTTTATTCATCCTTCAAGAAGAACTTTGGGTTCAATGTGACTGCAAGAAGACTAGTATTGAAGAAGATTGAAGAACTAAGGAGTATTAGAGGTAAAGATGCACTCCCAAAGACTCTAATCATCCCATACACAGGGAGAAGAGTGCATCTAAGGCCCTACTGGCTGATGGAGTTCATGGATGACAAAGGTGTGAGAAGATTCTTCAGGTTAGAAGACCAATTGAGTATCTCTAGCAATGAGACTCTCTTGGAAATGCAAGAAAAGCTAGATCTCTCAGAATCCGATGAACTGGAATTCCACGGGCAGCTCCAAAATCAGATTGATGAAAATAACAGAAAGCTTGGAAGAAGATCCAGACCTTCAAGAAACTAGAAAAATCTGCTCAGGCTAGAGGAGCATCTTGAAATGCCTGTGAGCCAAACTTTTTACATTTTGATTAATTGAAGCACTTTCAGTATTATCTACTTATCTTTAAAGTTGTATGTTTAGGATGTTTTGTTATCATCAAGTATCTCTTAATTTATGTCTACAATTCCAGTAGACATAAATTGGGGGAGATTGTTGTGCATATGTCGTGTACTTGATGATTTCATAAACAAAACATCTAAGTAGATTTTACTTAGTGAAATAATGTAGCTCTCAACGGATAAGAATTATAGTCCCGACGGATAACTTATTATAGTCCCGACGGATGATGACTTATTATCCATCGAGTGAGTAGCTTATGTGATAATGAGTCTGTAGCACAGTTCTGTATACATCTTTGTATAGATTCTGTAGTAACCTATAAGTCATGTTGACTTTAACTAGATATGCAGAATAGGTTGATTAATTGTATATAAATGATGTCTTGTAATTCTGCATAAGTGAAATGAGGTCAAGTGCCAAAATAGCTACCGACGGATGATTAACAAAGCCATCGACGGATGATCAAATGACTATCAACGGATGTTTAATATAGCAGTCAACGGATGATCAATGAAGCCATCAACGGATGTTCATAAAGTCGACGGATGATCATATATCCAACGGATGTTCATTAAGTCCAACGGATGATCATATAAAGAATTCAAATAGCAGTTGAACAGTGACAACAGGGCAAAGGCGTCGGGATGTATACAAATCTACTGTGGAAGCCCATTAACTGGGTAATAGAGGACGAAAAGTAGCAAAGCTTCAGACTGATAGTTTTTGTATTTATTCAGTCTTTTTGACTTTGTAATCTTGGTAATATATAAACCAAGAACATAGCAAATAGAAAAAAGAGAGCTGAGATACAAAAACAGAGAAATCTTTGTAAGCAGAATCATTAGCATTTCCCTGTATTCTCAGTAGTTCAATTTGTAAGCAGCTGTGAGCATTCTTGCACACAGAGTTCTCTCGATATATATAATATATATCTCTGGTGGAATTGTTTAAATCCACCAAAAAGTTTTTAAAGACTCTTGTTTTTAATTACTTATATTTTGATTCAATTAAGTTTCTATTCCGCATTGTGCTAATCAAAACACTTATATCTATATTCAAGTTTGAACATTTTTATTTCGAGAATAAGGTTTTAGAATTCCATTCAACCCCCCTTCTGTAATTCTTGCTATATTGTTAAGGGACTAACACATGTTACTTCTGATAGGAATACGGAATGAAAATGAATGACCAGAAAATCATGATTTTTCTATATAACCTATTAATCCAGATGTGAAACAAATTATAACTATCAATAGCATGTCTTATAACACAAATCGCAACTGGTTGCTCATAGAAAGAGATGATGATTACCGTAGTCTTAGAGTCATTGATGCTCTTTGCTGGTGTACGTCGCGAATGGGCTTATCGACGTGAAGAATATGATCGGTTGAGAGATGCCCTGCTTTCTATGGGTCTAAGAGTTCCAACTCGACATTCTATTGCAATATATTCTCAATCAGGGGATAGTCCAACTTGGTTAGGATTTAGGAAAAAAGTTATTAGGGCCGTGACAAGTATTAGAAAGGAAAATAACCGAATGTTGTTGCGTAGGAGTCGTCAGTACATGTATGAACTGGCGCGAGATTCTGTCCGCGGAATTGGGAGAGAGCTTACAGAAGATGAGCAACACAGACTATTATAAAATGAGAACTACCTTTCCGACGATTATATGTCCGATGATTGAATTTGAATTATGTGCTATCTTATTTTTTCCCTTTTTTTTCATCGAGTCCCATACCTGGAACCTCAATGAGGATGATGATGACTCCGACGATACAGATGAATGATTCAGTTCATATATTTTCTGCTCCTAATATTTGTATTTCTGCATCGTATCCTTTCTTCATGTATTGTGTTATTATTATGTATCCAACCAGGCACAGTTTTTCAACTGTGTTTTATTATGTACCTTATGTTATGTGATGGAATTGTGTTTCAAGTTAAGTATTCATTTTCAGCAAATTACTTCATATCTAATTTAAGGTCTCGTCAAGGTAAATAAAATTAGACCAAAACAATTACCTTATTAGTTCCAAATAATTTAATATAATTTTTAAATGAAATATAGATTTTAATAACTATATTATTAATAAAAAAATTAATATATATTACTAAGTAGAAATTTTACTAAGTAATATTACATAAATTTTTTAACTAAGTAATAATATAAATACAAAGTAATATAATATTAGTCGCCGGAGAAGGAAGAAGCCCAGGCCAACCGGCATTTTTGGAGAAGGAAAGAAAGGAGAGAAGCAAGAGAAAAATGAGATTGCAACACATTGCCAACATGAGACACTAAACTCCATACTTATCTACTCGCATTTTCATTTGTTCTAACAACTGTAAAGCTACTTTGAATGACAGTAATAGACTATACAACCCACTGGTAAAAGTAATTCAGACACGCAATGGACTATTAATGACAATCTCATTTTGCTTTCAATCTTTCAATCTCATTTTGTAGTGAAAGTAGGACTATACAACCCACTGGTAAAAGTAATTCAGACACGCAATGGACTATTAATGACAATCTCATTTTGCTTTCAATCTTTATTCACGCTCTACAGTTGTTACACAATGACATTTCATTTTTCCTACTTTCACTACAACGAGTAGTCATTTCAAAATAATTGAAGATAATTGCATGTGAAAATATGACAACTCAAAGTCTTTATTAAAGGTAGTATGGAAAACAACAATGAAAACTCAAATCACATATTTGTAAATTGGTTGTTGGTTGCTGTTGCTGATAAGATTTCAGTGGTTGTTGGATAACATAATAATATTATATTTGTCATTGAGTTTACTGTAAGAATGCAAAATAACCTTTACGCTGTACCACTATAAGGCTCATTTTGCCCTATAAATACATCATACTTCATAACTTTAAACCATATGTTCAAACTGTAGGCATCTTATTACACATAAAATGGATAAGGGCAAAGGGCATGCAACGCCTACAAATGTTAAGAGAGGTATGTGTCAACTAAGTTTAGCTGAATCCGTTGAACGTGGAAGGAAAAAGAAAGAATCCAAAACCGCGAAGAAATCGTATGGTAAGGTTAATCAGAAAGTATTGGACGAAATAAAAGCTGATAAAATGAAGATTGAAAGGGCCTATAACGATATGTCCCAAACGGAGGAGGAACATATCCGTCAGGTGGATGAGGTTTACAAAAAAATGACATAATGGAGATCAACCTTATCGAACAAGACGATAACTTAATAGCAAGGTACATTGTGGCTCATCAGCAACACCTATAGATGGAGGCTGAGGATGAAGAGTCTGGTGAATAGTCTGATGAATATGTTGTTAACCTTGCTAATTTTTAGCAAATAATGTAATTTCTTTGCCTCTTTGTAATAGTTTTTTCCCTCAAATAGTTTTCAAAGGTAATGCACATGTAATAATTCAGAACTTTAGTCACGTGCAAATGTTTTAAATGATTTGACAACTCAAACTATTAAATTCACCTTCATCATTATTTCCCCAGTTCAAAGTTTAAAGTTTTACCAGTTCATTTTTTTGCCTATAAATATCTGCGAACCTATAAGTTATCATCTCAATTTCACCCCTCACTAGTTTAACATTCTCCACATTTTTAGATTCATATACTGATGTCATGGACAAGGGCAAGGGACACGCAAGCTCGGAAATGCGTAACAACGGGGAAGTTAATTGGTATAAATGGACCGAATCTCAGGCACCTACTGAATCTCACAGAGCAAAAATCAGTGAGGTCAAACAATCTGTCCGAAGAATGCGAGCTATACGGGCTGCACAAGGATTCACCGTCTGTGACAATGAACAATTTATTGGGTACGGGAAAATGCACTTCGAGTTTATGGAATCATCGATCCGGTACGAAGATAACATTAATAAGAATTTCAACGCTGGTAACATTTCAAAAGAAGAACATGATTATGAATTAAAAGAAATGTGTCGATACTACCACTTCATGGAGGACGAGCTTGAGATGAGGAAAAGGGAGGCCGAGGATGTAGTCGCAAGGTGTAGGAGTGAAAAGATACGTGAAGAGGAACAACAGTGGGATAAGAAATATGCTAAGTATATTGTCAAACTTGGGGATTTTTCTCAAGGCCACGATGATGCTGGTATGGCTAACAACATCTGTTATAGCACTCACGGCCCCGACCCGTGGCCACTGCGTCAAACTCGGTCGAGTAGGCACGCATCGACCCATAAAAATGGGGAGGGAGGTCATAAGCATACCTCCCCTTATATTCAAGGGGATGAGGAAGAAAATGATGAGAAAGCTAACGAGATTGAATATCAAGATTTTGATCATTACGTAGTTAATCTTGCGGATGGCTAAAGAATTTGAGAGTTCTTTCATTATCCCTTTTTCAGTTGCAATGTACTTCCTACTTTATCATTTTCATTATTCCACTATCCGTTACAACGTACTTTTAAATTCATTATCTCTCATGACACCCTTTCTCGAGTTTCAAATTAAAATATAAAATGTAACATATACACTATAAATATATTTTACATACCTACCAAATAATAGAAAAATGGACCCAACAAATTTTCGGTTATTTAAATTTGCCTGTGCACAAACATGCCCTCGCTTGACAATTACGCACTCGCCGCTCCCAAGCTACAAAAGTGTTGGTCATATAAATTTTTAATTCAAAATTAAATTTTTTCCAAAATATAGGTTTACATTACAACATAACAAAAAAATTTGGAACCCAAAAAATCTACGGTTATTTACATACGCACGTGCCAAAACATGCCCTCACCTAAAAATTTTGCACTCACATTGCACGACACCCTTTTTGGAGTTAGAAAAGTCTTATTTATACGGTTTTTTATTTAAATTAAAAAATACACACATAAAATAGGTTTACATTACAACACACAAAAAAAAATTAACTACAAACATTTTCCATTTATTTAATATAGGAGTCCAAAAACAGTCTTTCACCTAATTATTTTTCCTTCAAAAATACACTAACACAAGTTCATTCCGGGTAAAAGAGAATTTTTTTTTTAATAAAATGACCCAGAACGCCACTTGTTCTGGGGTCAATGGTTGATTCCCACAAGTACTGGCGCCATAAATGACATTTTTTGAACAGATATACCAAACAAATGACTTTTTCATTCAAACATACC
Organism: Apium graveolens; assembly: GCF_009905375.1. Lineage (NCBI taxonomy): Eukaryota > Viridiplantae > Streptophyta > Magnoliopsida > Apiales > Apiaceae > Apium > Apium graveolens. The sequence goes on along the minus strand of NC_133655.1, from coordinate 268,036,189 downwards.
AAAAAAGGGACAGAGCTCATTTTTTGTTGAAGGAAAATCAAGAAACACAAATTAAAAATACCCTTTTTTTATTCTTAATGGATAGATTTTACCTTTAAACAAATATAAAATATAGTTTATTAACAAAATTAAAATCTTAAAATATATAGATTTATTCTAAATTATTAATTTGAAATATTAAAAATTATTAATATAATTAGAGGTTGACCATTTCATTTAGTAAAATAGTTAAAAAATGATTTTAGAAATCAATAATAACTAATCAATTATCTATTATCTCCGTATATATATATATTTTTTATTTTATATCTTTTCAAAATAAAACCAGTCCATGTTAAAAAACATCCATCACACAGTTAAGTACTTCACGTTAATAATAATAAAATATAGAAAAATATCGTGCAAATGACGGATCACACTAATCTCCATAATTATGTTTTTGTAAATGGCCTAAATATGGCCAACTTTTAATAATTTAATTGTCACTGTTATTTGTAGCTACTTTTTAGTTTTACACGTTTTGCCAAATGTTAAAACCGATAAGATAACAGAAACTATTTTACCATTTAAAGTAAAAGAGCTAAACGACACATAGATAGCATTATAAATTATCTAAAATTTATTTGTTTTGTACGTGACTCACAGCAGCACGTGACACATAAATAACTAGGACAAGATATCATAAACTATAATCTAGTTCACAATTTTAAAGTAACCTGAGGCCCACAACTAGTTCAACTTTTAACATCATAAAATATCTAAAAAGCTTTTGTTGTTTTAGCGTGTGATGTTTTTTTTGTATAATTAATCAAGGCATATATTAGTTGCCGAACTGGTGACCTCCTGAAGTAAGACGGTTCAATCACAGCAACCACAAAGTGTTCTTGTGCAACCACAAAGTGTTCTTGTGTTTTTATTCTGGAGACATATAAGTTGTACCAACAGATTTGAACCAAACTATATGGAATAGTACATGTTTAGATACAATAGACGAGGTGATATAGAAAATTGACTTGGGCTACAAGAAAATCCGGTTTTTTTACCTAACATTTTCTACCGGCATATTTTCTATCAACCATTTTCAACCGATTTTTAAGTCAAAGGGTCTTTTCCTACTAATTTTATACTCAATAGAAAATACAAGTTATTTCTTACCATGATGGTAGGAAATGATTAAAGATGAACCCACTTTTCCATATCAAATTTCCAGCAAATTTTTCACACATAAAACAATATTGTTTTAAGCAAATTATTTTCTACCGCACTACCGCGGTAAATTTTGTGCATCTCATTTTTTACCGACGTCGGTAGGAAATGGGTCTTGTAGGACTTATTTCCTACCATTTCGATGCGGTAGAAAATGAGTTTGTCTACTCAGCACTAATAAATTAATGTGTTGGTGTGATTGACTTATATGCCACATAATTTTTCCTAACAAGAAGCGATAAGAAATGACTAGTTACGTTTCCTGCCAACTAGTTACATTTCCTGCCAGCTATTAATCATTTTTTTAAATTTTAATTGAATTTAGGGGTTAGATTATGGTTAGACAAAATATTTTTTATAAATTTCATTTCAATAATCCAACCTTACGGATATAGATATTGCTTCGAAGTTATCCATCAGAAAATTAGAACTTTTTATCTTCATTTGCAATGATTTCATAATGAAAATATATTTTTCAAATAAAAAATTATTTCATTTTTTTCTTTTTTGTAATTCTTACCTGATAATAATAAATAAATATAAAAGATTAAGAAGTTTAAAAATTGGTCTCTGGTTAAACATGTTTTCTCCTCATTTTGTCATTATTCAACAATCTAATATCATAAATTATATTATTTTTCAGTCAATAATTAATGTGATATTTTTTAAAATTATAATATTAAAATTTGAGAAAATTATAAAAATAGATTGAAATGATATGAGAGCCGTCAACTCACATTAATAATATACATGTTTAATTATACTTTAATTGTTAATATAGTTGAGATCTAATAATTAAAATATTTATTTATTTATAAAAATTATCTTATAACTAAAATATATAGATATTGATATCCGTAAGGTTGGATCATTCATAAAAAAAATTAAAAACTGAAACATCAGTATGGGACTAAACACTAGTAAGAAGTACCGGTCAAACTACTAGTTGACTGTTAAAATTTCAAAACAAATACATTTATTCTTTTCTAAAAAAATTATCATATTACTGAAATATATAGATATTGACATCTGTAAGGTTGGATCATTCATAAACATTTTTTTTAAAAACTGAAACATCAGTATGAGACTAAACACTAGTAAGAAGTACGGGTCAAACTACTAGTTGACTGTTAAAATAGCAAACCAAATACATATATTTTTTCTAAAAGTTTTATCATATCACTAAAATATATAGATATTGACATCTGTAAGGTTGGATTATTCACAAACATTTTAAAAAAAATATTAAAACATCAGTATGAGACTAAACACTAGTAATAAGTAGTAGTCAAACTACTAGTTCACTGTTAAAATAGCAAACCAAATACATTTTTTTATTCTAAATTTTTTATCATATCACTAAAATATATAGATCTTGACATCTGCAAGGTTGGATCATTCATAAAAAATTTAAAAAATCAAAATATCGGTACGGGACTAAACATTAGAAGTACCGATCAAACTACTAGTTGGCTGTTAAAATAGGAAACCAAATACATTTATTCTTTTCTAAATTTTTATCATATCACTGAAATATATAAATATTTACATATATAAGATTAGATCATTAATAAACCTTTTTTTAAAAATCGAAACATCAGTATGAGACTAAACACGAAGTAGTATTCAAACTACTGGTTCACTGTTTAAATAGCAAACCAAATACATTTTTTTATTCTGAAATTTTTATTATATCACTAAAATATATAGATCTTGACATCTGTAATTGGATCATTTATAAATATTTTTTAAAAAATTGAAACATCGGTATGAGAATAAACACTACTAAGAAGTACTGGTCAATTTCATTTTCAATGATTTTATAATGAATATTTAAAATAAACCGCTAAAACAAAAATGGCCCCAAACAAAAAAAAATCAATTTTTTCGTTGAAACTCATGACCTACCGCAAGTTGGGAGGAAATACTCAAAAGTTTCAAAAATTTTGAAAATTTGAAAGTTGGCGCCCAATTAAAAATTTAAATTCATTTGGCTCCAATCTAAAAAATTCAAATTTTTCATACAAACTTATAACCTACGACAATTCGGTAGAAAATGCCCAAAATCTTCAAAAAAAAATCAAAAATTTGAAAGTTGGCGCCTAAATCAAAATTCAATTTTTTTGCCAAATCCGAAAATTCAAAATTATACTCAACCTATATTTATTCTCTCTTCTCTCTTTTCAACCTCATTTCATTTCCATCTCCCTTCTTACATCTACTATTTTATCTCATCTCACTTCACTAAAATTTCAATTTGCATATATCTTTTGATCAAATTTAATCACCTAACCTTCTTCATCTCAATTATTTCCATATTATCATGTGTGTATTTTAGTTTTTTTAATACTTTATTTATTTATTAGTTTTTTATTCGTTGATACTAATTTTTATTTATTTACTTCTTATGTAAATTGATGGACTTAATACAAGCAAACCGGAATTTATGGATTGAAGATAAAGAAATGGAGAAAGGGATGTCGATCGTTGATGAATGATTAAACGATGATGACCCACTTGGGGGTGATTAATTTTAGAGTTTAACATAATTTTTGGTTTTATTAATATTTGTAAATTTAGTACATTTATATAGTATATAATTTTAAATAAAATGATAGTGGTAAGATGAATTATATTTATGATGTATGATTTTCGATTTTGGTTGTAAATTTGAGATTTAGACATTAATGTTGTTAGGGAATATGTTACATATTAAATCAATGAATTATTTTTTTAAAACTTAACCAGCAATTGCTACCGCATTCAAGTTATTTCCTACCATCTTCAAACTATTTCCTACCATCTTCAAGTTATTTTATTCAGTATGCAACAAGGTATTTCCTCCCGAGAATGGTAGGAAATGACCGGTAGAAAATGGTGTTTACATGGCCTTCTGGTATAATTCCTACCAAGTGGCCTAATTTCCTATCACTGCACTTATTTCCTACCACTAGTGATAGGAAATTTGTATTTCCACATGGCATATTACTTGGCATATGGGTCCTCGACACGTCCACATCAACATGCGGGGTCATGTTGAATGTGATCGTACTTATTTCCCGCCAATGTCATTTCCCACTTAAGAATTTTTTACCGTTCACTATCGGTAGAAAATGGGTTTAAGGCATTTCCTACGGGGCATTTCCTACCGATTTGGTTTTTCTTGTAGTGTTGTATCCTGCATGAAAATTCAGAGATTACAAATGTATATACATGATTCAACAGCTTTTTACACACTAAATGTCTAGGTCCAAAACTATAACTGATAAGAATTTACAGAACTCATGAAAGAAAGAAACTAGACAACATAATGCAACACATTTTGACATTCTTCTTCTCTGTTTCTAGCAGCTGGTTCAAGATCGAGTCTCTATATGATTATTTATCTATGATAATTCGAAAAAATGAAGACGCTGTTCCCCTAAACGTCCGGAATATACAACCTTCTTGTATTCTCCCCAAGTGAAATGCCTATATAGTCTAGGCTGAAAGGGTGAATTCGTCGCGGGCAAACAAGACAGAGATGCTGCAAGTGATGGTGCTCCAAAGTACATCATTGAAATTCTTGACTGCTTGCTGAAGTTAGCCAGCACTCTATGTCTTGCACTTAAAAATCTTTTATTTGTTAGAACCTGCAAATTTAATGTTACAATCAAGCTTCACAAGTTGAATTTAAGCAGGTGTAAATACAGAGTTTAACTACCTGCAAGGCATCGCCAACAAACACACAAAATTCGGCAGGATGGGGAGGGACAGAGATCCAATGATTTTCTTTAGAATATATTTGAAGGCCACCCACATGGTTGGATCTTAAGATAGTTATTATCTGAGGGTCGCAATGCTCTCCAAATCCGACAACTGGACAATTCATGGAATTTGTGATCTTATAATTAGCCTCAAAGGGAGGATAATGATTCACTCGAAAACATGAATCATTGTCATTGTCTTTGATAAGGCAACTCAAAGATTTGTCAGGCAGCTGCAAGCCTTGAGCCATATGATCAAGAACCTCGCAACTGAGGTCTCTTATAGTTTGAACGTACTCAGTCACAGCATCACTGCAATATACCATGACAGAATGCAAATACCAAATTAGCATGATTAAGCAAAAAGACTAATGAATACACTTAAAAAGGAAAAGTGCCAAAGTGTGCATCGCCAAATATAAATACAGAAAAAAGTATTCAGAGGCGCCTATATTTCTATTTTTATCACATAGTTTCAACCGTCAGTTAGTCACTATCAGACAGGACAACTTAAAAGCGAAGATACATGGATTGATAACTATGTACGTGACTTCTTAATTAACTTGTTGAATTCAAAGTACCATGTCTGCTTGAAAAAGAATGAGGTTTACAAATCACATTATTGCATGCCATGATGTACAATTTACATGTACACGCTGGGAAGTGGGAACCATTTACCTGAATTTTTTCGGGTGAGTGGACATCGTTGTTGATCTTCGGGATATAGAGGCAGGGTTGGCTTCGAGAAGAATGTATTCAAGTTCTCCCATATCACCCTTCAAGCCAATTGATTTGCATCCATATCCAAATGGAGATGGTGGCCCTGCTTCTTGCTTCTCCCAAGCCGGCTTCGAGAAGAAATCATAACTCTGCTCCTCCATGCTTGAAATGATATGATTAGGAATCCCATGATTAACCAGCTTAAAGAAGCCATAATCTTCACAAGCTTGCACAATCTTTTTTGAAACTGTATACCTGTCAAGAGACATATCAATTGTTGGAATACTAGATGACTGGTGTTCTTCAGAGGAATGATGGGTTGGGGAAACAGAAACCATTTAAGTGAAGTCAGAAATATAGGAGATATAATATGGAATAATGCTCTTAGCTAAATCAAACATGCACTACTTAAGTTTAGCAATGGAACTATGAAAGTGATGGCTGATCCCCTCCTTATATAGACAATGAAATTCAGGAGATGACTGGGATAGTGGATATCATATGTTTCGACGCGAAAATTTTACTTGATAAATTTACTTGTAAATGCAAAGATGTTAGTTAGAAACTATAAGTGGTCATTATTTTGCGAACTCCAAAGTTTGACTATTGTTTTCAAATTCAGTATAAAACCTAAGTAATTTACTTAAATTTAAAATTATGTGTACAATTAGATATTGTGTGAGAAACGGAGTACAAAACTGGGACTGCAGTATTAATAATCTGAGATCGAAGATTGATCCTATTGGATAATAAATTAACATTCCGCGCAATAATGAGTCAGTTATATATATATATATATCACAATTAACAAGGACATAGAATAAACCAAATAACGAAACAAAACACGAAGGTAAACAACAATATAAATTAGTAACTGAATTGATAAAGAGAGGATACAATACTCAGTTCTAACAGAAACTTTAATAAATCTGAAAGAGCCAATAACAGCTGAGACGCCTAAGTTTCGAGAAGGCTAGACTGTTCTTAAAGAGATTATTACCCTACTTAAGATGTGTTGGGTTGCAGCAATATCACTTCCAGGATACAACAGCTTAGAGTACTTCGTCCACAGATATGTAGCACTCTACAACGACTCGTACCTCGGTTCGCCCTGAAAACATATGATAATCTATATGTTATGGAGGAGAGAAAGTGAAAGAGATTGCAGTTAGGGTTTCACAATTATGTGATTGTCGTATGTCTCTTCCAAACGTGTTAGTCTGTATGTTATACAAAATAAAAATGTAACTCAAGATATGCATTAAATAAAACAAATATTCTGACTTAAATATGCATTTAATTTCCTGAATCTGAAACGTAACAGTCAGTATCAAGATTTGTGAAATCCTGATACAGCTAGCCCATCAGTATTTACCAGCCACGACGAATCATGACCAGCGTCATGATTTATCAGCCATAGAAGATCCTGATCCAGGGGCGTCATGATCAGTCTTAGCAAATCCATCAACGGATAATGCATATTGTACTTCAACGAATAAATCCATCAACGAATACTAAGTTCTGTGCATCAACGGATATTGCTTAACAAATCCTTACTGTTATGCAGATTCAATATTCATAATAAAACAATATAATAAGTCAGTAAATATTTTAATTAAACAGGCAGTAAAATTCCTCGCCCAAGTCGCCTCACGTACGCGAGACGCCGAGACATTCTCCCAAATCGCCCATCACCCATCGACCCGACCCGGCCCGAGTCGAGGTGTGGCGTGGCGAGGTGGCGGCGACGCGCATGTGTATGTGTGTGCGCGAGGCACACAATAACACCATGCACACCCACATGCCTTAGTAGTTGGTATACTACTCTTGCACATGGTACTATAAAAGTTCTACTTCCCTCTTTACTTAATCAATGTGGGACAAGACCCACAAACCCATTTCAATCGACTAACTTCACCTCAATTTCTATATGGATTACACTAAGAAAATGACTTAGATCCAAACATGAAAGTTTGAGTCCTCATTACAAGGAACAACCTCCAACAATTAGTTTTAGGAAATTACATCAAGAACATGTCTAAATCATGCCTCAAAATTTTTATTTTCTAACAATCGCCCATAAATCCATACAGAAATGCATATCAGATTTTATCATGACTTGCTTTTCAGAGTCGGTACCTTTCCGGGTTTGAACCCTCCTAAGTCCCCTACTTCGTTGGCTACCAGATATATACAGAATGTTTCACCTTGAATCTCTATCTGTTTGGTATAACCACACTCCACAGACGACGACAAGTCAAAAGTCTATGGCGCAGATCTACGGCTTTGAAACGTTATGGTCGTGTATCGATCCTGTTCGTCGAATGCTTCAAGGAATAACCTTTCCTCTAATTGCGACCTCATAATTGCATTCGCTTAGCTGGGCATCTCTAAAGATGTACTGCCAACATCTCATCTTACGATTTGACCCCATTCAGAGTTTATAAATCCTGACATAGTATTTGGTCCATCAGCATTTACCAAATCCTGGTCCAAAATTGTTTCCATCAGAGTTTATAAAAACTCTTGCTAACTAGCAGTTTAAGTATCTCTTAAGATTTACAAGAGATAGACTCAGGTACATAAGTATCTAAATGTATATGGTGGAGGTACTACCAATTCATCCTTACAACTTGTTATTACCACATCGAATGCACTTCAAGGGATCTCCTCTCAGGTGTATTGGGTTCCCGCTTTTGATGAATTATGATGGGTACCAGTCCCATCCCCAACCTCGAATTAAGGACTACAGCATGCTCAAGCCCCTTAGTCAGCGGATCAGCTGTATTATCTTAAGTTCCTATGAACTCTATAGAAATAATCCTATCAGAAACAAGACCCCTTATAGACTTCAGTCTAACTTGGATGTGTCTCTTTGTCTTAGCATTATACTTCACACTTCTGATCTTGTCGATAGTTGTACGGCTATCAAAATGAACAGAAACGACAGGAAACGACTTGCTTACTACAGGTAACATAGACATAAGCCCATATAGCCATTCAACCTTCGTCCCTGTGGCATCAATTGCACACAACTCAGCATCAAAAGTAGATTGAGTAATCAAAGTCTGTCTAGAATACTTCCAAGACACTGCTCCACCCGGGGTAAACACATATCCAATCACTCCATTGGAACCATATTTCTTAGCTATCCAACTTGCATCACTGTACCCCTCGAGTACCCCCGAAATTCTCCAGTAATGTAAGCCAAGGGAAATAGTTCCCTTGAGACATCTAAGAACTCTATCCAGTGCCTCCCAGTGAGTCTTGTTTGGACAGCTTGTATATCTAGCTAACTTAGACACAGAATATGAAATATCTTGTCTAATCATATTAGCAAGATATTGCAAACTCTCAATAATCTGAGAATACCTTAATTGAGACACAAGAACTCCTGAACTATTCTTGACTATGACAACTTTTGAATCATAGGGTGTACTAGTGATTCTATAATTTGAATAACCGTACTTCTCAAGTATAGATTTCTCTATATAATGAGACTGTGACAATGTTATTCCATCAGTTGACTGAGTCAACTTGATCCCAAAAATCACACTAACCTCACCCATATCCTTCATTTTAAAGTGCCTCTTCAAGAAACACTTTTTCTCGTTAATAATCTCAATATTTGTTCTAAACAACAAAGTATCATCTACATACAAGCACACAATCACACAATCATACAATCAATACCCATAACCTTATAGTAGACACACTTGCCACTTTCATTAACTAAAAACTCGAAGTCTAAAACAGTTTCATCAAACTTTTTATGCCAGTCTATAGGTGCTTGTTTAAGGCCATAGATGGACTTGACTAGTCTACAAACTTTCTTCTCATTACCAGAAGCAACATATCCCTCAGGCTGATGCATATAAATATCTTCTTCAAGGTCACCATGAAGAAAAGATGTCTTTACATCCATTTGATGGATGATAAGACCATGTACCGAAGCAAATGCAATAAGCATTCTGATTGTTGTCATTTGGGCAACATGAGAGTATGTATCAAAAAAGTCAATGCCTTCCCTTTGCCTAAAGCCCTTAGCAACTAGCCTAGCCTTGTACTTATCTATTGAGCCATCAGGGGTTAGCTTCCTCTTGAAGATCCATTTACATCCAATAGTAGAACACTCGGGAGGGAGATCAACTAAGTCTCATGTTTCGTTGGAAACAATAGAGTCAATTTCACTCTTCACTGCGCCTTTCTAATGCCTTAACTCTGAAGAATCCATGCCTTGACGAAAAGTAAAAGGCTCATCCTTGATATTGTAAGTGATAAAATCACTTCCAAAGTCCTTAACTACCTTGCACGCGTACTCCTTCTAAGTTCCTCTACTTCATTAGGAGTAGAGCTACTACCAGGATCCACCCCCACATTTGTCATCTTTTCCAAATGATCAGGAATAAAACTCGATGTATGAGTTGGATCATCCTCTGGATTACCCAGAGGTATAACAGTATTCATAGGGAACACTTCCTCAAAGAAAGTTGCATCATAAAACTCAACTATCGTATTCACCACAGTACCATCTATGTCAGATTTTAATACTAAAAATCTTATAGCGGTAGTGGTTAAGTGAATTTCACGAATTTCGCGACACGATTAAGTGAATAAAGTATAATTTTGTGGTGTAATTATAAATTATGTGATTAAATAAAGGGATAAATGATTTTGTTGGTTAATTATCTTTATTGTATATTAGTATCCGGGAACGTAAAATGACCCGTTCCAGTTTGATGAGTCAGCTTAGGGGATAAGCTATGTTGTCGGACCGTCAGGTAGAACGTAACCCGTCTTAAAAGGGATTAAAGTGTTTAGATGTGAACTATGTGCTATTGTGTGAAATAGGAATGTTTAAGTGAGTATTATATTCCAGTGATGTGTCAGTTGATATAAAGAGAATGATTGTAAAGCGTGTCTGAAAACGCTTAGCGTCGGGCCGTTAGACAAGACGGGACCTGTGAATAAAGTATAATTTTGTGGTGTAATTATAAATTATGTGATTAAATAAAGGGATAAATAATTTTGTTGGTTAATTATCTTTATTGTATATTAGTATCCGGGAACGTAAAATGACCCGTTCCAGTTTGATGAGTCAGCTTAGGGGATAAGCTATGTTGTCGGGCCGTCAGGTAGAACGTAACCCGTCTTAAAAGGGATTAAAGTGTTTAAATGTGAACTATATGCTATTGTGTGAAATAGGAATGTTTAAGTGAGTATTATGTTTCAGTGACGTGTCAGTTGATATAAAGAGAATGATTGTAAAGCATGTCTGAAAACGCTTAGCGTCGGGCCGTTAGACAGGACGAGACCCGTTACACGAAAAAGGGAAGTAATGATAAAAAGGAAAATTTTATGATCAAGTATGAGTTATGATGTGTGAATATATGTGTTTACTTGTCTATATGCATGATTACGTGATCTGGATGATTTTAAATGATTTTAAGGTATTTATTTGATTTAAAATAAGGTTTATTGAACTTTTAAATGTTTTTATAAAATTATCTGAGTATGTTCAATGTGTGAAATTTGTTTTTTTATCTTCAAAATAGTTCTAGAGACTTTAAAAAAATGATAGATGAAATTATTTGGTGATCGGTGTATTTTAAAATGATTTTATCGAGTTATAATTCTATTTTGAACACAATATTATAAAATTCATAGAAAATAAACCGTACACTCAAAATTTATTTTTAAAAATATGGTTGGAAAGCTAATTTTGAGATCTATTTTCTACAAATAATATTCGTGGTATTTTCATCTTTTCTGAATAAATTATGTATTAATCAAATTCGTTTTTGATTTAAGTATAAAAGGAAATTGGAAGTTTTCACCGTCAATCTTCCTTATTTCTTATTCTCTATCCGTTTATCTTTTGCATGTAAGTTTTCAAGTTAATTTCGAAATCAACTTCTTTTGATTTTACCTAAGAAAATCTCAATTTCTTAGTGCATAATCATAAAAGAAGTATAGTAGATGTTGTATTGTATTTTCTTTGGTTTTGTTTGATGATAGTCCGAATTTTAATTTTAAAAAGGGATTTTTGATTTCGAATGATGAGTAGCTTAATTATTTTAGTGTTAAACTTGATATTGAATATAAATCTTTGTTTCTAAGGAAGTTTCATGGCATGCATGTAAGGTTTTAGTATAATCAAGTGAGTTTAGTTTGATTTGTAAAGAAAATGAGTTGAATGGTTAGGTTAAAGGTCAAAGTGAGTTGAAATTGTAATTTAAAGCCTTGCATGTCAAAAATTGTTTATGCATGTGTATTTGTTTTTTTGAAAAACCTGAATGGGTATTATGATTGGAAAAGGATTAAGTTAATTTTTGTGGGATTATGTGCTACTACTGATAATTGAAATGATTACTTGGTTGCATGTCAATTTTGGATGGTGTTTGTGTTGATTTTAGGTTCGAATTTTTGATAATTAAAAGAGGGTTTTGATTTTTGATTTTGATTGTGATTTTGATTCGACTTTTGGATTAAAAAGGATGAGACTTGATTGTGTAAGTGATTCTTGTACTTGCATGTTATTAAATAAGGTTTAATTGTGTTTGATGATGTTTGATTGTAATTGAGTGCACTTGGTTGTGTTTGGTTGTAATTGCCGAATAGTTAAGGTTATAAAAGGAGTTAATCTGATCCTACGATTTCACCGATTGAATGCATGTAAGATTTCTTGGAAATAAATGGTTTATTTGGTGGTTTTGGTTCAAATTAAGTGAAATAAAAGAAAGGATTGAGTCGTCTTGATATGAGATTGTATAATTATTATTTTAACTCGAGTATAGAGTTTGGATACAAAGATTATATGCTATGTGTTGTAATAGTGTCGCAATATGTGATTCGATGACTATTTGGTTAAAGTATACGAGCTTATGGTATAGACGTGCTTTGTGTTTATGATCGAGTATATATATACTCTTAGGGTATTGCGATAAAGGGAAATTGTTAAGCGTTCCGGGAACGTCGAATGTGAATCTAATTAGGGTTTTGATTTTTGGATTGTAGATTCGGAGCGTGAGGGCATTCAGGCTAGGAAAGGGAAATGTGTACTAGATGGTAGTAGTTCAACCCTTGTGAAACAAGAAAGCGAATTCAGGCAAGTAACTCTGCCTACTTATAAAAGTTGTGTATTGAAAAGGATATTGATGATGCCATGATAGAGTAATGATCTTTTATAACACTTGTGATAACCTATTATTGATTCTTGAGAAACCCTGTTATTGATCCTTGTGAACCTGTTATTGATTCTTGTAATGACTTGATATGATTATTGTTCAAACCTTTATAGTAACCTTTTTATTCATATCCCGATCACCTGTTGATACCCTGAATTCTTGTAAACCCTATAAGAACCTTTATGAACCCCCGTGCGTAATGATCCTTTATTCCTTTGTTTACCTTATTCCATAATGATCCTTGGAACTGTTTTGATTCCCTAACTTTTATACCTTGTTATCATTTGATCAAGATCCTTAGCATTGAACTTTGCTTACCTTTGATTCATTCACTTTATTTGAATTCTTGAAATTGAACTTAAGAATTAGTTTCGACTTGAAAGAGTATGAATGATTTCATATTCTTGGTAATGTTAAAATGAACTTAGTAAAACCGTTCTTTTCCAACACAAGGTTTTCCAAATGAATTCCTGATGGATTGGATCGAGACGTAAGAGACTAGTGGGACTAGTCCAGTCATATAAGAGACTAGCGGGGCTATTCCAATTTAAGGCCGAAATTATGCCATAGGTACCTTAACGGCCAGATGGAGGTTGGTACGGGCAGATCACCCGTATTATTATTATGAACTGAAAGTTGAAGTAGTCCAATCAAGGGTTCTCTATCACTTTATAAAGGATATTGAATACATTGCTTTAGCAAATTGATTCTTTGAAAATGAAATGGTTTATAATGATTCGAAATGACTTGATTGTGTTAATTATTAGCATACAGCTTTGAGAACCCTGATTCTTATTCTGATATTGTTATCAATCATATAATTGATTCCCAAAGATGAATAAATTCTCGCTTTCCATTTGAAAGATCCTTGAGATCCTGTTGATGATTTGTGATGAATGTCGGCTTTCGCCTTATCTTGAACCTTAATTCTTGAAAGCCCAACTATTTCTTCATAAACCTTCCCTAGCCCAAAGATAGAAATCTGCAACCTAGAGTTTTAAAAGAGAATGCCTTAAAAGTATTGTCAATAGATCTTGATTATTGCATCATAGAACTGTCATTTAGTTACTTGCTGAGTTTTATACTCATATATAATGCTTTGTTCTAACCATGATAGTTAAGCAAGAGGATGGCTAGACTTAGGCGTACTGCTCGTAAGAGCGTACCTGGTGGACCTACCGTGTTGTAGTCTTCCAGATGCCAGAGCAGGTAATACAGGTTATGTGTGAGCAAGCGCTTAGTCGGAAAGTTTGTAAAGATACAATGGGTTATCTGTCGGTTCCAAGTCGGAATCGATTATGTAAATTTGGTATTATTTTGGGTTGTAATTTATATAATATGGTTGGTAGTTGTAATCTTGTGTCAAACTTTATCCTGTTAGATCCTATTAGTAGTTAATCGGAGTTTATGCTTATTTATTGTTAGTTTAATATTGTGTGGGTCCTCATTTCCTAACCCCGAGATTGAGGGCGTCACAAGTTAGTATCAGAGCTACATGATCTAGTCCCTGAGACAAGTTAGGATAAAAGGGTATTTTGGGTTATATCTATATCGTGAGAGTGTTCGACTCATATAGAGTTGAGTTAGACTATTAGGTATAGTCTAAGTAAAGTGAATAGGCTAAAGTGGTAATTAGAGTTAGGGTGTGAGTTAGTTGTAAGTTTTATTTAACCCTAACATTGTTTCTTGGTTGATGTTTTGTGTTTTCTCTCAGGACCCTAGTAGTGGTACCCCAGTGGACCCCATTCCACCCTCTTCAGAGGAGCCTGTGTATGTTAGTTCAGATCCGGAGGAGGATCCATCTGAGAGTAGTGAGATCCCTATACAGGTATCACCCTTGAGGCCAGATTCAGAGACCTCAGCCCCTGAGCCAGAGTCTTAGATGCCTAAGATTGTGCCTGTCAGTGTTGGTGGCAAATTAGCCCAGGATCGAGACTTTGTTTACTCCCGCATCCCTGAGTTGGGAGCTTTGGTGGATAGGCTAGCTCGAGAGTCTAGGCAGAGGACTTCAGTTATGGATGACGAGTGGAGACTCCGAATTAAGATGGTGGAGCAGGTTGCCCGGAGGAGATTGGATGAGGGACCATCCACTAGTGATGTTAATGCTGAGGCCCGGAGGCTACATAAGATCATTCACTGGATGTTGGTTGTATTGAGAGAGATTCTGGATGATTAGATGATGGTGTTGATCAGGCGGGACATTTGGTGGATCCCGTAGTTATTGTTGTTTCTTTCAGCGCCAGTAGGCTTGGGATACTTGGTCAGATGTCGGGATCCCTTTTTCATTTATTATGTTGTAGTTCAGAACTTTGTAGTAGTTGTTACAAGTTAGGGCTAGATAGGAGGATATTTTCCAGTTTTTCCTCTGTTTAACCCTATTATATTAATATACCTTATTTTCGGAACTTGTTGTAATCAAACCTTTATTTATGTACCTTTGGCTTGTTGAATCAACCACATATCTTGTTTCCTATTGTGCACCTTGAAAATTTTTATAACTGATTTGTATACCATATTTCTATACAACTGTGTTTAAAATTTCGTAACATCGTACCCTGTGCTATGAGAAAACACCACTGATATGAAAAATTATATAATAATAGGATTGCATGTGCAAAATTGGGTAAAGCTTAAAACCTGCAAAAGTGATTTCGTAGTAAAATGTTGTTATATATATCAATGCCATGCTATCGTATTGCTAAATAATTGCTCAATCAAGTTTGTAAGAAATGGCCAACTCACCAGATCACCAAGAAGAAGAAATTCAAACCCAAGACCAAGAACTAAACCGAGATACCACTATGATGAGCCGACTTGCTCAGCTTTTGCAACAACCCATAGCCCCTAAAGTTGGAAACTTCAAATATTTTCAATCTATTCATCCCCCAGAGTTCTTAGGATTGCCCGGCCTGATAAAAGCTCAGTCGTGGTTAAGAGAAATGGAGAAAGTGTTTGAACTAGCGGAAGTTAAGGATGAGAAGAAAGCTCAGTATGCGAGTTATTATTTTAAGGATGAGGCAAGTTTATGGTGGGAATCTTCTAAGGCTTTACTTGAAGAAAAGGACTTATCGTGGGAAAAGTTTACCGAGATGTTTTTAGAGAAGTACTTGCCAAGTTATATGCAAGACCAGTTAGAGATGAAGTTTCTGGATCTTAGACAAGAGGATATGTCGGTGGCAGAATATGAAGTGAAATTTTCGGAGTTATCTAGGTTTGTACCTGAGTATGTGAATACGGAGGCGAAGAAGGCCAAAAGGTTCCCGCAGGGAATTACCCCATGGATTCGGAGTCAAGTGGCACTGTTGGAAATCAAGAACTATGCCGCCTTGGTGCAGAAGGCGATGATAATGGAAGGAGAGCGTGAAGCTGCAAAAAGAGAAAATGAAGGTAGGAAAAGGAAGTTTGAGAGCTCAGAGCAAGAGCAAGGAAGTTCGAAGTTTAGAGGGAAGTTTGGCAAGAATGGTGGAGGTCAGAATCAAAAGTTTCAAAAGTTTAAACCCGAAAATGGAGCTAAAAAGAATCGTTTCTAGAAGGCCAGGCAAACGGGGAAGGATAGTAGACCTCAGATTCAAGAATGTAAAGTTTGTGGGAAGAGACACTCGGGAAGATGTAATAAGCTGGATGTGACTTGTTTTACGTGTAATTAGAAAAGGCATTATTCGTCGGAGTGCCCAAGTGGAGCAAATAAGCCTGAATTAACCTGTTTTAAGTGTGGAAAAGTGGGCCATATGGCCAGAAACTGCAAGGAGCCTGTTCAAAAGGCAAATGTTCTTAGAATTGTTGGAACACCTCTTCTACCTGCACCAACAACTCAACCCAGAGCTAGAACCTTTAACATGATAAGGAAAGATGTTGTGCAAGTTATGGATGTGGTGGCATGTATGCTCGTTATAAACTCAGTAGAAGTAAAAGTATTAATGGATTCTGGAGCAACTAGATCCTTTATTTCTGAAAGTATTATTGATAGATTAAAATGTGTTGCGTACCCTCTTGAACCCAATTTGATTATAGAAGTAGCAAATCGAGAGAAAGTCATTGTTAATAGGGTTTGTCCCGATTGCGATGTGGTTATAGAAGGTTGGCACTTTTTTGCTGACTTAATTCCTTTTAAGTTAGGAAAATTTGATGTTATATTAGGAATGGATTGGTTGTCAAACCACGAGGCGCAAATAGAGTGTAAAAGCAAGAAGGTGAAGTTAAAGACTAAGGATGGTATCGAAGTGATATTCAAGGGAAAAAGACAAGCGAAGAAGTTTCTAACGGCTATTCAGATGAGGAGATTGTTACGTCAAGGATGCAAAGCTTATTTGGCTCATGTCAAAGATATAGAGAAAGAATCCGTAAGGGTTGAGGATATTCCATTAGTAAGAGATTTTCCCGATGTGTTTCCAGATGAATTACCAGGACTACCTCCAGATCGAGAGATCGAGTTCACAATTGATATGGCTCTTGGAACGGAACCAGTATCGAAAGCTCCCTATCGTATAGCGCCAGTTAAGATGAAGGATTTAGCAACGCAATTGCAAGAATTATTGGAAAAAGGAGTTATACGCCCAAGTGTATCCCCGTGGGATGCACCAGTGTTATTTGTGAAAAAGAAAGATGGAAGTATGAGGTTGTGCATTGATTATCGTAAGTTGAATAAGTTGACAATAAAGAATAAGTACCCTCTACTGCAAATTGATGACTTGTTCGATCAGTTAAAAGGAGCTACTTGTTTTTCCAAGTTTGATTTAAGATCTGGGAATCATCAGCTAAAGATTAAAGCGGAAGATATACCCAAGACATCATTTTGAACGAGATATGGACACTATGAGTTTTTGGTAATGGCGTTTGGTTTGACGAACGTGCCAGCCGCATTTATGGATCTTATGAATAGAGTGTTCAAGCAGTGTTTGGATAAGTTCGTTATAGTATTTATCGACGATATTTTGATATACTCCAAGACAGAGGGAGACCATATGGAGCATTTGAGCATTTCCATAGAAATCTTGAGAAAAGAAAAGTTATATGCCAAGTTTTCAAAGTGTGAGTTTTGGATGAAGGAAGTACATTTTCTTGGACATGTAGTAAATAGTAAAGGATTAAAGTAGACCCAGCTAAGACAGAAGCTGTGATGAATTGGGAAAGGCCCAAGACTCCTATGGAAGTCAAAAAATTTCTGGGATTAGCCGGATACTACAGAAGAATTGTGCAAGATTTCTCAAAGATTTCGGTCCCATTGACTAAGATGACAAGGAAGAACGAGAAGTTTGTGTGGATGGATAAATTTAAAGAAAGTTTTCAATAATTAAAGAAAAGGTTGGTAACCGCCCCAATCTTGATGTTACCAGATGAAAAAGGAGAGTTTGTGATCTTTAGCGATTTTTCGTATAAAGGGTTAGGATGTGTGTTAATGCAGCACGGGAAGTAATAGTATATGCGTCAAGGCAACTAAAGTCGCATGAACAAAAGTATCCCACGCATGATTTGGAATTGGCAGTGATTGTGTTTGCTCTTAAAATTTGGAGGCATTACTTATATGGAGAATAGTGTGAGATCTATACGGATCATAAAAGTTTAAAGTATATTTTTACACAGAAGGAGTTGAATATGAGACAGAGAAGGTGGTTGGAATTGATCAAAGATTATGATTGTACGATCAGTTATCACCCCGGAAAGGCGAATGTGGTAGCAGATGCTTCGCAAAGAGAGATTGAATGTGTTAACTTCATCAAAGGAATTGATTAAAGATTTTGAAAAGCTGGAAATAGAAGTACAAATTCCAGAGCTAGAAAGAGGAGCCATGTTTGCAATGTTATTTCAACCAGAAATTTTGGAAAAGATTCGATGCTGTCAAGAACAAGTAATGAACCATGAGAAATATAAGTTGACAGGAGAGGAAGTAAAAGCTCAAAAGGATGAAAAAGGCATATATCGCTTTAACTCGTGCATTTGGATACCTAACATTGTGGAGCTAAAGCATGAGATTTTGCACGAAGCACATAACTCAAGATTTTCAATTCACCCTGGAAGTACGAAAATGTACAAGGACTTAAAAGAGAGCTATTGGTGGCCAAACATGAAAAAGGAAATTGCGGAATGGATAAGTAAATGTTATTCGTGCCAAAGAGTAAAAGCAGAACATCAACAACCAAGTGGATTGCTTCTACCACTGGACATACCTGAATGGAAATGGGAACATATCGCGATGGATTTCGTGGTAGGTTTGCCAAAGACCAAGTCTAATCATGATGCGATTTGGGTAATAGTTGATTGATTGACGAAGTCAGCGCATTTCTTGCCTATCAACGAAAGATTTTCATTGGAAAAGTTTGTCAAATTGTATTTGGACGAGATTGTGATGCGTCACAAAGTTCTAGTATCTATCGTGTCTGATAGAGATATGAGATTTAACTCGAGATTTTGGCAAAAATTTCATGATCATTTGGGTACTAGATTGAAAATAAGTATGTCATATCATCAGCAGACTGACGGAAAAAGTAAAAGAACAATTCACAGGATTGAGGATATATTGAGAACCTGTGCAATAGATTTCAAAGGAAATTGGGATGATCATTTTCCATTGATTGAGTTTTTCTACAACAATAGTTATCACGCGAGTATTGGCATGCCCCCTTATGAAGCGTTGTATGGAAGAAAATGCAGATCACCTACATATTGGGACGAGGTTGGTGAGCGCAAACTAATTGGGCCAGAACTAGTTCAATAAATGAAAGAGAAAGTGGAAATGATTCGTAAAAGGTTAATTGTTGCTCAAGATCGACAAAAGAAATACGCGGATCAAGATCCGAAAGATTTACAATTCAAGACCGGGGATAAAGTGTTGATAAAGATATCTCCCTGGAAAGTTTTATCCCGATTTGGGAAGAAAGGAAAATTGAGTCCCAGGTATATTAGACCATTCAAAGTACTTAGACACGTTGGAAAAGTTGCTTATGAATTAGCGTTACCTCCGCAGATGCAACATCTTTATAACGTATTTCATATTTATCTTCTAAAGAAATATAATGCTAATGCAAGCCATGTGATCGAATTGGAACCAGTGGAAATACAACAAGATTTGTCTTCTATGGAACAACCAGTTCAAATCTTAGATCGAAAGGAGAGAACGCTCAGAACTAAAGTTGTACCTCTACTTAGAGTGTTGTGGAGAAATCCTATAGTAGAAAAGTCAACTTGGGAATTAGAAAGTGAAATGCAGGAAAAGTATCCCCATCTATTTGCTTAGACTAGATTCTGGGGACAGAATCCTTTTAAGAGGGGTAGATTGTGACGACTGAGAATTTTGCGACATGATTAAGTGAATAAAGTATAATTCTGTGGTGTAATTATAAATTATGTGATTAAATAAAGGGATAAATGAATCTGTTTGTTAATTGTATTTATTGTATATTAGTAACTGGGAACGTAAAATGACCTGTTCCAGTTTGGTGAGTCAACTTAGGGGATAAGCTGTGTTATGGGGTCGTAATGTAGAACGGAACCCGTCTTAAAAGGGATTAAAGTGTTTAAATGTGAACTATGTGCTATTGTGTGAAATAGGAATGTTTAAGTGAGTATTATATTCCAGTGATGTGTCGGTTGATATAAAGAGAATGATTGTGAAGCGTGTCTAAAAACGCTCAGCGTCGGGCCGTCAGACATGACGCGACCCGTTACACGAAAAAGGGAAGTAATGATAAAAAGAAAAATTTTGTGATCAAGTATGAGTTGTGATGTGTGAATATATGTGTTTGCTTGTCTGTATGCATGATTACGTGATCTGGATGATTTTAAATAATTTTAAGGTATTTATTTGATTTAAAATAAGGTTTATTGAACCTTTAAATGTTTTTATAAAATTATCTGAGTATGTTCAATGTGTGAAATTTGTTTTTTATCTTTAAAATAGTTCTAGAGACTTTACAAAAATGATAGATGGAATTATTTGATGATCGGTGTATTTTAAAATGATTTTATCGACTTATAATTCTATTTTGAGCACAATCTTATAAAATTCAAAGAAAAAAACCGTACGCTCAAAAATTATTTTTAAAAATATGGTTGGAAAGATAATTTCGAGATCTATTTTCTAAAAATGATATTCGTGGTATTTTCATCTTTTCTGAATAAATTATCTATTAATCAAATTCGTTTTTGATTTAAGTATAAAAGGAAATTGGAAGTTTAATTTGCAAATTAACAAAATGTCCTCCTTGGTGGCTATAAAAGAGAGCACACCCTCCCCACTTCTTTCTCTTCCTCCCCACTTCTCTCTTTTCTCTCTTCTCTCACTCCCGAGCTCTCTCTCTCTCTCTCTCTCTCGGCTCTCTCTCTCTCTCTCATACACTCCCTCATTTATCTCTTACATGCAAATCCTAAATCTAGTTGGAAATCAAAGTTTTCACCATCAATCTTCCTTATTTCTCATTCTCTATCCGTTTATCTTTTGCATGTAAGTTTACAAGTTAATTTTGAAACCAACTTCTTTTGATTTTACCTAAGAAAATCTCAATTTCTTAGTGCATAATCATAAAAGAAGTATAATGGATGTCGTGTTGTATTTTCTTTGGTTTTGTTTGATGATAGTTCGAATTTTGATGTTAAAAAGGGGTTTTTGATTTCGAATGATGAGTAGCTTAATTGTTTTAGTGTTAAACTTGATATGGAATATAAATCTTTGTTTCTAAGGAAGTTTCATGGCATGCATGTAAGGTTTTAGTATAATCAAGTGAGTTTAGTTTGATTTGTAAAGAAAATGAGTTGAATGGTTAGGTTAAAGGTCAAAGTGAGTTGAAATTGTAATTTAAAGCCTTGCATGTCAAAATTTGATTATGCATGTGTATTTTTTTTGAAAAACCCGAATGGGTCTTATGATTGGAAAAGGATTAAGTTGATTTTTGTGGATTATGTGCTACCAGTGATAATTGAAATGATTACTTGGTTGCATATCAATTTTGGATGGTATTTGTGTTGATTTTAGGTTCGAATTTTTGATAATTAAAAGAGGGTTTTGATTTTTGATTTTGATTATGATTTTGATTCGGCTTTTGGATTAAAAGGGATGGGACTTGATTGTGTAAGTGATTCTTGTACTTGCATGTTATTAAATAAGGTTTAATTGTGTTTGATGATGTCTGATTTTAATTGAGTGCACTTGGTTGTGTTTGGTTGTAAGGACCGAATAGTTAAGGGTATAAAAGGAGTTAATCTGATCCTACGATTTCACCGATTGAATGCATGTAAGATTTCTTGGAATTAAATGGTTTATTTGGTGGTTTCGGTTTGAATTAAGTAAAATAAAAGAAAGAATTGAGTCGTCTTGATATGAGATTGTATAATTACTATTTTAACTCGAGTATAGAGTTTGGATACAAAGATTATATGCTATTTGTTGTAATAGCGTCGCAATATGTGATTTGATGACTACTTGGTTAAAGTATACGAGCTTATGGTATAAACGTGCTTTGTGTTTATAATTGAGTATATATATACTCTTAGGGTATTGTGATAAAGGGAAATTGTTAAGCGTTCCAGGAACGTCGAATGAGAATCTAATTAGGGTTTTGATTTTTGGATTGTAAATTCGGAGCGTGAGGGCATTCAGGCTAGAAAAGGGAAAGGTGTACTAGGTGGCAGTAGTTCAACCCTTATGAAACAAGAAAGCGAATTCAGGCAAGTAACTCTGCCTACTTGTAAAAGTTGTGTATTTAAAAGGATATTGATGATGCCATGATGCCATGATAGAGTAATGATCTTTTCTAACACTTGTGATAACCTGTTATTGATTCTTGAGAAACCCTGTTATTGTTCCTTGTGAACCTGTTATTGATTTTTGTAATGACTTGATATGATTATTGTTCAAACCTTTATGGTAACCTTTTTATTCATATCATGATTACCTGTTTATACCCTGAATTCTTGTAAACCCTATAAGAACCTTAATGAACCCCCTTGCGTAATGATCCTTCATTCCTTTGTTTACCTTATTCCATATTGATCCTTGGAACTGTTTTGATTCCCTAACTTGTATACCTTGTTATCATTTGATCAAGATCCTTAGCATTGAACTTTTCTTATCTTTGATTCATTCACTTTCTTTGAATTCTTGAAATTGAACTTAAGAATGAGTTTCGACTTGAAAGAGTCTGAATGATTTCATATTCTTGGTAATGTTAAAATGAACTTAGTAAAACCTTTCTTTTCCAACACAAGGTTTTCCAAATGAATTCCTGATGGATTGGATTGAGACGTAAGAGACTAGTGGGACTAGTCCAGTCATATAAGAGACTAGCGGGGCTAGTCCAATTTAAGGCTGAAATTATGCTATAAGTACCTTAACGACCAGATGGAGGTCGGTACGGGCTGATCAATCGTATTATTATTATGAATTGAAAGTTGAAGTAGTCCAATCAAGGGTTCCCTATGTTGGATTTTTAACGCAGCGGGGGCATGGCAAAACTCTTTTACACATACAAAATCCAAATAAAAGCATATAAATCGTGAATAAAAAATTCGAGGGATCGAATCTAACCTTTAAAAATAATTCGGAGACAACGATCAGAGATCCTTAGCAGTTGCTCCTCAAGTGTGAAGCACTCAATCGGTATCCACCAAGAAAACGATGTTAAGGAGGAGGAAGGAGGTGGAGAGAATTGGGTTTTCCAAACTTTTTGGGTTTTCGGGTTCGATGTTGGTTAGAATAAAATAGGGTCTATAATAGTGTATTTATAGGCAAAATTTTCAGCTGAAATTTTCCCATAAATAATATTATTATTATCCCATTTATTATTCTCATTAATAATTAAAACACCTTTTAATCATTAATTCTTTTTCTAAACACTTTAGAAATAATTCTCTCTCTTGATTTAATTTCCAAAAATTAAATCCTTTAATTAATAATATTAAGAACTTTTCTTAATTAATTTATAATCAATTAAATCTCATTTAATTAATTATTAAATTTGCCAATTAATTATTTATTTCATAAATAAATAATTATCAGCCATTATTAATTAATTCCTTCACCATTAAATCATTTTCTTTTTATGGTGTGACCCTGTAGGTTCAATATTAAGCCGGTAGTAGAAATAAATAATAATAAAACTATTTTATTATTATTTATATAAATTCTCTAATTTATTAAATATGATTAATTAATTAATCACATTTATTCTACATCGTGAGGGATGCTTCTCAACATATCGCGACTATCCGGATAATATGAATTCACTGCTTAGAATACCAAGAACCTGTCAGTGAATAGTTACCGTACAATAAACTCCTTCTACCCTACAATGTCCCGATTAAATACAAGGCATGGATCTCGTGTCAAGCCTATCTAATTCAATCACTTTGCTTACCATTTACTATGCGTAGTTCTATGCAAATTAGAAACTCCTTTCTAATTTCATTTACTCTGGCCAGAGATTCCTGAACTAGCATAAGTGGATCAGCCTTGAGCATTCGCTTCCTTCACTGGAAGGGGTAGATCCTTTATTGATCATACACTATCTTCGTGTACAAATTCCTATACCCAGAAGAGCCCTAATAATTGTCCCTGGAGACTAAGAACTAAACCAAAGCAAAGTTCAGTGTACACAAGATGACTATGATGACCTCAATTCTAAGGATACTTGTACAACTATCACTATGTGAACAACTGCTGACACGTGAGTAAACTCCATCAGTTGTTCAGCTGTGCGAGTCATGTTCAGTGAACTTATTCTATAATAAGCACCTACATACTAGCTATAGTGTCACCACACAAATGTCTATGAGAACAGACATCCTTCATAATGAAGCAAGCATAGTATGTACCGATCTTTGCGGATTATTAATTACCAGTTAGTAATCCTATGACCAGGAACTATTTAAGTTTAGAGTTATCATCTTTTTAGGTCTCACTATTATGATCTCATCATAATCCATAAAAAGCTTTACTCTAAACTATGGTATATCTTATTTAAACACTTAAATAGATAAAGCCCGTAATAAAAATAAAACAAGTCTTTATTAATATCAATGAAATCAAACAGATTACATAAAAGTTATTCCTAAATCCTAATACATGATTGGACTTAGGACATATTCCTTTCAATCTCCCACTTGTACTAAAGCCAATCACTCTGGTATCTAATACCCATCTTGTCTTTATGACGATCAAAGTGACTTTCATAAAGTAGCTTTGTGAGTGGGTCTGCTATGTTGTTATGTGTGTCAATTCCAATTCAATACAATACAAGAAATGTTACCGCGCTCCCACTAACCCTTTTATAGACGCATGGTTCATCTACGTTTATGATAAAATCAAACTCTTTGATTGTCTCATCAAAATGAATGTTCCATCTTTCGAGAAGCCTGCTTTAAACCACATATGGTTCGCAGCAGCTTACACACTAGGTTTTCATTTCTTTTGGAAAGAAAACCATCTGGCCATCTGCCAGATTTCATAGTCGTAATAAGCAGCATTCGCAAGCAAAATCCGAGCTGATTTTAACAGGGCTACAGGTAAAAAGTTTCATCAAAGTCAATCCATTGCCTTTGTTTGAATCCTTTTGCCACAAGCCTGGCCTTATAGGTCTCCACCTGGCCATCTGCTATAATCTATCTTTTGTATACCGTATACATAGATTCCATTCTGGATTTCATGGCACTATGCCATTTCTCTGAGTCAACACTACTCATAGCCTCATTATAGGTCACAGGGTCGTCATCATCAATGATCGACAACTCATTATCATTTTCAATGACAAGGCCATATTACCTCTCAGGTTGGCGAGACACTCTCCCTGACCTATGAATGGGTTGTTCCACAAAAGGTTGTTCAGTCAGAACAGGTGTTTCCACTTGATCCGTAGTAGTTTGTGCTTCTTGAACTTCATCAAGTTCAATTTTGCTCCCACTGTTTCCTTCAAGGATAAACTCCTTTTCCAAGAAGGTAGCATGTCTGGAGACAAACACCCGATGATCGGTGTAAAAGTAATACCCTAAAGTCTCTTTAGGATATCCCACAAAACCACATTTTATGGATCGATATTCCATCTTATCTGGGTCAACTTTCTTGACATAAGCTGGACATCCCCAAATCTTAACGTGTTTAAGACTCAGTTTCCTTTCTTTTCATATCTCATACGAAGTTTGAGGAACAGATTTTGGAAATCACCTTATTCAGTAAATATGCTGAGGTTTCCAATGCATAACCCTATAGGAATACTGGAAGATTTGCATGGCTCATCATGGACCGAACTATGTCTAACAAAGTTCGATTTCTCCTTTCAGATACTAATCTGGAGGAGTCCACTGGGAGACTATACCATTTACTTTGAGATAATCCAGAAACTCTCCATTCAAGTATTCACCACCTCGATCTAATCGAAGAATTATAATACTATATTTGGTTTGTTTCTCCACTTCATACTTATACTCTTTGAACTTTTCAAAGGCTTCAGATTTGTGTTTCATCAAACACATATCCGAATCTAGATCTATCATCTATGAAAGTAATGAAGTATGAAAATCCACCCATGGCTTGCTTAGACATTGGTCCACATACATCTGTGTGTACCATTCCTAGCAAATTTGCAATCCTCTCTCCATGTCTACTAAATGGAGACTGCAGTGCCACTATGAAGTGAGATTTTCATCATCCCTTTTCTTTTATTAGTTTGTTCAATCTGAAGTAAATTATGTCACATATATACAAACCATTATTTAAAGTACCATGTCCATAAAGAATATTATCTCTAAGAATAGAACATTCATTATTCTCAATAATAAATGAAAATCCAGCCAAGTCTAACATGGGAATAATATTCCTCACAATCGAGGGAACAAAATAACAATTATTTCAAACAATAGTCTTGCCCGTAGGCATATGTAAATGAAATGATTCTACATCTTCAGCAGCATCTCTTGCTCCATTTCCATCAGTAGAATCACCTCCTCTTCCTCAAGAGTCCTACTTCTCCTTGGTCCCTGCAACAAATTGCAGATATGAGAACCACATGCGGTATCTAATACCCAAGTAGAAATGACATATTCACTTCTATCATGAACATACCTGAATCAGAAGCGGTAGTCTCACTACCCTTCTTCTTCAATTCTGCAAGGTAAACCTTGCAGTTCCTCTTCCAGTGCCCCACCTTGTTACAGTGAAAGCAAACAACTTTGCTCTCGGGGTCTTCAGCTTTTGTTGGAACCGGCATTTTCTCACCTACTTTCTTCTTCTTGGAAGAGTTCCTCTTCCTTTTCTTATGATTGGAACCTTCACCAATTAGAAGAACATAACTCTTCTTAGGGGGAAAATTCGATTCCGCAGTCTTCAACATGTTGTGGAGTTCAGGAAGGCTGAAATCCAACTTATTCATGTGAAAGTTCACAACAAACTGCGAAAACGAACTCGGAAGCGATTGCAAGACCAAGTCTTGGCTCAGTTCCCCATCCATGGCAAAACCAAGTTGTCCAAGACGTTCAATCAAATTGATCATCTTAAGTACCTAGTCATTCACAGATGATCCCTCAGACATCCTACAACCGAACAACTCCTTTGATATCTCATATCGAGCTGTCCTCCTTGCCACATCATACAACTCTTGTAGATGCATGAGGATAGTGTGAGCATCCATATGCTCATGTTGCTTCTGTAGCTCAATGTTCATGGAAGCTAGCATGATGCATTGAGCAACATTTGCATCATCTATCCACTTACGATACACAACATGTTCATCATTATGTGCATCACTAGCAGGTTCAGTAGGCTTAGGTGAGTCAATCACGTATTCCAGCTTCTCAATCCTGAGAACAATTCTCAAGTTTCGAAGCCAGTCAGCATAATTAGGACCAGCCAATTTGTTAGCATCTAGTATGCTCCTGAGTGATAGTGCAGAAGACATAACGTACAAAGTAAATATGTAAATGATAAACACATAACAACACTTAGCAAATATTCGATTTCATTTTAAAACACTACATGAATCGGGTCTTTATTCATAAGTGGCTCCCACTAGTTTATCTAATTTATTCAACCCCCTACGTGAAAAATTAAGCATTCATAATGCTAGTGGGAATAGGGATCCTACATTCCATTACACGACCCCGGCTATAGCACGAACCGCCATGTAATGTTCAATAGGCAGACAACTCTTGTCAATTACATCTCATATTATTCCCTAATCAAACTTTAGCCTCTTGAATAATTGAGTCTCGGCTGTAGCACGACAAACTCAATATTCTAAGTCAAGTCTAACCCAACATTCCGTATAGTTGAATCAGTCCCCAAAGGCCCACGGGTGTAGCACGTACCGACCTTTAGATTCTTATTCAATGTACACATCTCTATGTAATAGACAAGTATTTCTTATTTCGAAATCAAAGCCCTCGGCTGTAGCACGAACCGACAATGATTCAAAAATAAGAACTACTTTCTACCATGTTGGAAGGCTATGACCGACACAAGCCCGTTGTATCATTGACCAATTACTACTTGATATTATTTAATTTTAGAGGGATTATATTATGTTACAATCATAATCATATTATAAAGAGATTCTTCCTTTTAAATTAAATATTTCAAATCAATAATCAATAATCAGACGATTCCCAGATCGGGTGGAGCATTGTCAAGAGGCGTCACTTAATAACCCTTTCTTACAGATAGAAATCTGTTGTTGACAGAATCATCCTTTCTCTCATATCAAAAATTCATATTCAATTACGTGTTTCACAAACACAAGAATCTCATGATTGTATTCATAATATTGTTCTTAAGGTTATGAAACAATTTCACTATACTAGGTTGTCTAACAAACGCCTTATGTTTATTTAAGTTCACCTAAATCTATCATCGCATGATAAACTAAGCATATATCACATATATCAACATGAATAAACATCAAGGTAGGCATGTTATATCATCTAGCACATTATTCTAAGCATTATACATCTCTATGTATCACATGAAGCATTTAAAAGCAACTAAAACAGTTAAAAATAGCTTTAAAACACTTCATGAAAATATAAACAGTTCAAAACTTTTATATAAACTAAAATTGATCACTCCATTAGATCCGTCTCGAAAAAACGAATCCAACGGTATATTGCACGCCTAAAACGGAGTTACGAAACTCCCAGAAAATCAATTTTAAAATCAACAGACGGGCTGTAACGCATTACAGCAACGCGTTACAGGACCTGTAACGCATTCCGGTGATGCGTTACACCCCTTTTCAGCCATTAAAGGGTGTAACGCATTCCGTGAATGCGCCACAGGTGTGTAACACATTCCCGGAATGCGTTACACCCCTATTTTTTTTTCTGACTTTTCTTCTCGGTTAACGTGCCTGACATACAACTGACAGCCTTTTACACAGGTAATACAGAGCAGCAGACAGGTACATGCAGAAGCAATATATATATATACTTACAACCAATTTATATATATATATAATTTATTTAATTACGAATTTAATTGCAAGAACTTCAAAAATTCATAATAAAAAATCTATACATCATAAAATTATGAAAAAAAAAACCCAGACGATCTACAACACTTGTAGAACCCAGATCAACATTCAAAATTATTCTGAGAAATGATTTCTCATCAGACAAAATTAATCCATAATATAACTTGTAAAAATCATAATTAATTCATACAAGCACATAAAATTCTGAAATTTTTACCACAGATCTATATGCATAGAACCTGGCTCTGATACCATTGTTGGATTTTTAACGCAGCGGGGGCATGGCAAAACTTTTTTACACATATAAAATCCAAATAAAAGCATATAAATCGTGAATAAATAATTCGAGGGATCGAATCTAACCTTTAAAAATAATTCGGAGACAACGATCAGAGATCCTTAGCAGTTGCTCCTCAACTGTGAAGCACTCCACCGGTATCCACCAAGAAAACGATGTTAAGGAGGAGGAAGGAGGTGGAGAGAATTGGGTTTTCCAAACTTTTTGGGTTTTCGGGTTCGATGTTGGTTAGAATAAAATAGGGTCTATAATAGTGTATTTATAGGCAAAATTTTCAGCTGAAATTTTCCCATAAATAATATTATTATTATCCCATTTATTATTCTCATTAATAATTAAAACACCTTTTAATCATTAATTCTTTTTCTAAACACTTTAGAAATAATTCTCTCTCTTGATTTAATTTCCAAAAATTAAATCCTTTAATTAATAATATTAAGAACTTTTCTTAATTAATTTATAATCAATTAAATCTCATTTAATTAATTGTTAAATTTGCCAATTAATTATTTATTTCATAAATAAATAATTATCAGCCATTATTAATTAATTCCTCCACCATTAAATCATTCTCTTTTTATGGTGTGACCCTGTAGGTTCAATATTAAGCCGGTAGTAGAAATAAATAATAATAAAACTATTTTATCATTATTTATATAAATTCTCTAATTTATTAAATATGATTAATTAATTAATCACATTTATTCTACATCGTGAGGGATGCTTCTCAACATATCGCGACTATCCGGATAATATGAATTCACTGCTTAGAATACCAAGAACCTGTCAGTGAATAGTTACCGTACAATAAACTCCTTCTACCCTACAATGTCCCGATTAAATACAAGGCATGGATCTCGTGTCAAGCCTATCTAATTCAATCACTTTGCTTACCATTTACTATGCGTAGTTCTATGCAAATTAGAAACTCCTTTCTAATTTCATTTACTCTGGCCAGAGATTCCTGAACTAGCATAAGTGGATCAGCCTTGAACATTCGCTTCCTTCACTGGAAGGGGTAGATCCTTTATTGATCATACACTATCTTCGTGTACAAATTCCTATACCCAGAAGAGCCCTAATAATTGTCCCTGGAGACTAAGAACTAAACCAAAGCAAAGTTCAGTGTACACAAGATGACTATGATGACCTCAATTCTAAGGATACTTGTACAACTATCACTATGTGAACAACTGCTGACACGTGAGTGAACTTCATCAGTTGTTCAGCTGTGCGAGTCATGTTCAGTGTACTTATTCTATAATAAGCACCTACATACTAGCTATAGTGTCACCACACAAATGTCTATGAGAACAGACATCCTTCATAATGAAGCAAGCATAGTATGTACCGATCTTTGCGGATTATTAATTACCAGTTAGTAATCCTATGACCAGGAACTATTTAAGTTTAGAGTTATCATCTTTTTAGGTCTCACTATTATGATCTCATCATAATCCATAAAAAGCTTTACTCTAAACTATGGTATATCTTATTTAAACACTTAAATAGATAAAGCCCGTAATAAAAATAAAACAAGTCTTTATTAATATCAATGAAATCAAAACAGATTACATAAAAGTTATTCCTAAATCCTAATACATGATTGGACTTAGGACATATTCCTTTCACCCTATCACTTTATAACGGATATTGAATACATTGCTTTAGCAAATTGATTCTTTGAAAAGGAAATGGTTTATAATGATTCGAAATGAGTTGATTGTGTTATTGATTAGCATACAGCTTTTGTAACCCTGATTCTTATTCTGATATTGTTGTCAATCATATAATTGATTCCCAAAGATGAATAGATCCTTGATTTCCATTTGAAAGATCCTTGAGATCCTGTTGATGATTTGTGATGAATGTCGGCTTTCACCTTATCTTGAACCTTGATTTTTGAAAGCCCAACTATTTCTTCATAAACCTTCTCTAGCCCAAAGATAGAAATCTGCCACCTAGAGTTTTAAAAGAGAATGCCTTAAAATTATTGTGAATAGATCTTTGATTATTGCATCATAGAGCTGTCATTTAGTTACTTGCTTAGTTTTATACTCATATATTATGCTTTGTTCTAACCATGGAAGTTAAGCAAGAGGATGGCCAGACTTAGGTGCACTGCTCGTAGGAGCGTACCTGGTAGCCCCTACCGTATTGTAGGCTTCCAGATGCTAAAGCAGGTAGTACAGGTTATGTGTGAGAAAACGCTTAGTCAAAAAGTTTGTAAAGATATAATGGGTATTCTATCGGTTCCAAGTCGGAATTGATTATGTAAATTTGGTATTATTTTGGGTTGTAATTTATATAATATGGTTGGTGGTTGTAATCTTGTCTCAAACTTTATCCTGTTAGATCCTGTTAGTAGTTAATCGGCATTTATGCTTATTTATTGTTAGTTTAATATTGTGTGGGTCCTCATTTCCTAACCCCGAGATTGAGGGCGTCACAGTAATAACTACTTTATTACATTTCAAAGAAAGTTCAAAGCCATTCTTAACTAAACAACTTCCACTTATTATATTCCTACAAATGGAGGGAACTTGATTCACTCTAGTGAGAGATAGAATCCGCCTAGAAGCAAACTTCAGGTCCACGGTTCCTATTCCAAGCACTTGTGTAGCACTAGATAAGATACAAACAAACTAATATCAACACAAATATGCACATTAGCTCCAATATCAATCAACCACTCATGTGATAGATAAGTGGAGGGTAATAAAGGGTTGTAAGTAACATACCCGTCATCGGTTCCAGAGGCAACAACCTCACCAACCACCATGTTAGCTACAGGCCCACTCGCGGTTCCAAGTCCAAGCATAGTATTTGCTTGAGCTACCACTCCAGCCTTCTTAGCTTTCTTACTAGGACAGTCCTTACTCCAATGACCAACATGTCCACAAGACCAACTTGGTTTGTTTGCCTTTAGTTTCTTAGCCTTGTTCTTATCAGTTTTAGTGTTATCCTTCTTAGTGACTACCTTTCTTTTCTTTCCTACAGTCACTACATTCACCTTCGAGCTCCCATGTTCAGCAGGCATCACATGTCTTTGTTTGGACTTGTGCTGCTCCTGCACAGCGATGTCCAACATCAAGTTAGTCCATGTGATCTCTCCTTTCTGTCTTTTTAGGGAGACATAAAACTTTTCCTAAGACTTAGGAAGCTTTTCAATCACTGACATAACCCGAAACTTTTCAGGCAAGACCATTTCGGACTCACCCAAAGCATGAACCAACATCTTAAACTCATGAACCTGTTCAGTCATGGATTTTCCATCCACCAATTAAAAGTCAAGGAACCTAGCCACAGAATACTTCTCACTTTATTGAGAATCAGTATTGTGGGTTTGGTCCAGCTTATCCCATAAGACCTTAGCAGTATAGGCATCACATGAATACATATCGAACAAGGTGTTCGCCAAGGCTGCCAAAATGGCTGCCCTAGCCACCCCATCCTTCTCAGCCCATAAAACATAAGCCTTAACAGATTCAGCCTTCTCTTGATCCAACACACGAGGATCATACTGTACCACTGGCCATAGACCCTTAACCGTTAACCAGAGCTTCATCTTTTTCTACCAACGAGAAAAAGAAGCTCCACCACTAAATTTATTAGGCATACCCGATGAATCAATTGGCCGGGGAAAATGATACGTGGTCCAATCAATGGATGCAGTACCACCAGAACCAGTCTCAACAATTTTTTGAACATCAACAGTTTCGTTAATCATCTTTTTAATTACACAATATAAAAGATAATCTCTTCAAGATTGTTGGTTTAATAAACTAACACTACACGCAACAATAAGGCAGTTATATGTATCACAATTAACAAGAATAGACAATAGACCAAATAATAAAACAAAACACGAAGGCAAACAAAAATATATATCAGTAACTGAATTGACAAAAGAGGATATAATACTTAGCTCTAACAGAATCTTTAATAAATCTGAAAGAACCGATAATAGCTGAGGCGCCTAGCCTTCGAGAAGTCTGGACTGTTCTTAAAGAGATTATTGCCCCACTTACATTGTTTTGAGTTGCAGCAATATAACTTCCAGGATACAACAGCTCAAAGTACTTCGTCCACATATACGTAGCACTCTACAGCGACCCGTACCTCAGTTCGCCCAGAAAACCTATGTTAATTTGTATGTTATGGAAAAGAGAAAGAGAGAGAGATAGCAGCTAGGGTTTCATAATTATGTAATTGACGTATATCTCTTCCAAACGTTTTAGTCGGTATGTTATACAAACTAAAATGAACTAAAAATATGCATTAATTAAAATAAATATTCTGGCTTAATATGCATTTAATTTCTAGAATCAGAAATGTAACACTCGGTATCAGGATTTGTCAAATCCTTATACAGCCAACCCATCAGTATTTACCGGCCACGGCAAATCCTGACCAGCGTCAGGATTTATCAGCCATATCAAATCCTGATCCAGGGGCGTCAGGATCAATATCAGCAAATCCATCAATGAATAATGCACATTGTACTTCAATGGATAAATCCATCAACGGATACTGAGTTCTGTGCATCAACGGATATTGTTTAACTAATCCTTACTATTATACAGATTCAATATTCATAATAAAACAATATAATAAGTCAATAAATATTTTAATTAAACAGGCACTAAAATTCCTCGCCCAGGACGCCTCGCGTATGTGAGACGCCGAGACATTCGCCCAAATCGCCCTTCGACCCAACCTGACCCGAGTCGGGGCATGGCGTGGCGAGGTGAGGCGGCGGCGCACATGTGTCTGTGTGTGCACGCGAGGAACACAATAACACCATGCACACCCACATGCCTTAGTAGTTGGTATACTACTCTTGCAAGCACTACACCCCTCTTTACTTAATCAATATGGGACAAGATCCACAAACCCATTTCAATTTACTAACTTCACCTCAATTTCTATATGGATTACAATAAGAAAATGACTTAGATTCAAATATGAAAGTTTGAGTCCTCATTACAAGGAATAACCTCTAACAATTAGTTTTAGGAAATTACATCAAGAACATGTCTAAAACATGCCTCAAACTTTCCATTTTCTAACAGTTCCTGCGGATCCCACTCAACATAGATATCTTATTTATTTTTTGCATGTCCACATCATTTCAAACACTAAACAGCATCATAAACAATGACCAATTATGTGATATAGGATTCCTGCATATTTCTTTTTTTATTATGTATAATGGATTGTTCGAGGGAATAGTGTTGCAACCAACATGCATATAATTTGTGATCTACAAAATTGATAAACATTCATGACATATTGATATCAAGTGAAAATTAATAAAATAAAGTGTTACGTCCAGATTTCCAAGGATGCAAGAATTTGATTCGTTCGTCAAGAACTTCCTTTGATTTGAACCTAAAAGGGAAGAGAATGCAAGGGATTGTCCCCTTGATTCACCTCAGGCGTGATAATCAGTATACTGGGTGTAAGGTAGGTTTCAGAATATAAGAAAGTAGTAGAGTGTGTGTGTGAGTGTAGAGAGAATTATCCTATTTCTTACATTCTTAGGGGTAGTTATACACGAACCTTAGCATTAATTATTCGTCCGTTACGCTACACAGGCGGGCAAATATTGGAGAAGAATAATTGGGAGACGTTACCCTTTTATTATCTATTCCCAATGGTTAGCTGAAGGATTGGGCCTTCGAGCTTTTGACCTCATGGGACTTCGACGCACGAGTCTCAATTTTAAATATTGGGCATTCGGCCAATGGGCCTGAACTGGGCCTATAGCCAACATGTCCCTGTCTTTCGTCCGGTCCATCGGTCGGTCGATAGACATCAATCTTGGCCCATTTTGGGGAGAAAACCCTAGGGCGTTCCTTCTAATTTTACTTTTGGTTCGTCAAGACATGTGGCATCTTTTTGAGGAACTGAGGACCTATTAAAGCAAACAGTTGTCCATCACGTTTACCCATGATCTCATCGTGGTCGTAGAATCCCAACCGTCTCCATCTGGGCCGTTGATTTCAAAATGCCCGGGGACGGTTTTTGGGGCCCAAACGTCTGGGTTTTTTAGGCGCCTATAAATGCCAGTAGTATTTGTCCTTCTCTGTTCTTTACAAACAACAAACAGCTCTAGGAGCTTTTATTTCACCTTTGCAAAAAAATATTTTCCAGAGATCAAGAATTATGAGGCGGGTTCTAGAGATCAAGAACTACCAACAAGACGGGTAGTGTCAATTCTATCTTCCCAGATCATCCTATTTCTCTCGAACAGCATCTCAAATTTAGTAAGTCGCAGATTATCCCTTTTGAATGTTTTTATTTCTCTACATGCATGTTCTTGTTTTGGGGTTTTTGCTTTCTTGTTTGGGTCTTTTCTGCGAGTTATTTTCTCTACATCCCCTATTCTTTAGTAGTTTGATGTTTTTTTATTTCATTTCTTTTCTGAGCTTGTTGTTTCTTGGTTATGTTTTCTGGATGCCTTACGGGTTTAAAGATGGCACACGAGGTGTTTCTTGGCAAGAACTTCTGTTAGGAATATGTTGTAGGCTTGATGATACTTTTCTAAAACACCTTAGTAAATCTAATTAAGTGAATTTTATAGCTCTCAACGGATAATCTCACTTGTTATCCGTTGAGAGAGTATCTTATAATTAGATAAGTCTTTTGTAGCACATTCATGTGTACTATATTGTCTTAGAGAATTAGAAGTTGTAGGATATTCCAAATCATATTGACTACAAGAATGATATGTAAAAAAGGTTTGCTAATTGTATATATTAGATGCCTTGTATTTTTACATAAGTGAAATTGAGTCAACAGTTGTGGGAATACTTTCAACGGATGTCTCTACAAGGCTTCAACGGATGACCCAAGTCACATTCGACGGATGATCCAATAGAGTCTCGACGGATGATTCAATAGAGTTTCGACGAATGATCCAACAGAGTCTCGACGGATGTCAAATTCAAATAGGAATTGATAGTGACTTGACAGTCACATGGGTTGATTATATGTAAAAGGAATGTGGCATCCTGTAATCAGGATTATGAAGATCAAGAAGCATTTCCATTTTCATGCTAACTTGAAGAAATTCAAAGATGTTGTATGGAGAAATGAAGAAGCATGTGATTAGACTTAGACAGTTTTGTTTTATTAGTTTGTCTCTTTCACATGTAACTTGGTAATATATAAATCAAGAGTAGTTAGTAGAAAAATATCGATAAAAAAAGAACTGAGAAATAGATAAGGCACAATCTGTTAAGAATTTTTTACTTCTCTCTTTGTAATTTCACTTGTAAGAAGTTGTGTGCTTTTGGCATCAAAGAGATCTTCTACATTTATATATATCTCTGGTGGAAACAACAATCCACCAGAAAGTTTTTAAACATCTTTGTTTACTTACTTTGTGTTTTGAATGATTGAATATTTCTAATCCGTATTTAGCATATTCATACACAGTTATATTATATTTGTATGAAGTTTTTAAAAGATTGAAAAGAAACCAAGAATTACATTCAACCCCCTTCTGTAATTCTACTTGTTAGATTATTTGGGAATAATAATTGGTATCAGAGCAAGCTATTGACACACTAAGAGTTTAAAGATCAAAGAAACTATTAAGATAAGCAGGAAGGATGTTGGAGTAAAGATCCCTTTCTTGGATAAAGACAACTATTACCATTGGAAGGTGAAAATGCACCTGCATCTTCTCTCTCAAGATGAAAGATATGTTGATTGCATTGAGAAAGGCCCTCATGTTCCTCGAAGAGATGCTACAGATACTGAAGGTGTTGTAGGCAATGAGAAAAGTGTTCCAAAGCCAAAATTAGAATGGACAGATGAAGACATTGAGCAAGTACACAAATACCAGAAGGCTATGAACATTCTGTTCAATAGGCTTGATGCAGATATATTTGACAATGTAATCAACTGCAAGACTGCTAAAGATATTTGGGATACAATTCAAATCATATGTGATGGAACTGAATAAGTGAGGGAAAATCAGATGCAACTTCTAATCCAGCAGTATGAGCACTTTCATTATGATGACAATGAATCTCTGAGTGACATATTTAGTAGATTTCAAAAACTACTAAATACACTAAAACTGCATGGAAGAGTCTATCAAACAAAAGATTTAAACCTGAAATTCCTTAGATCTCTACCAAAAGAGTGGAATCCTATGACTGTCTCTCTTAGAAATTCTCAAGATTACAAGAAATTTACTTTGGAGAGACTGTATGGCATTCTAAAAACTTATGAGCTTGAGATGGAACAAGATGAGCAAATAGAGAAAGGAAGGAAGAAAGGAGGATCTATAGATTTGGTGGCTGAACAAGAGAGAGTGAAAGAGATGAACGTTGAAGCTGTGGAATCTACACCAAACTCTAGGGTTTGTGAAGGCAAAGGAAAAGGCCTAGTGGTTGAGCATGAAGATCATCTCAGTCTGGATGAAACGGAAGACATAGATGAACATCTAACTTTTTTATCAAGAAGGTTTGCCAAGCTCAAATTCAAAAAGAATTTTGGAGCAGCCAAGCCAAATAGAAACATGGTGGATAAATCCAAATTCAAATGTTTCAAATGTGGCTTGAGTGGTCATTTTGCAAGTGAATGCAGAAAGCTTGATTTTGAAAAAAAGAAGTTTGAGCCTGTGGATTATAAAAAAAAAGTACTTTTAATTGCTCAGACAAAAGGAAAGGGCTTTCTTGACTCAAGATAATGAATGGGCAGCTGATAGGGCAGATGAAGATGAAGAAACAAGCTATGTCAATCTAGCTCTAATGGCCAAATTAAATGAAGCAGAAGTTAGTTCTTCAAGCAATCAGGTAATCACTATAAATCTAGAACATCTTTCTAAAGATGAGTGTAATGATGTTATACATGACATGTTAACAGAATTATATCACTTACGTGTTACACTTAAATCTCTCACTAACGAAAACAAAAAAATTAAAGAAAATGACTTTTTTTAGTGAAAGAAATATCGTGTTAGAAACTCAATTGTTGAGTTTGAAAAACTGAAAATAGAGTGTAGAATTGATAAGGAAGAACTGACTGAATCTTTAAAAGAACAAGAGATTTTAAGAAAACAGCTTGAATGAGAGCAAGAGGTAATCAAGGCCTGAAAGTCATCTAGAGATGTACATACTCAAATTGCTAAAGTTCAAGGCATATAATCTTTTTGTGAAGAAGCCTGGAAAAAGAGCAAGGAGAAACTGGATTCTGGTTTGGTAGATGGACTTTCAACGGATGTGGATTCAATGGATAATGAAGATTATCCATCGAATGATAAAAGGAACTATCCATCAAAAGATAAAGATCCACATCCGTCGAATGAGAGAAAACCAATTAGAAGAGCTAAACTATCCAAACTCAATGAAAAATATGGATCAGTTTCCAAGAACTTTGTTACATGAGAATCAAGTCAAATCAAGGAGAAACAAAGAGTCAATGTGGGTCATCTGTCAATGAAGCAACTAAATGACAGATTGGAGAAAATTGAGGTTAAGGCAGAATCCAAAAGAAAAAATAATAAGAATGGGAAAGTAGAAATTAACAATCACAACAACTACACACCTGGTAAATATGCACCTAGAAAAATCTGTGTTAAGTGCAGTAGTGTTAATCATTTGTCTGTTAATTACAAATTTGCTATATCTGCACCCATGTCTGCACTTCCCTCATTTCCTAGAATGCCCACAATGCCTATGAATGTTATGCCTGCACAAAATTTGAATGCACAATTTGCTAATATGCCATTTGCATAAAATTCTTACTATGCTGCATTTAGTATGCCTCAGATGCCATTTAGCATGCCATACTGGAATAACATGTTTGCACATAATATGCCATTTCATGTTAACCAATCTGTGCATGATAATTCTGTAATTACTAATGGTTTTCAAAGCCCTACTCTAATGACCAAGGTTGAATCTCAATCACCTAAATCAAATGAGGACAAGCCTAAGAAACCTGAAAAGAAGGCTAACAAGGAAGGACCCAAGAAAACTTGGGTACCAAAATCAACTTGATTTGATTTTGATGTATACAGGGAAACAGAAAAAATATTTGGCATATGGATATTGGTTGCTCAAGGCACATGACTGGAGATTCTACTCTGCTCACTCAATTCAAGGATATAGCTGACCCAAGTATTATCTTTGGAGATGACAGCAAAGGATATACTGTGGGATATGGCTTGATTTCTAAAGACAGTGTAATCATTGAATAAGTTTCTCTAGTGGATGGACTCAAACATAATCTTTTGAGTGTCAGCCAGCTTTATGATAAGGGAAACTCAATAACATTCAATTCAGAAGCCTGTGTTGTTACTGACAAAAGGAACAACAAAGTAGTTCTCACTAGGGTGAGAAAAGGGAATGTGTATCTAGATGACTTCAACTCATCAAGTGCAAGTTCTATTACCTGTATTTTCAGTAAAGGAAGTCAAGATGAAAGTTGGCTATGGCACAAGAAACTATCCCATCTGAACTTCAAGACTATGAATGAACTAGTCAGGAAAGATCTTGTAAGAGGCATTCCTCAAGTTGAGTTTTCAAAGGATGGTTTGTGTGATGCCTATCAAAAAAGAAAACAGATCAAGGCATCATTCAAAAAGAAGATTGAATCTCCAATTAAAGAACCTCTACAATTATTGCACATGGATTTGTTTGGACCAGTCAATGTGTTGTCAATCTCAAAGAAAAGATACTGCCTAGTGATTGTTGATGATTTCTCAAAGTTCACTTGGACATATTTTCTAAATCTAAAGATGAAGCTAGTGAAATCATTATCAATCATATAAGGCAAGTCAACAACCATCCTGATCTCAAAATAAGAAGAATTATGAGTGACAATGGAACTGAGTTCAAGAATTCTTGTAATATCTGGGATATACCGTGTAATTATTTTTGCTAATTAAATAATTATTATGTGTGTTCAGTATCTATTCTGTGAATTAACTGTTAAGTGTTATTTGTATTTGAATATTCAAAAATAGTATTAATTGAGTATTACAATTTTTATATGTCTAAAATAAAATATAGATAATTGTCATATCTTCCTAACTATTTTTATGTTGATTTATGAATTTATATGAATCATATGAAATTTCTAAAATCTTTTTTACCGAATATTTAAAATCTATTTTATAAAAACGTGAACCAACCGACGTCAACCGTTGTTACGTTTTTGGAATCCGAAACTCTTCCGAGAACTCCTTCCTAACCTAATTGTAATATTTCGAGCATTTTTCATGTTTCAACTTTTTCGATCCGGCGTACGGTTTGTCCTGCGCGGGTCCCGGCGCAATATTTTCGATACAGTATTCGTTTCGGTAAATCAATAAAAACCCGTATTTTTGATAAACGGGAGCTTTTTATTAAACTATCACAATTATCACTTCGTAATACGTGTAACCAGGCGCTGAGACCAAGACCGCAGTACAAATTGTACTGATTTGGATAATTATTGTTAGTCCCTTAACAATATAGCAAGAATTACAGAAGGGGGGTTGAATGGAATTCTTTATCTTTTTCTTGAAATAAAAATGTTCAACTCGATTATAGATATATCTGTTTTGATTAGCACAATGCGGAATATAAACTTTAATGAATCAAAACAAGAGTAATTAAAAACAAGAGTCTTTAAAAACTTTCTGGTGGATTTAAACAATTCCACCAGAGATATATATTAATATATCGAGAGAACTCTATGTGCAGAAATGCTCACAGCTGCTTTTACAAGATAGAACAACTAAGAACACAGGAAATGCTAAAGATAGTGCTTACAAAGATTTCTCTGTGTTTGTTTCTAAGCTCACTTAGTTTTCTTAGTTATTTTATTTGCTACTCTCTTGGTTTATATATATTACCAAGATTACAAAGTCAAAAGAACTGAATAAATATAAAATCTAACAGTCTTGATCTTTGCTGCTTTTCATCCTCTATAACCCAGTTAATAGGCTTCCACAGTGTTTGTATCCAATCTCGACGGCTGTGTGTCAGCTTTTACTGTTCAACTGATGTTTTAATCTTGATATTATCATCCGTCGACTTTCAGATCATCCGTCGATGACTTACTTGATCATCCGTCGACTGCTATTTTGAACATCCGTTGAAAGTCATTTGATCATCCGTCGAAGCTTTGTTAAGCATCCGTTGATAGCTATTTTGGCACTTGACTTCATTTCACTTATACAGAATTACAAGACATTGCTTATGTACAGTTAATCAACCTATTCTGCATATCTAGTTAAAGTTAACATGACTTATATGCTACTACAGATTCTATACAAAGGTGCATACAACACTGTGCTACAAACTTATCATTATATAAGCTACTCACTCGATGGATAATAAATTACTCATCCGTCGGTACTCAAACTGAGTTATCCGTCGGGACTATAATTCTTATCCGTCGAGTGCTACATTATTTCACTAAGTAAAATCTACTTAGATGTTTTGTTTAGGTAATCATCAAGTGCACAACATATTCACAACAATCTCCCCCAATTTATGTCTACTGGAATTGTAGCCATAAATTAAGAGACACTTGATGATAACAAAACATCCTAAACATATATCTTTAAAGATAAGTAGATAAAACTGAAAGTGCTTCAATTTAAACAAGGTATACAAGGTATGGCTCACAGTCAATTCAAGATGCTCCTCTAGCCTGAGCAGATTTTTCTAGTTTCTTGAAGGTCTGGTTCTTCTTCCAAGCTTTCTGTTGTTTTCTTCAATTTGATTCTGGAGTTGTCTGTGGAATTCTAATTCATCAGATTCTGAGAGATCTAACATTTCTTGCATTTCCAAAAGAGTCTTCTCCTTGTGTATGGGATGACAAGAGTTTTGGGTAGTGCATCTTTGGCTCTAACACTCCTTAGCTCTTCAATCTTCTTCAATACTAATCTTCTTGCAGTTACATTAAACCCAAAGTTTTTCTTGAAGGATGAATAGAGTTTGATCAACACAACTTGGCTTTCTTGAAGTATCCTGTGAAGAGGCCACTGAATCTCCCTTCCTCCTTTGTACTTGAATACCAACCTTTCAGGTAGGTTTCTGTATGCATCAATTGCCCTTACCTCATCCAGCTCCTCCAG
Organism: Apium graveolens; assembly: GCF_009905375.1. Taxonomy (NCBI): domain Eukaryota; kingdom Viridiplantae; phylum Streptophyta; class Magnoliopsida; order Apiales; family Apiaceae; genus Apium; species Apium graveolens. The sequence goes on along the minus strand of NC_133655.1, from coordinate 267,993,494 downwards.
ATAAAGGTTTAGGTCTGAAAATTCCTTGATGTCACACAAGTACAAGTAGGATCCCTTGTTGATCTTGGGTTGAGCTTTGACTACTGCCTTGGATTTGAGAGGTGACAGCTTCACTTTCTTGACTGCCCTTGATTTTGTCCTTCTTGGCTTGGTGAGAATTGGCAAGTTGAAGTCAGGAATTGGTAATTTATCCCACTCTATTGGCTCATCCTTTGGCACAATAGGCTCTCCATGTATGTTCCTGTAGGGGTCCACCACCCTTATGTCTTCAAATACCACAGAGGGCTTTGATGCTTGAGTTTCAGCTTTAGTGGATTCCATTGGAAATTGATCTTCCAATTCCTTGTTAACAATATCCAACTTTCTTTTTGTTCTGGCAGCCAATTCTTTCTTTCTTGGAGATTTCTTCTGTTCTTCAGTCTTCTTCTTTGATCGAGTAGCTTGAGTTGGTTGAGAGGGAATTTGTTGAGAAGAATTCACAGCCTGTAGCTTGGTCAAGATAGCAAACTGTTCTTTCTTTTGTTTAGACTTCTTTGCATCTAGAGCAACTTGTCTCTTTTCCAGCTTCAATCTGGCTTTTTCTTCTTCCTTTGCTTGAGCAAATTGTGGATGTCCAGCTACCACACAAATTTCCTTCCCATTTCTAAATATCTTTGCAATTCTCTCTCTTGAGGCTGAATCAGCTGGATCTTTGTAGAGAAGAATAGATCTTGACAGAAGCTTCTTTTCATTAGGCTTGGGTGTCTCATACACAGTATCCATAGGGTTCTTCAAAGATGACTTTGGATAGTTTGCCCTTGGTTTAAGAATCATCTCAGCCTTTGTAGTCTTGATGCAGGAAGATTGTCCTTTCTCCAGATAGTTCATGCTCATTTCATTCACATTGATTGGCTTGACAAGAGAGTGATGGATGGCTGACTGATCTGGTTCCTTGACTAATTGAAACTTTTTCTGTATTTCCTCATCAATCTTTTTCCAGTTGATCAGAGTCAACTCTTCTTTATCAGCATCTTTCAAACTTGCTGCTGCTGCATTTATAAGATCTATACCATCTGCAACCGGTGGCTTGGAGATAGTAATTGAAGGTACAATTACTTTGCTGATTTGAACTACAATGTTCTCCCCCTTAGTTGGTCCTTTCTCCCCCTTACTTGATTCTCTCTCCCCCTTTTTTTTATCATCAAGTGAAGGAGTTAGGCCTTGTGCTTTAGCCAGTTGCATGAGAATATTTGTCTGAGTCTGTTGATTTTGAAGTAGTAGGGCCACTGAATTCTCAATAATTTGAACTCTGGTCTCCAGCTTGGCTATCTTCTTTTCAGAATCTGATTCTCTTCTCAACCTTTATAATAAATCATGCATGATACCATATGGCATTAGTGAATCCAGTTTCTCAGAGTTGTATGTCTTTAAGTCAGCTATCTCCTTTTTCAATTCATCCATACTGATATTCTGTCCGGAGTGTTGGATCTTCATTAAGTGCAAGGAGTCTAGATGAGCTTTAAGAATAGCCTTGGTACCTGCATCTGAAACTTCCTGAAGGGCTTGCTGAATAGCTGTCACTTGTCTTACCAAGGACACCTCAAATTGTCCTGGTGTAAAGTCCTTTGCCCATGCCCATTCAGGTAAACTTAAAGCAGAACTTTGGCCTTCAGCTCCCCCTAAGTTCATGCTTCTATTCAAAGAACTAGAGTCATCATCATCAGAATTTACTCCAAATTCTTCAGATGGCTCTCCAGCTTGAGGAGGCATCCTGTTGACAGCAGCTTTATCTCTTTGAAGAGATTCTGTGGTGTGCACTAAGTGTAAAGTCTGCTCTGCCTCCACATTGCCCTGAGCAGCCAACAGTTGATAGGCTGAAACAGGGTGAGTAAAAGTGTCAGCATCCAAGGAAATGTTATCAATTACAGCTTTGTAATGTTGCTGAAATTGTCTTTCCTTTTCAGCATCATCCACAATCATTGACTCACTAGCAATGGCTGGCTCCATCCTTATTGTTTCAGTACCTGCTTTTCTCTCATATTCTCTCTTTTATTGCATCAGGGTCTCACCCTGGCTCCCCACCCTCACACCCTCACCTTCACCTACTAAGGTGGGACTCCTCTCACTCACTTTTGCCAATCCTGAATGAATGGATTGCTGAGATTCACTCTTTTCCTCTCCTTTTGCCTGGGAGCAACCCAGCCTCTCACTCAATACACTCTCCTCTCTCAGTCCTAAGAGTGATTGTATTGCCACCAAATCTTCTGCACTTGAAATTATTGAAGTTTGAAGTTGTGCAGAGACACTCGACGGATAAATGATATCCGTTGGGTGAGGGGTAAAGCTATCCAACGGATAACTGCTGTTAAGCTTATCCGTCGGGATACAATCACTACTTGACGGATGAGCAATATCCATCGAGAGAGTAGAAATGAATGAGGTGGGAAGAGAAACTATTGTTGACTCTGTGTTGATTGAAGTTATTTGAGGCACAGATGTCACAATAGAATCAGAAAGAATTGGCAAGTGAGCCAACAAATCATCTAAAAGATGATGCTCACTTGCACTAGATTTTGGCTTCCCCAACAGAGTTAAAGAAGGGGAATCAGGAATTGAAGTGTTTATCATGTCCACTTCCAGTGAGTTGGTTGGTGAGTATTGTGTTTCAGTGGCTTCTATCAAGAGAGATTTTGGCTGTGACTCCACATTTATTGGAGCCACATCAATCTGAATTTGAGAAGGTGCAGGGACTGTGTCTTTAGCACCAGTTTGCACTAAGTGTGTGTCCTGTGCATCCCCAGTTGTTTTGGATTTCTTCTTTCTAGTGTAAGTTTGGTGTAGGCTTGTGTCCCTAACCCTCTTGGCCTGTGCTCTTGGATGAGAGCTTTGTTCAATAGCCACATCCTTTTGGGAGGATGCAGCTAGAAATGAGCTTCTGTCCTTTTTAAGCACTGCATTTTGTTAGGAAACTGCAGTGTGGATAGGCTGGGATTCACTTATCTCTCCAACCATATCCTTGGGGTTTCTTTGATGTTCACCCTTTCCCTCACCTATCTTACCCTCCTTCACACTCCCCTCTTTGTGTTTGGTAGGATTTTCAACTGGTACCTTTTGAGAGATACCAGAGGGGGTTTTCTTTGATTTGGATTTAAGAATTGCAGTTGTTTTGGCAGCTTTGGTAGGCAACTGTTTGGTCATTATCACAGTTGCCATAGCTATGCCTGAAGTCAAAGAAATAGAAGGGATTGGAATAGTTGAGAGTGTAGATGAACTTACCTCACTTACCTGAGGTGCCAGCATTACAGGAAAATAGAATATTGGCACATCCTTGTGATGGTTGGCTCTGTTCAGATCTGCAATGATTCTTCTCTCTTGAACCCAACAAGCTAATTTGTTGGTTGGGTTCTCAAGTACAATCTCTTCACAAAGATGGTTAGCCAAAAGCATAAAAAATCTAGCATAGTAAATATTCTTTCCTCTTTTGGCTAAGTCACCTAGTTTATAACCTAACTCATACACAACCAGATCACTTAAGTTGTAATATTTTTCTGTAACTAGCATGTATAGCATGTTAAGCATGGAAATGTTCACATAATCAAAATTACTGATTTTTCCAGAAAAGACCTTAGTTACTACATCACACAAGTAACTCCATTCATTCCTAAGACCTAGTCTTCTAATTTCACTTAGTTTTGCAGTAGGAAGTGCATAATGAATGGAATTTAGCATATTGACAATATCAGTGTCAGTGTGTGGTGCAGTAACATTGTCATCAGGAATCTTGAAACATGCTTTTATGACATCACTATTGATACAGAAACATTACCTTTGATGGTCAGAGTGATGGTTTTGTCAGTAGAGTTGTAGATTGCTGTTGTCCACATCTCCTCAACAACTTCACAATAAATTGTGGGTGATTCCAGCATAGCAAAACTTAACTTGCAGTTCTTCACGAAGTCCATCATCTTATGATAGTCTTCAGATTGCTGAATCCCCTTATTGACCAAGGCAGTGAAGTTGTTCTTCTCATAGATGAACCCGGTCTGTGACATGATCTTTACTACGGGTGCCATTGTTAGGGAAGAAAAGCTTGAAGAGAAAGAGGATTTTTGCTTGAGAGAGAATGAATTAAGACAGTTGAATTTGAGAATGATAAAAGACAATGATTATAATGAAATAGGCTTTTATACTTTGCTCAAACTCAACGGATAAAAATAATAAAGAGAAATAAATTACCCAATAGAAACTGCCTAAAATTACCGTTTTAAAATAAACTATAAAATTCCACCCATTATCCGTCGTGTAATGCTTATAAACTGTAAGTATACTCGATGGATAATGTTCTGGGAATTAACGGTTAAGATTTAGACACTTCGACGGATGAGGATAAAATGTTATCCGTCGAGCTTTAAAATATTCCAGAAAAGTAATTGATCTTTATTTACAATTTGTATATCGACGGATGACTCAACCTGATGGATAATGGTCATCCGTCGAAAGACAAATTTTGACTTAGCCAAAATTTCATCCAAGACTAAATATCAACTAAATTTCTGGCTTCTTTTCAACTTGCAAGAATAATTCAGATAAATTCAAGAGTAATTAAGCATACCTAACTCACTTACCAACCTAGAAAAGGTGGATTCATCCAGTGGCTTGGTAAAAATATCTGCAAGTTGCTTCTCACTTGGAACAAAATGTAACTCTACAGTACCATTCATTACATGGTCCCTTATGAAATGGTACTTGATGTCTATATGCTTTGTCCTTGAATGTTGCACTGGATTTTCAGTGATGGCAATTGTACTTGTGTTGTCACAGAAAATAGGAATCCTTTCAACTTGCAAACCATAGTCTAGCAATTGATTTTTCATCCATAAAATCTGTGCACAGCAACTGCCAGCAGCAATATATTCAGCTTCAGCTGTAGAAGTAGAAACTGAATTTTGCTTTTTACTGAACCAGGACACAAGCTTGTCTCCTAGAAATTGACAGGTTCCTGTTTTGCTTTTTCTATCAATTCTGCAACCTGCATAATCTGCATCTGAATAACCAGTTAGATCAAAACCAGAATCTCTAGGATACCAAATGCCAAGGTTTGGTATTTTAATGCATGTTCTTCTATCTTGAATACCTGATTGTAGTTCGAAAGAGAATACGATAGTGGAAGAATACGGGCTTTGATCCGAAGAAGCTCATGCTACAGTTTGAGGCTTCGATAGCCTAGATCGCGTAAATAGGGCAGAGATCCTTCCTAGGCCTTATAGTGGGATATCAGCCCAGCCATTGGAACGAAATTAGCTACTTCAGAAGAAGATCAAGAAAAGGTTGCTTGCTGTTACCATTAAGTATGCAAAAAACTCCGCAATCTTACTCGAAAGACGCGCTAAAACGTTTGTTTTTTCCTCTTTCTTAATTAATGCGAAGAAAGAAAGTTTCGGTAGACTGGGCTTCTATATACAGTTGCATAACTAGAACGAAGCACGATAAGCTGACAGCTACACCGGCAATGCCCAAAGCTCCTTGGACTATTTAACTACCGATTGATCCACTACTGGGATGGATTCTTCTTTCACTACTTACTGACGGACTTACATCCAGGGAGTGAATTATCTAGGTTAGGTATCCTGGTGGATCCTGGTAGACCGGTTGGTGTTCATCAGTCAGTTTGCTTCTTTCTTTGACTGACGTAATTGATTCGCCGTTCCTTCCGATTCGGATGGAGATGCGGAATCTTCTTCTCTAGCTACAGCTACCCTATGAGATCGCTTGCATAAGCTTTGGATTAAACAAGATCGGCCATAGAATCGAAGAAAAGAATGGGGACATAGCGAGAGAGTTGAAAACCTGATGAAGCGAGATGAAGCAGGGCCTAGCGATAGGGCTAAGAAGAAACTGAATACTGATGAGCAGTGCATCAAAGTCACGCTGCCAGACGATACTACCTTCTACAGCAACTAGCAATTACAGAACGAGGCATCGGAATCCTTTGAGATATCTGAAAATTCTTTTAATAGCTATCAAATGAGACTCTCTAGGATCAGCCTGAAATCTAGCACACAAACATGTAGCAAATATTATATCTGGCCTACTGGCTGTTAAGTACAGAAGTGAGCCAACCATTCCTCTATAACTTGAAATATCCACAGACTTTTCAGTAGTGTTTAGTTCAAGCTTAGTTGCAGTGGCCATGGGAGTTTTTGTAGATGTGCAATCCATCAGATCAAACTTCTTTAAAAGATCAAAAATATATTTAGTTTGACTAATGAATATTTCATCACTAACTTGCTTAACTTGTAAACCAAGAAAGTAAGTTAGTTCTCCCATCATACTCATTTCATACTTGCTTTGCATCAGTTTGGCAAACTTTTTACAAAGTTTTTCATCTGTAGAGCCAAAAATAATATCATCTACATAAATTTGAACAAGTATGCTAGAGCCATTCACATTTCTGAAAAATAAAGTTTTATCTACAGTACCTCTTGTGAAGTGATTTTCCAAAAGGAACTTTGATAAAGTGTCATACCAGGCTCTAGGTGCTTGCTTCAGTCCATAAAGTACTTTCAATAGATAGTAGACATACTCTGGGAAATTTGGATCTTCAAAGCCAGGAGGTTGACTTACATACACTTCTTCCTCCAAATCTCCATTCAGAAAGGCACTTTTGACATCCATTTGATAGACCTTGAAATTGGCATGGGCTGCATAGGCTAAGAAGATTCTGATGGCTTCAAGTCTTGCAATAGGAGCAAATGTTTCATCAAAATCTATCCCTTCTTGTTGACAATAGCCTTTAGCAACCAATCTTGCTTTGTTCCTTACTACTATGCCATTTTCATCCATCTTGTTTCTGAATACCCATTTGGTGTCTATTGGATTCTTTCCTTTAGGCTTGGGTACCAGCTTCCATACTTTATTCCTTTCAAATTGGTTTAGCTCCTCCTGCATGGCTAAAATCCAATCAGGATCTAATAAGGCTTCTTCTACCTTCTTTGGTTCTTCCTTAGACAGAAAGCTGCTATATAGACATTCTTCTTGAGTTGCTCTCCTGGTTTTAACTCTGGAAGAAACATCACCAATAATCAGTTCAAGGGGGTGATCTTTTGTCCATTTCCTTGGTTGAGGTAGATTAGCCCTAGATGAAGAGACCTCAATGTTGTCTTGATGTGTGATTGAGTTTTGATTGCTAGAAAATCCCCCTGAGTTTGTGGATCTTTGATTTGAAGTTGGGGTGCTTTCTATGGGTGATCTGCCTTGACTTCCTGCTCCTTTTGATAACCCGACGGATGGTGAATTTTGAGTACCAACGGATGAGACAGGTTGTTTCCCGACGGATAATACAGGTTGCCTTCCGACGGATGAAGCATTATGTAACTCGACGGATGTTGAGTTTTGTGCTTCATTTGTAGTAAATTTGTCTGCATTATCCTTAGACACTGTTTCTTGATCACTTTCATCATCACTTTCTTCACTGACCATCTCAACATTGTCGAATTTGAGGCTCTCATGGTAATCTCCATCTTTTAGTCCTTCAATCTTTTTATCATCAAACACAACATGTATAGATTCAACAACAATGTTGGTTCTTAGATTGTAGACTCTATATGCTTTACCAACAGCATATCCAACAAAAATTCCTTCATCTGCTTTAGCATCAAACTTCCCATTTTGATCAGTTTGATTTCTCAGAATATAGCATTTACAGCCAAAGACATGAAGAAAGTTCAGAGTTGGCTTCTTGTTCTTGAACAATTGATAAGGTGTCTTGCATTTTGCTTGATTAATCAGAGAGATGTTCTGAGTGTAGCATGCAGTGTTGACAGCTTCAGCCCAGAAATATGTTGGTAATTTTGATTCTTCAAGCATTGTCCTTGCAGCTTCAATAAGATATCTATTCTTTCTTTCCACTACTCCATTCTGTTGTGGAGTCCTTGCTGCTGAAAACTCATGCAGGATCCCATTTTCCTCACAGAATACTCTCATGACATAGTTCTTGAACTCAGTTCCATTGTCACTCCTGATTCTTCTAACTTTGAAATCAGGATGATTGTTAACTTGCCTTATGTTATTGATGATGATTTCACTAGCTTCATCTTTGGACTTTAGGAAATAGGTCCAAGAGAACTTTGAGAAATCATCTACAATTACTAGGCAAAATCTTTTCTTTGAGATTGACAAAACATTGACTGGTCCAAACAAATCCATGTGAAGCAGTTGCAGAGGTTCTTCAATTACTGAATCAAGTTTCTTCCTGAATGATGCTTTAATTTGCTTCCCTTTTTGGCAGGCATCACACAGTCCATCCTTTGTAAACTCCACCAGAGGAATGCCTCTAACTAGCTCTTTCTTTACCAGCTCATTCATGGTCTTGAAGTTCAAATGGGATAGCTTATTGTGCCATAGCTAACTTTCATCTTGACTTGCTTTACTGAGAAGACAAGTTACAGATTCTGCTTTATTTGAGTTGAAGTCAGCTAGATACACATTTCCTCTTCTCACACCAGTGAGAACCACTTTGTTGTTTTGATTATTAATCACAACACAGGTTTCTTTGTTGAAGGTTACTGAGTTGCCTTTATCACAAAGCTGGCTGATACTCAACAGATTGTGTTTGAGACCATCCACTAAGGCAACCTCTTCAATGATGACATTGTCCTTTGAAATCAAGCCATATCCCATAGTATAACCTTTGCTATCATCTCCAAAAGTGATACTTGGGCCAGCTCTCTCTTCAAACTCTGTGAGCAGGGTAGAATCACCAGTCATGTGTCTTGAACAACCACTATCCAAGTACCAAAGATTCCTTCTGTTCCCCTGCACACATCAAAATCAAATCAAGTTGATTTTGGTACCCAAGTTTCCTTGGGTCCTGCCTTGTTAGCTTTCTTCTTCTGTTTCTTAGGTTTTAACTCATTTGACTTAGGAATTTCAGATTCTTCCTTAGTCATTTGGGTTGGGCCTTTGAAACCACTAGGTGCTACAGAATTATTATGCATGTTATGGCTAACAGGAAATGGCATGCTTGGTGCAAACATGTTGTTCCAGTAAGGCATGCTAAATGGCATTTGAGGCATATTGTATGCAGCATAATAAGGATTAGGTGCAAATGACATATTAGCAAACTGTGCATTCATGTTCTGTGTAGGCATAGCATTAACAGGCATAGGAGGCATGGCATTCATGTTAGAGAATTGAGGCTGAACAGACATGGAGTAGGCATGGCAGATTTGCAATTAACAGACAAGTGATTTACACTACCACATTTGACACAGATTTTTCTAGGAGCATATTTGTCAGGTGTGTAGTTGTTATGTTTGTTAATCCCTACTTTACCATTCCTATTGTTTTTCCTTTTAGTTTCTGTTTTTACCTCTATCTTCTCAAGTCTGTCACTCAACTGTTTGACAGTCATGTGACCAACATTAGCCTTCTTTCCTTTCTTGGCTTGACTTGACTCCCCTGAAACAAAGTTCTTGGAAACAGACCCATACTTTTCATTAAGCTTGGTTAATTTGGCTTTACTAATGGGTTTGTTCATAGCCGACAGATGAGGATTTTTATCATTCGACGGATAACACATTTTGTTATCCGACGGATAGTCCTCATCATCCGTCAAGTCTACATCTGTCAGCAATCCATCTACCAAAATAGGTTCTAGTTTCTCTTTGTTCTTTTTCCAGGCTTCATCACAAAAGGACTCAATTCCTTGAACCTTGGTGATTTGAGCATGAACATTTCTGGATGTTTTCCATGCTTTAATCACCTCCTGTTCACGATCGAGCTGCTTCTTTAAAATTTCTTCCTTTTTCAAGGACTCAGTTAATTCCTCCTTAGCAATTCTACACTCAATTTTTAGTTTCTCAAACTCAACAAACTGAGACTCAAGCACATTATTCCTCTCACTCAAAAACAAGTTGTTTTCTTTGATTTTAGCATTTTCTTTAGTGAGGGACTTAAGTGTAACACGCAAATGATACAATTCTGTAGACATGTCATTTATTGCATCATTACATTCAGCTTTAGATAAATGTGCAAGGTTTGTAGTAATTACCTAATTGCTTGAGGAACTTGTCTCTGTTTCATCAGACTTGGCCATAAGGGCTAGATTGACATAGCTGATCTCCTCATCTTCATCCAAACCATCAGCTGCCCAGTCATTCTCTTGTGTAATAAAAGCCCTTTCCTTCTGTTTGAGTAGATCAAAGTATTTTTGCTTATAATCCACAGACTCAAATCTCTTCTTACTGGAATCTGACTTTCTACACTCATTTGCAAAATGCCCTGCCAAGCCACATTTGAAACACTTGAATTTTGACTTATCCACCATGTTTCTATTTGGCTTGGCAGCTCCAAAGTTCTTCTTGAACTTGAGCTTGGCAAATCTTCTTGAAAGGAATGCTAGGTGCTCATCAATGTCCTCCATGTCATCTTGACTCAAAGAATCTTCACTTTCTGCAGCTAGCCCTTTACCCTTGCTTTCACAGGCCTTTGAAGTTGATTCCACAGCTTCCATCTTCACTTCCTTCTCCTTTTCCAATTCAGCAACTAGTGCAATAGATCCTCCTTTCTTCTTTCCTCTCTCCATTCTTTCATCCTGCTCTATTTCAAGCTCATAGGTCTTCAGAATGCCATACAGTCTCTCCAAAGTAAACTGCTTATAATCTTGTGAGTTTCTCAATGAGACTGTCATTGGTTTCCATTCCTTTGGAAGAGATCTGAGAAATTTCAGATTGGAGTCTTGAGTCTGATAGACTCTTCCATGCAATTTAAGAGCATTTAGTAGCTTTTGGAATCTACTAAAAATGTCAGTGAGTGACTCACTTTCTTCATTGTGAAAATGCTTATATTACTGAATCAGGAGCTGCATTTTATTTTCTCTTACTTGCTCAGTACCATCACAGATTATCTGTATTGTGTCCCAAACTTCCTTGGCAGTCTTGCAGTTGATGATGTTATCAAGCATATCTGCATCAACACCATTGAACAGAATGTTTATGGCCTTTTTATCTTTCCTGACTTGTTCAAGATCAGGATCAGACCATTCATGCCTTGGCTTTGGAACTGATGGTTCATTTCCTGTTGCAGCTCTCATTGGAACATGAGGGCCTCTTTCTATGCAGTCCACATAGGCCTCATCTTGAGAAAGCATATGAAGATGCATCTTTACCTTCCAATGATGGTAATTATCTTTATCTAGAAAATGAATCTTGATTCCAACATCTTTCTTGTTCATCTTGCTGAATTGTTTTGATCTTTAAACTCTTTGTAGATTAAGAGCTTGCTCTGATACCAATTGTTAGTCCCTTAACAATATAGCAAGAATTACAGAAGGGGGGTTGAATGGAATTCTTTATCTTTTTCTTGAAATAAAAATGTTCAACTCGATTATAGATATATCTGTTTTGATTAGCACAATGTGGAATATAAACTTTAATGAATCAAAACAAGAGTAATTAAAAACAAGAGTCTTTAAAAACTTTCTGGTGGATTTAAACAATTCCACCAGAGATATATATTAATATATCGAGAGAATTCTGTGTGCAGAAATGCTCACAGCTGCTTTTACAAGATAGAACAACTAAGAACACAGGAAATGCTAAAGATAGTGCTTACAAAGATTTCTATGTGTTTGTTTCTAAGCTCACTTAGTTTTCTTAGTTATTTTATTTGCTACTCTCTTGGTTTATATATATTACCAAGATTACAAAGTCAAAAGAACTGAATAAATATAAAATCTAACAGTCTTGATCTTTGCTGCTTTTCGTCCTCTATAACCCAGTTAATAGGCTTCCAGAATGTTTGTATCCAATCTCGACAGCTGTGTGTCAGCTTTTACTGTTCAACTGATGTTTGAATCTTGATATTATCATCCGCCGACTTTCAGATCATCCGTCGATGACATACTTGATCATCCGTCGACTGCTATTTTGAACATCCGTTGAAAGTCATTTGATCATCCGTCGAAGCTTTGTTAAGCATCCGTTGATAGCTATTTTGGCACTAGACTTCATTTCACTTCTACAGAATTACAAGACATTGCTTATGTACAGTTAATCAACTTATTCTGCATATTTAGTTAAAGTCAACATGACTTATATGCTACTACAGATTCTATACAAAGGTGCATAAAACACTGTGCTACAAACTTATCATTATATAAGCTACTCACTCGATGGATAATAAATTACTCATCCGTCGGTACTCAAACTGAGTTATCCGTCGGGACTATAATTCTTATCCGTCGAGTGCTATATTATTTCACTAAGTAAAATCTACTTATATGTTTTGTTTAGGTAATCATCAAGTGCACAACATATTCACAACAATTATCCCGAAAACCGATACCGTTTGGATCAGTTTTTACAAATAAACGTACCATTTTATATCTGGAATGATCCAACGGGATACTAATTTTCCGTAAATATAAATAGCCTTTTACTGTATTTTATTTCGTATCAAAATCATTTGCAGACAGATAAATATATAATTTTACAGAGAAAAATCCTATATTCATAAACTGTTTCAAGAATCAAACCAACTTTTGAAGGTGTTATTGATATTTGTTTGAAAAGCTCGAGTACTGGATTTGAAGGTCTTGAGAAGCTCTATCAGAATCTGTAATCCATACACCTGCAGAATCAAAGGTTTAATTTCTAAAAATTTATTTATTTTCGAATTATTTTTATGAAAAATATGAATTTTTGTTCGGATGATTGTTTGTATGATTTGATGATTGCATGTTGTAGAGCTTGTTTTCCTGATGATTTTGGTATATTATACGTCTGATTTGGAGTTCAATAACATGTTCAAATTTGAGTTTGATTTTCGAATTTTAAAATTAGGGTTTATAACCCGTATGAATGTTTTCAATTGAAATTTGGGGGGTTTTGATTCAGGGGTTATTAGCTGTTAATTTATAGTGGGTTGTGTTCCTTATGAAATTTGCAATCGATTGATATATAGCTCGTTAACACAGGATGCTTGAATCGAAGGGAGTTGTGTTTTAAAGATTTACGATGTTCGCCGGAAACCGGCGATGTTCTTGGCCAATTTCCGGCCAGAACAGGGATGATTAGAATGTTTTGATTGCATGAACAAGTTCCTGGTCTTGTGTAGTGTTGATCTGGAGGTGTTGGTGGGGTGAGGACGCCGGGATCGTCTTCTCCGGCCACCCCCGATTTTCCGGCGACTGGAACTGTAAAATTGCAGTTTAGTCCCTGTAGTTTTGAAGATGGTGAAGTTTAGTCCCTGTAATTTGCAAAGTTTTCAAAAATAGGATTCCTGTTTATAAAATGTTTAAAAATCATATTTCCTATTTATTTTTATTATAAGAATTCATTTTTAATTTCTGAAAATTCTAAAAAATTAGTATTTTAATTCCGAAAATTATTATTAATTCAAAAATAAATCTGAATTAATTACTTAATTAATTTTAGTTAATTTTTAATTGATTAATTGGTCAATTAATTCGAAAATTCATTGATTAATTGATTTAATTAGATTTAATTATTTAAAAATGATTTAAAAATTTCAAAAAATAGTTTCGAGCTTTAAAATATTATTCTAAATTATTTCCAAGGCTCGATAATTATTATAAAATTGTTTCGGAGCCAGAATTGGCCAGCCGAACCCTGTTTATTAACCCGAAATTGATCCAACGACCCGTTTTAATTCTGAAAAATGTTTTAAAAATCATTTTAAATACCCGAAAGCCTATTTATAACCCGAGACTTCTTTATAAATGATTTGTCATTGATTATGTGATGTATTATGTGTTATATGTGACTTGTTGATTGACTATCGGTCTATACATTCGGTGTTTACTTAATTATTGCATAACTTTCAATCCGTTAATCGGATTTGGGTAAAACGAAGGGTAGATAGAAGTATGTGTTGAATAGAATCCTATGAGTTGATGATTGATAGATGCTTATAATATGTGAGCAGAAGGGGCAAGACGTAGGAAAGGGAAACAGGTAGTTGAGGAGTAAAACGATTGTGATTGAAAGCGAGTGCAGGATAGTAAGCTAATACCAGGCAAGTGTTCTGAACTTTCTCGAGATATTGTAGTACTTGATAGTCTTGTTGACATTGCAAGTGCTTTGAAGCACAGAAACCTAAACCCTGATTTCAGTTATTGTTCTTGAGCCATGAACCATATTCTTTCTAAGCCATTGATTATTGTATACCCAAACACGAACCACAAATCTACGATACTACTCCACAAATACATACAAACTAAATACCAAACACTGAACTGAATTATTTTATACTCAACCCATGGTATCTTATGCTTTGAAAGACCAAATTCTTGAAACCCTGAAATATTGATTCCTTTATTATCCAATTCTTTCATTACCCAACATCCAAGCCTTGAAAGTACCTTGTTGATCCACACAAGGGTTGAAACCCTTTCATTGTTAAACACTCACTATTTTTAATGATTCTGATTATTGTTTATTATTGTTTAATTTTGTTATTATGTTAGAATTGGATTGTTTTTATAAAATTGTGGACCAGATTCGTGGTCAGACCATATAATGGTCAAGTTAGGCCAATGTGTGCCTTGGATCCAGTAGTTAGAACAATGTTGTGTGCTTTGCTCGGGGTTAGTGCGTGACTGATCAGCAGCCTAACCTTGGTTTTAAAATCAAAGTATAGTATCCAATTCTAAATCATAATCCATTGTTCACTTGATATCATAACCATATTCACTTGATGATCATTATTCTCAGTTTTGTCATTGTGACTTGCTGAGCTAGTTAGCTCATTTGTGCGATTTTGTTTATACTATTTCCAGTTAAAAAGGAACCAGTTGGTAGCAAGGATCCCCAGTCCAGTGCGAGAGCTAGGGATTAAGGCTGTTGAAGCTGAGCTAGTAGGCTTCTTTTGGAATAATGTAAATTTGTAAAAGTTTGTAATATGTCTAATACTCAGTTTGAGTTTGAATGGTTGGGATTTAATCGGTATGTAATATATTAGTGTATTTGGTTTGTGTGCATACTTTAACCTGTTGCGATCCGTGGTAGTTGGTAAGTAGGGTCACTGCATATTATTATTATTATCTTTAATATTGTTATAAGCAGGTTGTAAACAGTGTGTGTGGGGACCCCAAACTTCTGACCCGAGTTTGGAGGGCGCCACAGGTTTGGTATCAGAGCTACAGGTTATAAGTCACTGACCCAAGCCTAGGTTGACGGGAATGGGTAAAGGGTTAGGATTAGAAGTAAGGGATAGAATGATAGAACGTTGAGAGGTTGAGTGGTACGGTATAACCAGTAGTAGTATAATTCACGTCGTGGTTCGAGATTCTTATATTGTGATATAATTTCAGATAGCAGCGATGGCCGACTCTTTTATTCCTGTATTAGCTAATCACTCAGAGCCTTCAGTTGGAGCACCAGCATCGGATCCCCGTCCTGTTATTCCACCAGTATTGGCTATTCTACCTCCACCGGTGTTGCAGCCCGTACCACTGCAGGCTATTCCACCTCCAGGCATGAGGCCACCTGTTAGAGGACTCCCATCGGCTGATTCAGATTCCATTGGGTATTCAGTTGCGAGTGCCCCCTTCCAGACTATATTGCCCCCAGTTCCTTATTACCGGTATAAGGCCCTTCTATTGGAGCGTGATTCCTTGTTGGCTCAGATCAGAGAGTTACAGCATATCATCAGGACTACAGATGTGGATCGTGCTGTGAGGGAGCTTCGAGAGGAGATTCATGTGACACGGAGGGTCCTTGAGGCTAGGCTACATGGAGCTACACTACCTGGCAGAGGCCCTGATGCACTGATGGGCTGGGCTACTGAGGTGATGGGGGACTTTGAGAGGCTGGCAGGACCAGAGTTTCCTTGGAGTTGAGACAGAGACTCAGAGATGGAGATGCGGAGCAGTGTTGTTGCGATTGCATAGTATGTACAGTAGTGTGTAGTGTATATCAGTAGACTTTTGAGTTGTATTTATAGACTAGCGATGTTGACTAGTGAGTAGGTTGTTGTACCCTTTTGCTTTTACTTCCGAAGCGTCTTTACGCTTGTACTACCTAAAACTTTTGATCTATATACATCAGTACCTTTTTTACTGTCATTTACTTTATCACACTTGTTTTACTTTACCTTATTTATTGCACCAGTTATACCTTGTGATACCATGTACCCTGTTTTCCATAACTGTTTATATTCTGTAAAGAAGCATGCAATTTACTTAGTTACAACTGTTTTCAAAAAGAGATATTTCTGTTTTACAAAACTTTTCCTTTATGCAAAGATTTGATTCAAAAGCTAAATAAATTGTTTGATTCTTTACAGAAAATGCCTCCCAGAAGAAATACCCGCACCCACACCCAGAATGAAGAAACCAACAACAACAACAATAACAACCAAGATGAGACAAACCAGAATGTGAACCCAGGACCCATAGACCCAGCAATAGCCCAGATTCTCCAAATCTTGGCCCAACAAACAGTTCACCTGGCAAAACAACAACAAAGACAGACCAATTCCCAGGTAACTTTCAAAACTTTTCAGGCAGTAAACCCACCAGAATTCAAGGGTTCCTTAGAGCCAATTGAAGCAAATGTGTGGTTAAAGGAAATAGAGAAGGCATTTGCCTTGGTAAAAGTGAAAGAGGAGCAGAAGGTTGAGTTTGCAAGTTACTATTTGAAAAACGAGGTCACCTATTGGTGGGAGATGGTGAAGACATTGGAAGGTACAGATGTTATTACTTGGGAAAGCTTTAAGGAATTGTTTTTAGAAAAATATTTTCCTCAGTTTGTTCAAGACCAGATGGAGCTAAAGTTTTTAGAGTTAAAGCAAGGAACTATGTCGGTGTCAGATTATGAGAGTAAATTTGAGGAATTGTCAAGGTATGTGCCGTCGTATATTGATACTGATAGGAAGAAAGCTAAGAGATTTCAGCAAGGCTTGAAGCCATGGATCAGAGGAAAGGTAGCTATCTTTGAATTGGAAACCTATGCAGGAGTTGTACAAAAGGCTATAATTGCGGAGAAAGAAAGTGAGATGTCACAGAAGGAGAAAGAGAGTAAGAAAAGGAAGGTTGAGGGAAGTGAGGGTCAGTCACAACCAGGGAAGTTTCCAAATTTTAAGAAGGGCAAGTTTCAGCCAGGGAGAAATTTTAAATTCAGGAGACAAAATGCAGGAGACGGAGGCCAGGGCAACCGTCCAGCTAATGTGAATCAGCCGAATCAGTTGAGATTAACTTTTCCAGATTGTCAAGTTTGTGGAAAGAAGCATGGGGGAGTTTGTAACAAGTTGAACGTGGTATGTTTCAAATGTAATCAGAAAGGGCACTATTCGAGGGAGTGCCGAAATCAGCCAGCAAGAGAGCCAGCAAATAAGGATCAACCTATCCGGAATCCAGCAGTGAAGGTTCCAGCCATTGGATTTACGTGCTTCAAATGTGGAAAGCCAGGACATATGGCCAGGGATTGCAAGACACCAGCCCCAATCAGTAATGCATTGAGGATTATGCGATCTACCCCAACAGTGAATGAGATTCCAAGGGCTAGAGTTTTTGACATGTCAGTGAAGGATGCTATCCAGGATACAGATGTCGTGGCAGGTACGTTCAATGTGAATTCTTTATTTGCCAAAGTGTTAATAGATTTGGGAGCAACTCGATCGTTTGTTTCACAAGATTTTGTTAGCAAGTTAAATTATCCAGTAGAGTATTTAAATGAAATAATGACTGCGGAATTAGCAAACCAAGAACGTGTAACTGTGAATCAAGTTTGTGGGAATTGTGAGGTTGAGATTTCTGGTAGTAAGTTTTGTGTAGATTTGATACCATTTAAGTTAGGAGAATTTGACGTTATATTAGGGATGGATTGGTTATCTAGGCACGATGCCTAGATAGATTGTCGAAATAAGAAGGTAATGGTGAAAATGCCAAACGAAAGGATAGTAATATTTAAGGGTCAAAAACAAGTAAAGAAGTTCTTAACGATGATTCAAGCCAAGAAGTTACTACGGCAAGGATGTGAGCATTTCATGGCATATGTGATTGACAGAAGTCAAGAACCAACAAAACTTGAAGATATTCCAGTTGTGAATGAATTTCCAGACGTGTTTCCCGACGAATTGCCAGGATTTCCTCCAGATAGAGAAATTGAATTTGCGATCGACTTAGCACCTGGAACAGAACCAGTATCCAAGGCCCCGTATAGAATGGCGCCCGTCGAAATGAAAGAATTAGCGAAGCAATTGCAAGAGCTGTTAGAGAAAGGAGTAATCGGACCCAGTGTGTCCCCGTGGGGTGCACCGATATTATTTGTCAAGAAGAAAAATGGAAATATGAGACTATATATCGACTATAGGGAGCTCAACAAGCTTACAATCAAGAATAAGTATCCGTTACCTAGAATTAATGATTTGTTTGACCAATTGAAGGGAGCGAAGTATTTCTCCAAGATCAATTTAAGATCGGGATATCATCAACTGAAGATCAAGCCAGAAGATATACCAAAGACAGCTTTTCGAACAAGGTATGGACATTATGAATTTCTAGTAATGTCTTTTGGATTGACCAACGCCCCGGCAGCATTTATGGACCTGATGAATAGAATTTTCAAGGAATACTTGGACAAGTTCATTATTGTATTTATAGACGATATTTTGATCTATTCAAAGATGGAAGAGGATCATGCGAAACATTTAAGAACAGCTCTGGAGATTTTAAGGAAAAAGAAGTTGTATGCTAAATTCTCGAAGTGTGAGTTTTGGTTACAGGAGGTTCAGTGTTGGGAACCACGGACTTAGGGTGTTACTACGTTTTACGATAAAGATTACGAAAAGAGGATTACCTTGTTAATGGTTGATTCCACGCTCTTCTATTGTATTCCCAAATTCCCTTGAGCGAAGTGTGGCCTCCGTCTTCTCAAGTTATCCTCTCTTCTTGCTCCTTGGTGGCTACAATATATTTTCACACAATTGCCAAGCAAGAAGAGAATAAGAATATATATAGGCTACAATAGGGACCATGAATAATTAGGTTGGGCCTTCTAATTACATCTTGAGCCTAGCCCAATGTAATTAAATATTAATTTAATCCACTAAAGAATTAATATTTGCACTACCTTTCCTAATACCGTAATTTAATTAATTCGGTTCCAATATTATTTGCTTATTAAATTCCCCATGTTTAAAATATCATATGTCCATTAATTAAATAAATTACTGATAATTTATTTAATTAATATCTTTTATCCTTGATCATCCACTCAACCTTTATTTAATTATGCCAGAATAAATTCCACCTGCAGGGTTTCACATAATTAAATCTTTTTGAGCTTTCAAGGGGACATCATTAACCCGAATATTATCAGGACATGGATTCCTTCAATAAATAATATCCACCATGTATATAATTCCATCACCCAAAATATAATGATATAATTTAAAAGAATTATTTCATATATAAATCAAATCATGTAAATAATATACACGTGTCAATTACTATTTCCGGATTAAGAACCTAAGCATTAATAATAACATAGAATCTTAGTTCTCCTTCTTAATCAGTATTAAGGTCCAATTCTAAATTTGATCCTGTTCAATATACACAAAGTATACTAGTATTATTTATTAGTCAATATAAACTAATCTAAATAATACTATAGCCATACCAGTGGATTGTCCAACACCACATGTGCTGTGAACCTTATTATATTATATAACCGTATTTAACAATCTAATATTCTGTATCCCATTTGATACTAGATTGTTCACAATATATAATATTAGACAACATATAAACATTCAAATGATTCTTAAATAAACTGGCCAGAAATAAATGTACATACTTCAACTAAATATTTTCAGTATGCACTAACAATCTCCCACTTATACTCAAAATATTCTATGTGTACATCAGTGTTTATTTAATCCACTATTACATAAAAATCTATGTGTCCATCAATCTGACTCCTATCGCTTCCACATGCTTGTCAAAAACCTTGGTTGGCAAGCTCTTTGTGAAAGGATCTGCTCGGTTGTCTTCTGATGATATGTGAGCCACAACTATATCCCCTCGCTTTACGATTCCTCGTATGAGATGATACTTACGTTCAATATGTTTAGCTGCTTTGTGGTCTCGCGGTTCCTTTGAATTTTCCACAGCACCAGTGTTATCACAATGCATCGTCAAGCTCCTAGGCAAATTAGGTACCACATCTAAGTCCAAAAGGAAGTTCCTGAACCATACAGCCTCCTTGGCAGCCTCAGAGGCCACCACGTACTCGACCTCCATGGTGGAGTCTGCAATGCATTTCTGCTTTACACTCCTCCATATAACGGCTCCACCTCCCAAAGTAAAAACATATCCCGAGGTTGATTTCCTCTTATCCCTATCTGATTGGAAATCTGAATCAGTATATCCCAAAGGAAATAGATCCGAGGCCTTGTAAATTAACATGTACTCCTTAGTCCTTCTCAGGTACTTGAGTATAGTTTTTACTGCAGTCCAATGTTCCTGACCTGGGTTCGACTGATATCTACTAACCATGCCTACAGCAAAGCAGATGTCAGGCCTCGTACATAACATAGCATACATTAAGCTTCCACATACTAAAGCATAAGGAACTGCTTTCATGCTCTCTATATCCTTAGGTGTCAAAGGACACTGCTTCTTAGATAGAGCAACTCCATGCTTAAAAGGTAGAAAACCTTTCTTGGAGTTCTGCATGTTAAAACGAGCTAATACTTCATCAATGTAGGGCTCTTGAGATAAAGCCAACATCCTTTTCTTGCGATCCCTTATAACTTTGATCCCAAGGATGTATGTCGCTTCACCTAAGTCCTTCATGTCAAATTGTTTGAACAACCATGCCTTTACTGATGACAACATCTCAACATTGCTTCCAATGAGTAAAATATCATCGACATATAGTACTAGAAAAACCACTGCATTACCTTCACTTCTCTTATACACGCATGATTCGCTTGGACTTTGATCAAATCCATATGACTGGACTGCCTGATCAAAATGAATATTCCAGTCTCTAGAAGCTTGTTTAAGTCCATAAATAGACCTCTTAAGCTTACATACCAGATGCTCTTGGCCTTCCTTAATGAATCCTTTTGGTTGCTGCATATAGATGGTTTCTTCAAGACTTCCATTAAGAAAAGCTGTCTTGACATCCATTTGCCAAATCTCATAATCGAGATGAGCTGCTATAGATAAAAGAATACGGATTGACTTAAGCATGACTACCGGTGAAAAGGTTTCCTCATAATTGATACCTTCTTTCTGAGTATACCCTTTCGCAACAAGTCTTGTTTTCCAGGCTTTCACCTTTTTATCTAATCCCCTCTTTTTCTTGTAGATCCACTTACATCCAATAGGTTTTATACCTTTGGGTGGTTCCACGAGCTCCCATACCTGATTAGAATACATTGATTCTATCTCAGATTCCATCGTCTTTTGCCAAAAATCTGCATCTTTGTCTTGTACTGCCTCTTCGTATGTACGGGGATCATCATCATGTTCACCAGGGACCAAGTCTGAAGACTCTCCCAAAAACATAAATCTATTAGGCTGTTGAACAACCCTCCCACTACGTCGAGGCACTGGTGCGGTATTAGTGACAGGTTGTACATTATGTTGTGGTTGTTCTACTTGTACTACAGCTTCATGGGTATTATTTGTCCCTCCCACTAGTTCCTCTAAAACGACACTACTCATGGGTTTGTGATTCATTATATAGTCCTCCTCCAAGAATCTTGCATTGGTGCTAACAATGACATCCCGATTCTTCGGACTATAAAATAAATATCCTTTCATTCCCATGGGGTAGCCTACAAACAACCTTACTTCTGTACGAGATTCTAACTTAGTCGCGTTCTTGTTCAGCACATGTGCTGGACAACCCCATATTCGAATATGTCTTAGACTCGGTTTATCCCCGGTCCACAATTCTAAGGGGGTTTTAGGAACCGACTTAGAAGGTACTAAGTTCAGAAGATAAGCTGTTGTCTCTAAGGCATGTCCCCAAAACGACTTGGGTAAATCCGAATAACTCATCATCGATCTAACACTCTCTAAAAGAGTCCGGTTCCTTCTCTCTGCTACACCGTTCTGCTGGGGTGTGCCTGGTGCAGTTAACTGGGATTCTATCCCATTTTCTAATAAATATTCCCTAAATTCTCCAAGCAAGTATTTGCCACCACGATCTGATCGTAGTGACTTGATACTTTTATTAAGTCGCTTCTCCGTTTTAGCTTTGTACTCTTTGAACTTATCAAAGCACTCAGACTTACGGTGCAACAAATAAACGTACCCATATCTAGAATAATCATCAATGAAAGTGACGAAATATTCATAACCACCTCTTGCTTGGATATTCCTGGGTCCACATAAATCAGAGTGAACCAATTATAACAGTTGTTTGGCTCTATTCCCTTTTGCCTTGAAAGGCCTATTAGTCATTTTACCTTCCAAGCAGGATTCACAAATTGGAAATGGCTCCACTACCAATGAGCTTAAAGGCCCGTCTACTACCAGTCTTTGAATCCTCCTCAAGTTAATATGACCTAATCTCAAGTGCCAAAGATATGTTTGGTTCAAACTAAAAGGTTCCTTTCTTTTAGTAGAGTTAGAAGATGTGTTGTTCAATTCCCTAAATTACAGTTGCAGTGCAGGTTGACTAGGATTAATTATATACAAATTGTCTTGCAATGTACCAGAACATATAATTCGTTTATTCATCATAATAGAAACATTACGATCCAAACAAACATTATAACCATCCAAAGCAAGTTTAGAAATCGAAATTAAATTCCTTCTAAAAGAAGGTACATAAAGACAATTGTTCAAAACCAAAATCCTATCAGAACCAAAAGATAAATGAATAACTCCTACTGCAACTACTGCTACTTTCGTAGCATCTCCCATGAACACGTATATCTCACCATCTCTAAGCATTCTGGATAGTTGGAACCCCTGCATAGAATTACAAACATGATCAGTGGCTCCTGTATCTACACACCAAGTGCTCGTAGATATAGCCGCTATAAATGTTTCTGTAACTAGAGAAAGAGACATATCAGTATTGTTTGTCTTCTTAGGAAGAGGACAATCCTATTTCCAGTGACCTGACTGTTTGCATCTGAAGCACTTTCCCTTAGGCTTTTTCACACCACCCTGAACTCCCACTGCCTTCACAGCTTTCTGTGTCTGAGCCTTTTTCTTCTTCTTAATACCTTTCGGCTTAGAGGAAGAACCTTTCTCATCCACATTCATTTGAACACTCTGCCGAAATAATCCTTCAGCTGCCTGAAGTTCTGTCAGCAGTTCCGCGAGACTATACTGCCTCTTGTTCATGTTGTAATTCAAGCGGAACTGCTCAAAACTCTTCGACAAGCTCATAAGGATAATGTCAATCTGGGTTTCCCCGTCAAGTTCAGCACCAAGGATCTCTATCTCATTCAGATGAGACATTATCTTGAGAACATGATCCCTTACAGGTTTGCCTTCAGCCATCTGAGTGTTCATTAAAGCCTTCATGGCTACTTGCCTAGCAGCCCTATTCTGATCTCCAAAAAGTTCCTTGAGATTAAAGAGCATATCCGAAGCAGTGGCCATAGACTGATGCTGATGCTGCAAAACACCCGACATTGCTGCCAGAATGTAACATCGCGACATTTCATCAGCCTTATAGTGGATTAAAACCCATTTTATCCTGAGAATCATGCATAAAACATCACATAAATAAGGGTGCATTAATTATTAAGATCTATTGATTCCTCTAACAATTATTAAAATTTAATGCACTAACATATAAACACCATAAGCTTCTGGTACGCCATGATGTGTGACACGTATACCACCTAATTTTGTTTAAATGTTACTTCGGTCCTATTACTAAACAATATGCCACGTTGGGGTGGACTATATTATTTTTCATAGCTAAGTGTATACCATCATCAAATCTTAAATTATTTGAAATCTATGGAACTTGGTACGCCACGATGGGTGGCGTGTATACCTTCCAATATTCGTAATTTTGCCTTGAATAGAATACTTCAATTAAATATTCATCAATGGTTTGATTTCCAGGTAGTGGAGGAGTCACATCGGTCTCGCTTAAAACCCACAGCCTTACAAGTTCGATGAACCCGTTTTTGACAAAATCGCCCCAAATCAAAAATAAAGAAAATCCGTATTTATTCCTTTCAAAATTTATTAATTTAAGAAGTTTATTCTAGTAATTTCTATAACATTCAAGACACCATAAATTATATGCCACGATGGGTGACGTATATATAATTTATATTCATCTTTATGTTAAATTACCTACAACCAATAATGGAGACCATGGGATTTAATTTCATATTATTCTCTCTCCCACTTAGAATTTTTTTTATTAAAATTGAGGAATTTTAAAATTAAATAGGGCCCTATGTTGTTATAATTATGTCTAATCATGCATTCAAAATACACACATAATTTTAGCAACATATAACATTTAATTAAAGCAATAAATAAAATTTATGTCCACGTCGTCCTAATTAAGTTAAACATGCAATTTTAAAAGAATTACACACATAATTAACGACACACATAATCAATAAATTAAAGCAATAATTAAAATTTAATGGAAAAAATTAAAATAAATTTTCCACTATTATGGCTCTTGAAAAAAAAATCCAGCTCTAAAAAAAAATATGTCCCAAGCGCGCCCCGACGCCCCCAGCAGCCCCAGCAGCCGCAGCAGCCCCAGCAGCCGCAGCAGCCCCAGCAGTCCCAGCTGCCGCAGCGGCCGCAGCGCGCGCCTGTTGCTATTCTGTGAGTTTTATTTTGATTTTGTTCGATCCAAACATCAACAGCAGCCCCTTGTAATCGCACAGCGGAACAAAAAACTACCAGAATTGATTTCCGATCGCACATAACTATTACAAAATACCCGGAACAATTACAAAAAAAAATAGATCTAATACAAAACTAATTTTGTAAAATCTATTCTAACACGATCAACCCTCGTGTAAATTACAACCACGATTAAACCACGTGGAAACCAAAACAAAAATTAACCACGATTAAACCATGTGGGATCCAAACACATAATTAAAATATACATGGCCATAATAGTGGATTAACAACCTGCATCAAAACCAATACAAGCAAAACACTATATACACGCATATATAATTACGACATGGACATTATATCATAAAACGTAGAACCCATTACCAGGCTCTTGATACCAATTGTTGGGAACCACGGACTTAGGGTGTTACTACGTTTTACGATAAAGATTACGAAAAGAGGATTACCTTGTTAATGGTTGATTCCACGCTCTTCTATTGTATTAACAAATTCCCTTGAGCAAAGTGTGGCCTCCGTCTTCTCAAGTTATCCTCTCTTCTTGCTCCTTGGTGGCTACAATATGTTTTCACACAATTGCCAAGCAAGAAGAGAATAAGAATATATATAGGCTACAATAGGGACCATGGATAATTAGGTTGGGCCTTCTAATTACATCTTGAGCCTAGCCCAATGTAATTAAATATTAATTCAATCCACTAAAGAATTAATATTTGCACTACCTTTCCTAATACCGTAATTTAATTAATTCGGTTCCAATATTATTTGCTTATTAAATTCCCCATGTTTAAAATATCATATGTCCATTAATTAAATAAATTACTGATAATTTATTTAATTAATATCTTTTATCCTTGATCATCCACTCAACCTTTATTTAATTATGCCAGAATAAATTCCACCTGCAGGGTTTCACATAATTAAATCTTTTTGAGCTTTCAAGGGGACATCATTAACCCGAATATTATCAGGACATGGATTCCTTCAATAAATAATATCCACCATGTATATAATTCCATCACCCAAAATATAATGATATAATTCAAAAGAATTATTTCATATATAAATCAAAGCATGTAAATAATATACACGTGTCAATTACTATTTTCGGATTAAGAACCTAAGTATTAATAATAACATAGAATCTTAGTTCTCCTTCTTAATCAGTATTAAGGGAACAATTCTAAATTTGATCATGTTCAATATACACAAAGTATACTAGTATTATTTATTAGTCAATATAAACTAATCTAAATAATACTACAGCCATACCAGTGGATTGTTCAACACCACCTGTGCTGTGAACCTTATTATATTATATAACCGTATTTAACAATCTAATATTCTGTATCCCATTTGATACTAGATTGTTCACAATATATAATATTAGACAACATGTAAACATTCAAATGATTCTCAGATAAACTGGCCAGAAATAAATGTACATACTTCAAATAAATATTTTCTGTATACACTAACATTCAGTTCTTAGGACACATAGTTAGTAATGAAGGGATCAAAGTGGACCCGGCAAAGATCGAGGAAATTACGAATTGGGAGAGACCGAGAACACCCACCGTGGTAAGAAGTTTCTTGGGATTGGCGGGATATTATCGTCGATTCGTTCAAAATTTCTCGAGGATCGCCACACCATTAACAAAGCTTACACGAAAGAATGAGAAGTTTATATGGAACGACAAATGTGAGGAAAGTTTTCAGGAATTGAAGCGACAATTAATCACGGCACCTGTTTTGTCACTTCCAGATGATCAAGGGAATTTCATAATTTTTAGTGATGCTTCTTACAAAGGATTAGGATGTGTTCTTATGCAGCACGACAAGGTGATTGCGTATGCGTCAAGGCAATTGAAACCACATGAACAAAAGTATCCTACTCATGATTTGGAACTAGCAGCCATAGTGTTTGCTTTGAAGATTTGGAGACATTATCTGTATGGAGAGAAATGTGAAATTTATACGGATCACAAAAGTTTGAAGTATATATTTACCCAGAAGGAACTTAATATGAGGCAAAGGAGATGGTTAGAGTTGATCAAGGATTATGATTGCTCGATTAATTATCATCTGGTAAAGCGAATATTGTAGCAGACGCGTTAAGTCAGAAGGAAAGGTTAAATGTGTTGTCCGTACCTGAAGAGATATATAAGGAATTTCAGAAATTGGAATTGGAGATTAGAGTTTGCAAGCCTGAGGAAGTAAAAGTGTACAGTATGATTTTCCAACCGGAATTATTAGAGAAAATAAAGAAATGTCAGGAAGATGTAATGGATCAAGATATAAATCATTTGGTAGGGGAAGAGTTATGCACGCAGAAAGATGACCAAGGTATTCTGAGGTTTTTATCTAGAATTTGGATTCCACCGGTGATAAAGTTAAAGAATGAAATTCTACAGGAGGCACATAATTCAAGGTATTCCATCCATCCAGGAAGTACCAAGATGTATAGAGATTTAAAGAAGAATTATTGGTGGCCAGACATGAAGAGGGAAATTGTGGAATGGGTTTGCAAATGTTATACCTGTCAGAGGGTTAAAGCAGAGCATCAGGGACCAAGCGGATTGCTACAGCCATTGGAGATTCCAGAATGGAAGTGGGAACACATTGCCATGGATTTTATAGTTGGATTACCAAGGACAATGGCTAATCATGATGCCATTTGGGTTATAGTGGATAGACTTACCAAGTCAGCTCATTTTCTGCCTATAAATGAAAGATTTTCGCTCGACAAGTTAGTCCATATGTACCTAAAGGAAATTGTAGTTCGTCATGGAGTTCCAGTGTCTATTGTATCTGATCGAGATCCAAGATTTAATTCAAGATTTTGGAAGAGTTTTCAAGAATGTTTAGGAACAAAATTGAATATGAGTACGGCCTATCACCCGCAGACGGACGACCAAAGTGAAAGAACGATTCAGACAATCGAGGACATGTTACGTGTTTGTGCTATTGATTTCAAAGGAAGTTGGGACGAGCATTTACCCCTGGTAGAGTTTGCTTATAACAACAGCTATCACGCCAGCATTGGGATGCCACCCTATGAAGCCCTTTATGGATGCAAATGTAGATCTCCAGTATATTGGGACGAAGTAGGAGAACACAAAATACTCGGACCTGAATTGGTGCAACAGACAAAGGAAGTTGTTAAAATTATCCAGAAGAGATTAATAGCCGCATAAGATCGTCAAAGGAAGTATGCAGATCAGTCAAGGAAAGACATGGAATTTGAAGAAGGAAGCTTGGTATTACTAAAAGTATCACCGTGGAAAGGACTAACGAGGTTTGGAAAGAAAGGAAAGCTGAGTCCAAGATATGTCGGACCTTTTAAGATCCTAAAGCGTGTTGGCAAAGTAGCTTACGAGTTGGCACTACCACCACACATGGAGCACATTCACAATGTTTTTCACGTATCGATGCTCAAGAAATATAATCCAGACTCCAGGCATGTAATAGAATATGAGCCAATAGAGCTTCAGGAAGATTTATCTTATGTAGAGAGTCCGATAGAGATTCTAGAGGAGAGAGAGAAAGTATTGAGAAATAAAGTGGTAAAGTTAGTAAGAGTATTATGGAGAAACTCAAAGGTTGAAGAGTCAACCTGGGAATTAGAAAGTGATATGAGAGAAAAGTACCCTCATTTGTTTTGTTAGGAGATTCTGAGGACAAAATCCTTTTAAGGGGGAGGATGTAATATCTGGGATATACCGTGTAATTATTTTTGCTAATTAAATAATTATTATGTGTGTTCAGTATCTATTCTGTGAATTAACTGTTAAGTGTTATTTGTATTTGAATATTCAAAAATAGTATTAATTGAGTATTTCAATTTTTATATGTCCAAAATAAAATATAGATAATTGTCATATCTTCCTAACTATTTTTATGTTGATTTATGAATTTATATGAATCATATGAAATTTCTAAAATCTTTTTTTACCGAATATTTAAAATCTATTTTATAAAAACGGGAACCAACCGACGTCAACTGTTGTTACGTTTTTGGAACCCGAAACTCTTTCGAGAACTCCTTCCTAACCTAATTGTAATATTTCGAGCATTTTCCATGTTCCGACTTTTTCGATACGGCGTACGGTTTGTCCTGCGCGGGTCTCGGCGCAATATTTTCGATACAGTATTCGTTTCGGTAAATCAATAAAAACCCGTATTTTTGATAAACGAGAGCTTTTTATTAAACTATCACAATTATCACTTCGTAATACGTGTAACCAGGCGCTAAGACCAAGACCGCAGTACAAATTGTACTGATTTGGATAATTATCCCGAAAATCGATACCGTTTGGATCAGTTTTTACAAATAAACGTACCATTTTATATCCAGAATGATCCAACGGGATACTAATTTTCCGTAAATATAAATAGCCTTTTACCGTATTTTATTTCGTATCAAAATCATTTGCAGACAGATAAATATATAATTTTACAGAGAAAAATCCTATATTCATAAACTGTTTCAAGAATCAAATCAACTTTTGAAGGTGTTATTGATCTTTGTTTGAAAAGCTCGAGTACTGAATTTAAAGGTCTTGAGAAGCTCTATCAGAATCTGTAATCCATAAACCTGCAGAATCAAAGGTTTAATTTCTAAAAATTTATTTATTTTCGAATTATTTTTATGAAAAATATGAATTTTTGTTCGGATGATTGTTTGTATGATTTGATGATTGCATGTTGTAGAGCTTGTTTTCCTGATGATTTTGGTATATTTGATAAGTGGCATTTTATACCACTTAGAACATCTTAAAATGGCTTAAATTGGTGCCTTGAAATCAAGTATTTTATGTATTTGATGTGTTTTTCTAGTGTTTATGCATTTCAGGGTATTAGTTGCATTTCGGAGGAGTAATCATCAAGAATAAGCCTTGGCATGTGTGCACTATTGCGAGAGGAAAAAAAGGGGCAGATTACGGCGAAGAAACGGAGCAAACTCAGGAAAAATCCAGTAGGGTCCTGAGCGCCCGCTCAGCTATGCTGAGCGGCCGCGCAGGGTCGGGAAATTAAATAATTGTTTTTAGACTTGTACTTTTGTTTGGCTTCCAACTTCTATGTAATCTGAGTTTTATGGGACTAGTATATAAGTAGATTTGGAGACGTTTTGACGAGGTTAGATCGTGGTATTAAGCAAGGAGCGAAGGAGATAAGGAAGAAGACCGTTTTAGAACACAGCAAGGAAGAGGAATCATATTTTCTTATGATTCTTATTTCGTTGTAACGTTGGATGCTAGTTTTCTTACTTTGAACCTATTTACTCTTGTGACGTACTCTGGTTTAATATAATTAGTTTAGTTATTATTTTCTTGTGTTTGATTATCATGATTTCATATGAACCCATGATGACGATAAGTGCTATTATGGGCTAATCGTGATCATGGGGTCGCAACGGATTTACTATGGAATTCTTTAGTTAATTGTTTAATACTTTAGTGTGTGATGATTTTATGATATCTAGTATTGGTTGTGCGTATTCGTCTTATGTGCGTCGCGAACATATAAGATAGGGTGTTAATCTCTTGTGAAGCGACGGTGGATCTTGAGATTTAGAACTTGCCATGCTAGCATAGGTTCATGTATGATGTGCATGATTAGTGGGTAACTCTAACAGTTTTATTTGCCCTGTGTAATCAAAAGGAATAACTTGTGCTTAAGTCGTTGTGTTGTCAATTTCTGTAGACATATAGGAACTCAACATAATTGATGCCTATTCAACTTCTATCTTAATTGTGGATGCTTGGTAGAATGGTATTAGTACAATGAAAGTTGGCTTTTATCAGTTTCGTGTTATTCGATTAATATCATCACCGTCACATGCTAAAGGTAATAACAATAACTATTGAAGGAAGTAGTAATGAAGTTGTGATCTCATGAGTGTTTTAATATTGATTAATTGAAGTGTTAATTAAGTGATTAATTAAGTAGTTAATTGTAGTTAATATTTAGTCAACAATTCTAACTGTTAGTGTCTTTACATTGAGAAGTAATCATACATTGGTGCGTGAGTTTAATTAAACAATAATTAGTCTGAGTCTCTGTGGGAACGAACTAGAAAGTATTCTGTATTACTTGCGAACGCGTATACTTGCATGAATATTAACACGTGTTTTCGCCCTAACAAGTTTTTTGGCACCGCTGCCGGGGAACTCGGCGTATTTGTTTAGATTATGTACTTACCATCATTGGTCATTAGGACTCAGAGATTAGGACGTAGTTGTTACTTATTGTTTCTGGTTGTGTTTCAGGTACTTAAGCGAGTGTTTATGCAAACTCGTTCTCGTACTCGCAAGAGGACTTTAGATACAGCTGAGGAGACAGACGAAGTTCTTGATATTCCGGAGAAGATAGATTTTGAAGATTCGGATTCAGGAACTGAGCAGAAAGAACCAGTAATCATGGGGGATCGTATTGTTCAGGCTGATCCAGCTCTTATGGACTTTTCTCGGCCAAAAATTGATGACATTCAGTCAAGCATTCTTCATTCGGCTATTCAAGCTAACACCTTTGAAATCAAGCCGGACACTATTCAGATGGTGCAGAATTCTATTTCTTTTGGAGGAGCTGCGACTGAAGACCCCAACATGCACATAAGGAATTTTGTCAAGATCTGCAGCACTTTCAAGTATAATGGCTTGACTGATGAGGCTATCAAGCTGAGGCTTTTCCCATTCTCACTGAGGGACAAAACTAAGGACTGGTTACATTCTGAACCAGCTGGGTCCATCACTACTTGGCAAGATCTTGCGCAAAAGTTTCTGGTGAAGTTTTATCCGATGGCAAAGACTGCTGCTATGAGGAGTGCTCTTACTCAGTTTGCGCAGCAGCCTACAGAATCTATGTGCGAAGCTTGGGAACGCTACAAGGAAATGTTGAGGAAGTGTCCACATCATGGAATGCCCGATTGGATGGTGATTACTGGTTTCTATAATGGTTTGGGGGCCCAATCTCGGCCCATGCTCGATGCAGCAGCTGGAGGCGCCTTATGGGCTAAAAGCTATACTGAGGCTTATAATCTTATCAAGACTATGGCTGCAAATGAGCATCAAAACCCAACTCAGAGGATGATGCCTGGGAAGGTAGCAGGTATTCTGGAAGTTGATGCAGCCACCGCTATTGTAGCGCAGCTCCAAGCGCTGTCAATGAAGGTTGATTCTCTGGCTACATATGGAGTCAATCAAATAGCTATGGTTTGTGAGCTTTGTGCAGGTTCTCATGCTACGGATCAGTGTTCTCTTGTCAACGAATCTATTCAGTATGTGAATAATTATCAGCAACAACAGCAGCCTGTGCCAGCTACTTATCATCCTAATAACAGAAATCATCCAAATTTCAGCTGGGGTAATAATCAGAATGCTATTCAGCCACCATATCAGCAAGGTGTGAGTAAACAGTTTAATCCACCTGGATTCCAGCAACCACAGCAGTATGCTCAAAGGCAATCATACCCTCAACAGGGAAGTGCAGCTGCACCTACTAGTGCTGATTTTGAGGAACTTAAGCTGTTATACAAGAGTCAGGCGGTTGCTATCAAGACCTTGGAAAATCAAATCGGTCAAATAGCCAATGCAGTGCTCAATCGTCAACCTGGAACACTCCTTAGTGACACGGAAGTACCAGGCAGGAAGGAAGCTAAAGAGCAAGTCAAGGCTATTACCTTAAGGTCTGGGAAAGTTGCTGAGGCTGAAAAGGCAAAAGAAGGAGAAGCTGAAATTAGAGATGAAGAAGCTAAGCAAAAGGAGAAAGCGGCGGAACCAAGGAAGACTACTGTTGAACACACTCTGCCTGAGGGTAATACAGGGGAGAAACAGCTCTATCCTCCACCACCTTTTCCTAAGAGATTGCAGTAACAAAAGCTGGATAGACAGTTCGGTAAGTTTCTGGAGGAGTTCAAGAAACTTCACATCAATATACCTTTCGCTGAGGCTCTGGAGCAAATGCCTAGTTATGCGAAGTTTATGAAGAATATTCTTTCAAGGAAGGTGAAACTGGATGACCTTGAGACCGTTGCTCTCACAGAATAATGCAGCGCTGTTCTGCAGCAAAAGTTACCTCCAAAGCTTAAAGATCCAGGTAGCTTCACCATTCCTTGCACCATTGGCAAGTTGACTTTTGACAAGTGCCTTTGTGATTTGGGAGCAAGCATCAACCTGATGCCGTTATCGATCTTTAAAAAGTTGGATTTGCCTGATCCAAAACCCACATACATGTCTCTACAATTGGCTGATCGTTCTATTACTTACCCAAGGGGCATATTGGAGGATGTGCTAGTCAAGGTGGATAAGCTCTTCTTTCCTGCAGATTTTGTTATTCTGGATTTTGAGGAAGATAAGAAGATTCCCATAATCTTGGGAAGACCTTTCTTGGCTACTGGCCGTACCTTGATAGATGTGCAGAAAGGTGAACTTACTATGCGGGTACACGATCAGGATGTGACCTTCAACGTATTCAAGGCAATGAAGTTCCCTACAGAAGATGAGGAGTGCTTAAAAGTGGATGTGATTGATTTTACGGTTACTTCAGAACTCGATCGCATGCTAATGTCTGATGCATTGGAAAAGGCCTTAATGGGGGATTTTGACAGTGATGATGAAGATGGCAACGAGCAATTGCAATATCTGAATGCTTCTCCCTGGAAGTGAAAGCTGGACATGCCGTTTGAATCTCTTGGTACTTCTGACCTCAAGAATGCTGAAGGAAAGCTCAAACCATCAATTGAGGAAGCACCTACCTTGGAGCTCAAGCCATTACCTGAACACTTGAGGTATGCTTTTTTAGGTGATGCATCTACTTTACCTGTTATTATTAAATCTGACCTTTCAGGTAGTGAGGAAGACAAGCTCTTAAGGATTTTGAGAGAATTCAAGTCGGCTATTGGATGGACCATAGCAGACATCAAGGGGATCATCCCTTCATATTGTATGCATAAAATTCTGATAGAGGAAGGTAGTAAGCCGACTGTTGAACAGCAGCGCAGACTTAATCCTATCATGAAGGAGGTGGTGAAGAAAGAAATTCTGAAATGGCTAGATGCAGGCATCATTTATCCTATTTCTGACAGTTCTTGGGTGAGCCCCGTACAATGTGTGCCTAAGAAAGGAGGTATCACTGTGGTAGCAAATGAGAAGAATGAGCTCATCCCCACTCAAACAGTTATAGGATGGAGAGTATGTATGGATTATCGAAAGTTGAACAAAGCCACGAGGAAGGATCATTTCCCTCTTCCTTTCATTGATCAGATGCTTGACAGGTTGGCTGGTCATGAGTATTATTGTCTTCTGGATGGCTATTCAGGGTATAATCAGATTTGTATTGCACCAGAGGATCAGGAAAAGACTACCTTCACTTGTCCATTTGGCACGTTTGCTTTTCGCAGAGTTTCGTTTGGGTTATGTGGCGCCCTGACCACTTTTCAGAGATGTATGATGGCTATATTCTCTGACATGATTGGAAATAATGTCGAGGTGTTCATGGACGACTTCTCCGTCTTTGGACATTCGTATGATGAATGTTTGAATAATCTTCGTGTCGTACTCAAAAGGTGCGTGGAAACTAATTTGGTGCTCAATTGGGAGAAATGTCATTTTATGGTGCGTGAAGGCAATATTCTTGGGCATAAGGTCTCTAGCAAGGGTCTGGAGGTGGACAAGGCCAAGGTGGGAGTCATTGAAAATCTTCCACCACCTATTTTTGTGAAAGGAATCCGTAGTTTTCTTGGTCATGCGGGTTTTTATCGGCGATTCATCAAGGACTTTTCGAAGATATCTAAGCCGTTGTGCAATTGGCTTGAGAAAGATGTGCCTTTCAATTTTGATGATGAATGTTTGGCGGCATTCGAGACTCTTAAAAAGAGTTTGATCACTGCACCAGTTATTACAGCACCAGATTGGACAGAGCCGTTTGAGATGATGTGTGATGCGAGTGATTATGCGGTAGGTGCAGTTCTGGGGCAGCGCAAGAATAATCTCTTTCATGTGGTCTACTATGCGAGTATGACCTTAAATGGGGCCCAAATAAACTACACCACTACGGAGAAGGAGCTCTTGGCTATAGTCTTTGGTTTCGAGAAATTTCGATCTTATCTGCTTGAGACTAAAGTGACAGTATTCACTGATCATGCGGCCATTCGCTATTTGGTTTCCAAGAAGGATTCGAAGCCGAGACTCATTCGTTGGGTGCTCTTACTTCAGGAATTTGAGTTAGAGATCAAGGATCGAAAAGGTACTGAGAATCAAGTAGCTGACCATCTCTTTAGGTTGGAGAATCCCGAGTCTACTTCACAAGATAGGACATTAATCAATGAATCTTTTCCGGATGAGCAGTTGTTCTCAGTTCAGGAGGAAGAGCCATGGTTTGCAGATATTGTAAACTATCTTGTCAGCAATATAATGCCTCCTAATTTGACCTCCGCTCAAAAGAAGAAGTTTCTGCATGAGGTGAAGTGGTATATGTGGGATAAACCATATTTGTTTAGACAGGGAGCTGACCAGATCATTAGGAGATGTATCCCGTTCTGTGAGACAGAGGGGATATTACGAGACTGCCACTCCACGGTTTATGGTGGACACTATGGTGGTGAGAAGACGGCAGCTCGTATTCTGCAAGCAGGTTTTTTCTGGCCTACTTTGTTTAAGGATGCTCATCAGTTTGTTTTAAGGTGCGATCGTTGCCAAAGAGTGGGAAATTTGACAAGAAAGGATGAGATGCCGTTAAAGGTGATGCTTGAAGTCGAGGTCTTTGATGTTTGGGGAATCGATTTCATGGGGCCTTTTGTCTCGTCCTGCAATAATCAGTACATCTTGCTGGCAGTCGATTATGTCTCAAAATGGGTGAAAGTCAAAGCTTTACCGACAAATGATGCAAAGGCAGTGCTGAATTTTCTTCATAAGCAGATTTTCACAAGGTTTGGAACACCTCGGGTAATCATAAGTGATGAAGGGTCGCATTTCTGCAACCGTAAGTTCACTTCTATAATGCAGCGTTATAATGTAAATCATCGAGTTGCTACTGCCTATCATCCACAAACAAATGGTCAAGCAGAAGTGTCTAACAGAGAGATCAAGTGCATTCTAGAGAAGGTTGTTTGTCCGTCAAGGAAGGATTGGTCCTTAAAGCTCGATGAAGCTGTTTGGGCTTACAGAACAGCATACAAAACTCCACTTGGTATGTCCCCGTTTCAGTTGGTGTACGGTAAGGGATGTCATTTACCTGCGGAGCTTGAGCATAAGGCCTATTGGGCGTTGAAAAAGTTGAACCTGGATTTAGATGCAGCTGGTAAGAAAAGAATGCTTCAGCTTAATGAACTTGATGAATTCCGACTTCAAGCGTACGAGAATAACAAAATGTACAAGGAAAAGGTGAAGAGGTGGCACGATAGGAAGCTACATCCTAAGTTATTCGTGCCGGGGCAACAAGTTCTCTTATTCAACTCTCGTCTCCGACTTTTTTCAGGGAAGTTGAAATCAAGGTGGTCTGGACCTTTTATTGTCAAAACTGTGTTTCCACATGGAGCGGTGGAAATTTTTGAGAATGATCCGCACCAAGCATTCAAGGTTAATGGTCAGCGGTTGAAGCACTACTATGGGGACATGGCAAACCGAGAAGTGGTTAGTGCCATTTTATTGACTACTTAAGAAAGGTACGCAACGTCAAGCTAATGACGAAAAGGAAGCGCTGTGTGGGAGGCAACCCATGATTTGTTGTTACAGGAACCCTTAGAAGTTAATAACCTATTCAAAAACACAAAAAAATCAGAAAAACGGGACTGAAATTTTTTTTTCCAGTGACCCCCTGAGCGCCCGCTCAACTCTGCTGAGCGACCGCTCAGGGGTCGACTGCCGGAAAATTTTTCAAGTTCAGGAAAAAATCAAAAAAATCAGAAAATTCAAAAACCCAACACAGCCCATAAACCCACGAATTCTTTTCCTATTACCCCATGATTTTATCCCTCAACCCCACTCCTAATCTAATTTAACCTAATCCATACCCTATATATACATACACTTATCCTACATATCTCTCACAAAACTTCTACACTCAAACTCTCTCCCACACACAAAAACTCAGTTCTTAAACACTTTTATTCAAGATTTAATGGCACCCAAGAGAGCACGAACTATTAATAGCAGCAGCACAGTCCCTACTGCTGTTCATCGAGGGGTACTGCTGCAAGGCCTCGGTTGAATGACAGAGCTGCGGAGGAGGAGTACAATAGGCTTTTGGGGAAGCCGATTCTAAAGGAGAGAGGGTTTTTACCATCGGGGAGGGATGGTGAGTTGCTACCCATGATTGCAGAGAAGGGGTGGATAGCTTTCTGTGAGTCGCCCGAAGCAGTGCCGATGAGCGTGGTTCGCGAGTTCTATACGAACGCGAAGGCCGAGAAGAATGGGTTTTCTGTGGTCCGAGGGCTGACGGTTGATTATCACCCAGCGGAGATTCGCCGTGTGATTGGGCAGCGAGAGAGGAAGCCTGAGGAGGAGAACTGGAATGAGAAGACTGCTGAGGATTTCGACTTGGATTTGATTTGTGCTACTCTCTGTAGGCCGGGCACAGTTTGGACCTTCAAGACCGGTACTAATGAGTATCGTCACTTCCCGGCGATCGCTATGAACAGGTATGCACGTGCATGGAATGCATTTATTTGTGCTAATATTTTGCCTTCTTCGCATGCACACGAGGTCACAGTTGAGATAGCACAGTTGTTGTGGGGAATTCTTAATGAGGAGTACTATGTGGACCTTGGTGAGTTTATCTACCAAGGAATTCTGAAGTTTTTGAGGGGAGCTAAGCATATGAACATTCCTTATGCATCCACGGTCACGAAGCTTTGCCGAGCAGTGGGAGTGAACTGGCCGGCTCATGAGCAGTTGCAGTTGTCGGCCGCTCCGATTGATTCTGGGACTCTGAATGGGATGCAGGAGTGTACCGGTGGTGAGCCCGAGGAGCATGGGCTGGGTTATCATCTTCCAGGAGGGCGTCCAGCACGAGGTGCTACTATGGCTAGGCCTAGGCGTGATGAGGCTGGTTCTTCGAGAGCTCAGGAGGGTGCCGGGATGGATGATACCCAGTATAGGAGGCTTTCACGGCGGATGGATGCCATGTACGAGACGCAGAGCAGATTTGCTCAGGAGCTCACCCTTGCGTTAGGGACTGCTTTTCAGGGCCTTGGAGCTGATATCCAGTGGCCAGTTTTTGGTGAGGACTCTGCATACCCGCCGCCTGATACTCCACCCACTAAGGGTGATGACGATGATGACTCCGAGTAGGTATACCCTGTGTTCCTTTCTACTACCTTCACTGGGGACAGTGAAGATTTTAAGTTTGAGGGTGGTAGTTAAGGAATATTTTGTGTGTGTCATATAGTTGCATATTCATGATAGTTAGTTCATATAGTTGCATAATTTTTGCCATATAGTTTTTTTTATTTATTTATAGCTTTATTTGTTTATCATGTCATGTAGCTCATGCATATACCATGATCCCTTTTGTGATGATTTATCGACTGAATTGTGATGTTGATGCGAGTGTAGTGATAGCATTAAAGTGATATTGAGTCGTGTAGGTTGATATGCATGCTAGAAGCACTTGTATTTTCACTAAGTCTTAGAGAATGCTTAAGGGCTAGATTGTTGTTATGATCTGATTGTTTTCAAGGTTAATCTATTTATTATGCTTAGAATTCGATAATAGGTTCTTAGTGATAAAGGCATGAAAAAGAAAAAATGGAGTAAAAATGGAATTTGTTCCTAGTTGTGGCTAGGCGTCAAATGGCTAGTAGCCGGCTCGCATGTTATGCGAGTAGTCTAGGGTTGAGCAAGATGGAGCAAAACGCACTTGCTCAGAAATTTTGAAAAAAAAATTGTGTTTATGCATAATTGATCACGAGTGGGCTCTTTGGTATTCGAGTTATTAAGTTCGTAGGGGACTTTGTGCCTAGTGACCTAAGGCTTTTAGAGTCTGGGATCCGCTAACCTAACGCTCATTACATAGATACCATTGTATAAGTCTTTTGTGGACCTCACTCATTGCACGGTCAAATAAGCATTGTTGTCATGAATAAAAAGCATGATTCCGTAATAAGCTCCAAAATTCTTGTAGTGTTATATGTCACTTTGTGCCTAGAATTTTTATTCCTTGTATAATCATGTGATTACCTTGATAATAGTTGAGTCATAATAACTGGTCTAGTTCCGAAGTATACCTGTTAAGCATCTGCACACACCACGTTTCTGGCTGTATGTTCGTTTACATGAGTTTATTGATCTTTAGTCGCCTAACTGCATTTGTTGAGATGTTGCAATTTGGTTGGTTTGTTCGTAGTAAGGGGGATCGCTGCATTTTCATATAGATTGCATTCATGCATATTTTTATTTATTTTTGAGTCTGTGACGCTTGAGGACAATCATCGATTTAAGTTTGGGGGTGTGATAAGTGGCATTTTATACCACTTAGAACATCTTAAAATGGCTTAAATTGGTGCCTTGAAATCAAGTATTTTGTGTATTTGATGCGTTTTTCTAGTGTTTATGCATTTCAGGGTATTAGTTGCATTTCGGAGGAGTGATCATCAAGAATAAGCCTTGGCATGTATTCACCATTGTGAGAGGAAAAAAAGAGGCAGATTACGGCAAAGAAACGGAGTAAACTCAGGAAAAATCCAGTAGGGTCCTGAGCGCCCGCTCAGCTATGCTGAGCGGCCGCGTAGAAAGCTGAGCGCCCGCTCAGCTATGCTGAGCGGCCGCGCAGGGTCGGGAAATTAAATAATTGTTTTTAGACTTCTACTTCTGTTTGGCTTCCAACTTCTATGAAATCTGAGTTTTATGGGACTAGTATATAAGTAGATTTGGAGACGTTTTGACGAGGTTAGATCGTGGTATTAAGCAAGGAGCGAAGGAGATAAGGAAGAAGACCGTTTTAGCACACAACAACGAAGAGGAAGCATATTTTCTTATGATTCTTATTTCGTTGTAACGTTGGATGCTAGTTTTCTTACTTTGAACCTATTTACTCTTGTGACGTACTCTGGTTTAATATAATTAGTTTAGTTATTATTTTCTTATGTTTGATTATCATGATTTCATATGAACCCATGATGACGATAAGTGCTATTATGGGCTAATCGTGATCATGGGGTCGCCACGGATTTACTATGGAATTCTTTAGTTAATTTTTTAATATTTTAGTGTGTGATGATAGTATGATATCTAGTATTGGTTGTGCGTATTCGTCTTATGTGCGTCGCGAACATATAAGATAGGGTGTTAATCTCTTGTGAAGCGACGGTGGATCTTGAGATTTAGAACTTGCCATACTAGCATAGGTTCATGTATGATGTGCATGATTAGTGGGTAACTCTAACAGTTTTATTTGCCCTGTGTAATCAAAAGGAATAACTTGTGCTTAAGTCGTTATGTTGTCAATTTCTGTAGACATATAGGAACTCAACATAATTGATGCCTATTCAACTTCTATCTTAATTGTGGATGCTTAGTAGAATGGTATTAGTACAATGAAAGTTGGCTTTTATCAGTTTCGTGTTATTCGATTAATATCATCATCGTCACATGCTAAAGGTAATAACAATAACTATTGAAGGAAGTAGTAATGAAGTTGTGATCTCATGAGTGTTTTAATATTGATTAATCGAAGTGTTAATTAAGTGATTAATTAAGTAGTTAATTGTAGTTAACATTTAGTCAACAATTCTAAGTGTTAGTGTCTTAACATTGAGAAGTAATCATACATTGGTGCGTGAGTTTAATTAAACAATAATTAGTCTGAGTCTCTGTGGGAACGAACTAGAAAGTATTCTATATTACTTGCGAACGCATATACTTGCGTGAATATTAGCGCGTGTTTTCGCCCTAACAATATTATACGTCTGATTTGGAGTTCAATAACATGTTCAAATTTGAGTTTGATTTTCGAATTTTAAAATTAGGGTTTATAACCCGTATGAATGTTTTTAATTGAAATTTGGGGGTTTTTGATTCAGGGGATTTTAGCTGTTGATTTATAGTGGGTTGTGTTCCTTATGAAATTTGCAATCGATTGATATATAGCTCGTTAACAGAGGATGTTTGAATCGAAGGGAGTTATGTTTTAAAGATTTACGATGTTCGCCGGAAATCGGCGATGTTCTTGGCCAATTTCCGGCCAGAACAGGGATAATTAGAATGTTTTGATTGCATGAACAAGTTCCTTGTGTTGTGTAGTGTTGATCAGGAGGTGTTGGTTGGGTGAGGACGCCAGGATCGTCTTCTCCGGCCACCCCCGATTTTCCAGCGACTGGAACTGCAAAATTGCAGTTTAGTACCTGTAATTTTGAAGATGGTGAAGTTTAGTCCCTGTAGTTTGCAAAGTTTTCAAAAATAGGATTCCTGTTTATAAAATGTTTAGAAATCATATTTCCTATTTATTTTTATTATAAGAATTCATTTTTAATTTCTGAAAATTCTAAAAAATTAGTATTTTAATTCTGAAAATTATTATTAATTCAAAAATAAATCTGAATTAATTAGTTAATTAATTTCAGTTAATTTTTAATTGATTAATTGGTCAATTAATTCGAAAATTAATTGATTAATTGATTTATTTAATTATTAATTGATTTTAATTAATTATTTAATTATATTTAATTATTTAAAAATGATTTAAAAATTTCGAAAAATAATTTCGAGCTTTAAAATATTATTCTAAATTATTTCCAAGGCTTGATAATTATTATAAAATTATTTCGGAGCCAGAATTGGTCAGCCGAACCCTGTTTATTAACCCGAAATTGATCCAACGACCCGTTTTAATTCCGAAAAATGTTTTAAAAATCATTTTAAATACCCGAAAGCCTATTTATAACCCGAGACTTCTTTATAAATGATTTGTCATTGATTATGTGATGTATTATGTGTTATATCTGACTTGTTGATTGACTATCGGTCTATACATTCAGTGTTTACTTAATTATTGCATAACTTTCAATCCGTTAATCGGATTTGGGTAAAACGAAGGGTAGATAGAAGTATGTGTTGAATAGAATCCTATGAGTTGATGATTGATAGATGCTTATAATATGTGAGCAGAAGGGGCAAGACGTAGGAAAGGGAAACAGGTAGTTGAGGAGTAAAACGATTGTGATTGGAAGCGAGTGCAGGATAGTAAGCTAATACCAGGCAAGTGTTCTGAACTTTCTCGAGATATTGTAGTACTTGATAGTCTTGTTGACATTGCAAGTGCTTTGAAGCACAGAAACCAAAAGCCTGATTTCAGTTATTGTTCTTGAGCCATGAACCATATTCTTTCTAAGCCATTGATTATTGTATACCCAAACACGAACCACAAATCTACGATACCACTCCATAAATACATACAAACTAAATACCAAATACTGAACTGAATTATTTTATACTCAACCCATGGTATCTTATGCTTTGAAAGACCAAATTCTTGAAACCCTGAAATATTGATTCCTTTGTTATCCAATTCTTTTATTACCCAATATCCAAGCCTTGAAAGTACCTTGTTGATCCACACAAGGGTTGAAACCCTTTCATTGTTAAACACTCACTGTTTTTAATGATTCTGATTATTGTTTATTATTGTTTAATTTTGTTATTATGTTAGAATTGGATTGTTTTTATAAAATTGTGGACCAGATTCGTGGTCAGACCATATAATGGTCAAGTTAGGCCAATGTGTGCCTTGGATCCAGTAGTTAGAGCAATGCTGTGTGCTTTGCTCGGGGTTAGTGCGTGACTGATCAGCAGCCTAACCTTGGTTTTAAAATAAAAGTATAGTATCCAATTCTAAATCATAATCCATTATTAACTTGATATCATAACCATATTCACTTGATGATCATTATTCTCAGTTTTGTCATTATGACTTGCTGAGCTAGTTAGCTCATTTGTGCAATTTTGTTTATACTATTTCTAGTTAAAAAGGAACCAGTTGGTAGCAAGGATCCCCAGTCCAGTGCGAGAGCTAGGGATTAAGGCTGTTGAAGCTGAGCTAGTAGGCTTCTTTTGGAATAATGTAAATTTATAAAAGTTTGTAATATGTCTAATACTCAGTTTGAGTTTGAATGGTTGGGATTTAATCGGTATGTAATATATTAGTGTGTTTGGCTTGTGTGCATACTTTAACCTGTTGTGATCCGTGGTAGTTGGTAAGTAGGGTCACTGTATATTATTATTATTATTATCTTTATTATTGTTATAAGCAGGTTGTAAACAGTGTGTGTGTGGACCCCAAACTTCTGACCCGGGTTTGGAGGGCGCCACAATTCTGTTATGAGGTTATTTTATGGAGAAAATGGAATCATACATGAGTTTTCAGCAACAAGGACTCCACAACAAAATAGAGTGGTGGAAAGAGAGAACATATCTCTTATTGAAGCTGCAAGGACAATGCTATAAGAATCAAAGTTACCTGCTTACTTTTGGGCATATGTTGTAAATACTTCATGCTACACTCAGAATATTTCTTTGGTTAATCAAGAAAAATGCATGACTCCTGATCAACTATTTAAGAACAGGAAACCAACACTAAACTTTCTTCATGTCTTTAGTTGCAAATGCTATATATTAAGGAATCAAACTAAGCAGCATGGAAAGTTTGATGTCAAAGCAGATGAAGGTATTTTTTTTGGGTATGCAGTTGGAAAAGCATACAGAGTCTACAATATAAGAACCAACATTGTTATGGAATCTGTACATGTTGTCTTTGATGATAAGAAGATTGAAGGACTGCAAGATGAAGGTTTCCATGAAAGCCTCAAATTTGACAAGGTTCAGATGAACTGTGATGGTAGTGATGATGAAAGTGATCAAGAAATTATCTCTAAGGATTATGCAGAAAAGTCAACAACAAATGAAGCACACAATTCAATATCCGTCGAGATATAAAGTGCATCATCCGTTGAAAGACAAACTACATCATCCGTCGAAAGACAAAGGTCAACATCCGTT
The DNA here is from genome assembly GCF_009905375.1 of Apium graveolens. NCBI lineage: Eukaryota > Viridiplantae > Streptophyta > Magnoliopsida > Apiales > Apiaceae > Apium > Apium graveolens. The sequence continues at coordinate 267,949,685 of NC_133655.1, read as the reverse complement.
GAGCCATCAATAGGAGTTGAAAGTCAAAATGGATCACATACAGAAAGGACCCAACTTCAATTCAAAGATCCACAAACTCAGGGGGAGTTTCCTCTAATCAAAACTCAGTCACACATCAAGAAAACTATGAGGCCTCTTCATCTAGCACTAATCTACCAGAATAAAGAAAATGGACTAGAGATCACCCATTTGAACTGATTATTGGTGATGCATCTTTAAGAGTGCAAACAAGAAAAGCAACTCAAGAAGAATGTCTGTATAGAAGCTTCCTATCTCAAGAAGAACCAAAGAAGGTAGAAGAAGCTTTGTTGGATCCTGATTGGGTTTTAGCTGAACAGGAAGAGCTAAACCAATTTGAAAGGAATAAGGTATGGAAGTTGGTACCCAAACCTAAAGATAAGAATCATATTGACACCAAATGGGTATTCAAAAACAAGATGGATGAAAATGGCATAGTAGTCAGGAACAAAGCTAGATTAGTTGTTAAGGGCTATTGTCAACAACAAGGAATAGATTTTGATGAGACATTTGCTCCTGGTGCAAGAATTGATACCATCAGAATCATTCTAGCCTATACAGCTCATGCCAATTTCAAGGTCTATCAAAATGGATGTTAAAAGTGCATTATGAATGGAGATTTGAAGGAGGAAGTATATGTTAGTCAGCCTCCTGGTTGTGAAGACCCCAACTTTTCAAATTATGTCTACTATCTTTTGAAAGCACTGTATGGTTTGAAGCAAGCACATAGAGCCTGGTATGACACATTATCAAAGTTTCTTTTAGAAAATCATTTCAGAAGAGGTACTGTTGACAAAACTCTTTTCTTTAGAAATGTTAATGGCTCTAGTATACTTGTTCAGATTTATATAGATGATATTATATTTGTCTCTATTGAATGAGAAACTTTGCAAAAAGTTTGCCAAATTGATGCAAAGTAAATATGAAATGAGCATGATGGGAGAACTAACTTACTTTCTTGGTTTACAAGTTAAGCAAGTTAGTGATGGAATATTCATTAGTCAAACCAAATGTATTTATGATCTTTTAAAGAAGTTTGACTTAAATGATTGCTCATTTGAAAAAACTCATATGGTCACTGCTACTAAACTAGAATTGAACACTAAAGAAAAGTCTATGGACATTTCAAGTTATAGAGACATGGTGGCTCACTTTTATATATAACAGCTAGTAGGACAGATATAATATTTGCTACTTATCTTTGTGCTAGATTTCAAGCTGTACCTAGAGAATCTCATTTAGTAGTTATTAAAAGAATTTTCTTATATCTCAAAGGAACACCGAAACTTGGCATTTGGTATCCTAGAGATTCTGATTTTTATCTAATTGGTTATTCAGATGCAGATTATGCAGGTTGTGAGATTGATAGAAAAAGTACAAAAGGAACCTGTCAATTTTTAGGAAACAAGCTAGTGTCATGGTTTAGTAAGAAACAAAATTCAATCTCTACTTCTACAGCTGAGGCTGAATATATTGATGCTGGAAGTTGTTGTGCACAGATTTTATGGATAAAAAATCAATTATTGGATAATGGTCTACATAAAGACAAAATTCCAATTTTGTGTGACAACACGAGTTCCATTGCTATTACTGAAAATCATGTGCAACATTCAAGGACCAAGCACATTGACATCAAGTACCACTTTATTCGAGAACATGTCATGAATGGTATTGTGGAACTTCATTTTGTTTCAAGTGAGAAGCAACTTGCAGACATCTTTACCAAGCTACTTGATGAGTCCACCTATACTAGGTTGATAAGTGAGTTAGGTATGCTTAATTATTCTTAAATTGTTTTGATGTCTGAGCAATTTGAAATGCAGCCAGAATCAAATTTGATTTTTCCATAAAGATGAAATTTTGGCTAAGTCAAAATTTACATCTCGACGGATGTTCATTATCCGTCGAAAATGAATATCCGTTAAATTTTATTATTTGTTGAAAAATCAAATATTATTCTGGGTACTTTTTATCTCGATGGATATTTGGTTAATCCATATTCATCGAATTACTTTAATCATAGTCGTTAATTCCATACCTTATCCGTCGATTTACTTATAGTATGTAAGTATATGTCGATGGATAATCACTCAAATTTCTACATTTTATATTATTTTTAAAAGGCTATTTTGGGCAAATTTTATTGGGCACTTTACTGTAATTTTTAATTTTTACTTGTTTATTTCTGAGAAAGTATAAAAGCCCTCTTTCACTTTTCATTTTACTTATATCTTTCTCAAAGCATTTTACTCTCTTCTTCTCTAAAGTAAAAACCCCTTTCTCTGTAACTACTATCAATCACAACAATGGCACATGTAGTCAAAATCATGTCTCAATCAGGATTTGTGTATGAAAAGAACAACTTTGTAGCACTGGTAAACTAGGAGATTGTTGCTTCTGAGGACTATCACAAGATGATGGACTTCATTTGAAGTTGCAAACTAAGTTATGCAATGCATGAATCTCCTGTTATCTACTGTGAGGTTGTAGAGGAGATTTGGACTACTGCAGTGTACAACTCAAAATATAAGACCATTGACTTCTCTCTTAAAGGTAATGACCATTGTATTAACTGTGATAAAATTCAAGCATGCTTAAATTTCCTGAAAAGAACACACTTGTCCAACACACAGACACAGAGGTGAGCAACATGCTATGGGTTAATCTCTCAATCCTGCCAAGTTAGGTGAGGTTAGGAGAATGGGCCTTAGAAAAGAGTGGATCTTTCTCTGTGACTCTTTTATTAAAGCATTTTCTGGAAAAATTAGTAATTTTGATGATGTCACTTACTCTATGGTCAATATGCTTTACATGCTTTTAAGTGATAAGTATTTCAACTTCAGTAGTTCTGTCATGTATGAACTAGGTTATAAGTAAGGAGACATTAAGAAGAGGTCTAAAAATATATACCATGCTAGATTTCTTATGATGATAGCAAACCATATGTTTAAAGACCTCTTAATTGAGAACCCAACAAATAATCTTGATTGTTGGGTCCAAAAAAAGAGGGTTCTTGATGATCTTAACAGTAACAATCTCCATAGTGAGGTACCTCTCAATTTCTTGCCAATCATGGAGGCACCTCAGGTAAGTGAGGTAAATGTTTCTATCTCTACCATTCCTCAACCTCAAATTTCTTTGCAAACAACTATGTCTATGGCATCTATGATAGTGACCAAACAGATGCCTACCCAAGCCAAAAAATCCAAAATTTCTTAATCCAAGTCAAAGAAACCCCACTCTAGTTCCTCTCAAAAGAGACTGGTTTTAAAACCTACCAAAACTCAAGAGGGGAGTGTGAAGGGTGGTGAGACAGGTGAGGGACAGGGTGAACATCAAAGAAACCCTAAGGATAAGGAGAGTGAGGTTTGCGTGACCCAAAACAACCACACTGCAGTTTCCCAACAAACTGTAGTTCTTAATAACGAAATAAGCTCATTACTAGTTGCATCCTCCCAAAAGGATGTGACTATTGAAACAAGCTCTCAGCCAAGAGCACAGACCAAAAAGGGAAGGGGCACAGACTGTGACGCCCTCCATACCCGGGGTCTAGATTTGGGGGTCACTAGCCAATAAACCATAATAAAATAATCACAGCGAAATAAGATACTAAATATGACCCCTTACATGCAACTGGATCGATCACAGGTTATAGTATGGAACAGGCACTAATACAAACCAACTGTTATTACAAACCATAAGTCTAATTAGTTTTACAAATTATTCAAAATTTTATTACAAACCTCTAGACTAGTTAAGTGTCCCAAACTGTCTATGTTAGGTCACACACACTGTAGAAGGGGGTTGAATACAGTGTTTATCACAATCAAATCGAATTAAAGAACACAAGTAACAGAAAATAAACTTTATTAAACTTTGTTACAATATTGAACTATCCTCCCTCAGTGATGAACAGATTATCACGAGAGCTGCTAGGGTTATAATAAATAATAACTTCGATTATGATAACACATATAGTGTAAACCCTATGTCTGTGTTTATATACTACACAGTTACAAGATAATCGCTAATTGATATTGAATATGATTCTGTATCCTAAAATATATCAATTAGATATCTTCTTTTCCAAGTCTTCTATCTTCCATAGAAATCTTCTCTATGCATATCTCTTCTTTATTTAGTCTTGATCTTCTTTCCTTTCAATCAGCATTTCCTTAACTGTTCGCCCTCCCGCACTTAAGTTCTGATATCCATCTTCTGACAATTATCTTCTGATAATTTAAGTACTGATATCCTTAAGTTCTGACTTCCAGTAAGTGCTGATTTCAGTAAGTACTGATATTTCCTGTTTGTTAAGATCTGAAAACTAAACATGAAACACATTAGACGTGACATCTCAAATATATCTAACAATCTCCCCCAACTTGTAAATTAGCATAAAATACAAGTTCAATATATATTTGATGATGTCAAAAACATTAAGTACAAATGCACATGAGAATTTGACTAAGAAACTACAACTTACAGTACTTGTAGCTTTTACCATCCTTAAAGTCTAATATCAGCTTTAGCCTGTATGTTCTTCAGAATTTAGCAGTTGCAGTCCCTGACTTCATTATATGATCTCTTTAATATTAGGAGTTGTCCTGAGATAATTCTTCAAAAGACGTCTCTCAGCATATGCAAGTTCATTCAACATCCTCCTTTTGGCTTCTTTTAGCTCAGTTATATCTTCACTTGTCTGAAAGATAGCAGCTCTTAGATCATTGATTTTTGCCTTTCTTATATCCTCATTAAGTCTGATATAATAGGCTTTGTCTGATTCTATATTGAATTCAACAGCCTTATAACCCAGAAAGGTAGTAACAATCTTTGCAGTGTTAGGCTTCATTTCAACAATTTTTCCATCATGAGCTCTGTACTTAGGATAGTATGAGCTATCAGACTTTATCCTGTAGAGTTTCTTCTGTCTCTCAATATTAGACCTTAAGAATTTGGCAGCATCATCTGTAGACTTGTTCTTTACTTGAAGCAAATATAGCACATGTTCCAATTCTTCATAGTACTTCAAGTTAATAGCATCCTGCCTAATCTAGAATACCCTCCCATCTATCATGAAATATAACATAACCTGTTCTTTCAGTGCAGAGTGGTAAACCATCTGTACAGACTCTAATTGATCTAATCTTTCAGGAGTTGTGCCTATTCCTGGTTCAGACAGAGATGTAGGATCTAGAGTTGTGTTGCTTACTCTTCTTTTATTAGCATTTCCCAAACCAGTTTTATCTCTTGCCTCCTTTCCTAGAAGCAATCTACTTTAAAAACCTCTTGATGTACACTTCAGAGTTTGAGCAGATTGTTTAGCTTGGATGAATCCTGGTAGAGTAATTGAAGGTTTAACATGAGCAATTTCAGAGGTTATTCCCTTATCTTCTGATGTCAAGCTAACTTGAGATGTGTCAGAGGTTGCTTGCTTCCTTGTAGCATCTGAATTTACTAACTCCTGACTTTGAACAACTTGAGCTCTGTCAGAGGTTGTTTGAGAATCTTTCTTGTTCTTCAAAATCAGATCAGTATCTTCATCAGCATCTATTTGTTCATCCATAGTTGGCATGTAAACCCTTACAGGTTCATCAACTTTACCTTTGCCCTTAAACTTTGGATCATACTCCACTTGTGATTTGGCTTTAGATGCCTTAGCACTTGTTCTTTCTTTAATCACAATGCCTTTAGCCTGTGGAGGTTTCTTTGCTGTTACAGAAACTTTAGACTTAGATTGTGACTTATCAATTGCAGCTTTCAGTCTAGCTTCTTCTTCTTCCAGCATTTCAAGATCCATCCCTGGATTTTCTTTAAGAAACAGCTTCTTTGAGAACTCTTCATCAAGATCTTCAGGATTGACTAGAACTTGTTTACTTGAGCTTGATTTCTTGCCAGCATCAGAACTTAGTATTTGACTTGTAGTTCTGTCTTTCTGTAATGAAGAGCCTTCGCTTTTTCTTTGACCTCCACCCATTTCAGAGTTTCCCTGATCTTCATTTTCATCATCTTTTTCTTTCTGTGATGTAGTAGACTTGCATTTGGACTTAATTACTTTCTCCCCCTTTTTGGCATCATCAGGAAGAAGCAGGGAGACAAGCAATTCCACAGAATTTTGAAGTTTATTAAGCTGAACTTGTTGAGCAACTTGATTTTGTAAAATTTGAGAAATCTGAGCTTGCTGCTTGTCTTAAGACTTTTTAATAATTTCTAAACGGTCAAAGTTAGGCTTGAAAAACCTCTGCTTCTCTACTTTGATCTTCTCTGCATCCTCTAGCAATGTATTTCAAATTTTGTCCAGCTGGGCGTGAGTTGCTGAGTGTTGACCTTGAAGGTGCCTTGTACTCAGTGCTGTAACTCTAAGATGTGTCTTGAAATCATCATTGGCAAACATCTCACCGGCCTTTGTCAGATGCTCAGAAAGAACAACTGCATTAGGGACAAATTCAACATTATTCCAGTCTTGGATCCACTCTTGCCCTCTTTTAGTCTCACTCCAAGGAACTGGAGGAGCCCTTTCTACATACTTCTCGATAAAAGCAGCCTTAGAAGCTGGTGGTAGAGGAGCATGTCCAGAAGGACCGACTGCATCAGCATCTACATTAACATCAGCTTCATCAGAGTTTGCAGCAGGCAGTGCAACAGAGGTGGCAGAATCTTCACTATCATCATCTTCTGATAAAATGACTGTATGAGAAGCAATTTGAGATTCATCTCCAAGATCATCAGAATTTAGTACTAGAGTGGCTGGAGGAGTGTGCTGAGAAAGTTGTATAGTTGGTGGAGCTTCTAGATACAAAACCTGAGGCACTTTCAAGTTATGGATGTTAATTTCATCACTTGGCCCCTGGTTATCAGCATGTACTGGAGATACTGGAGGTATGGGAATATGAGTTGTTTCTGGCTCATAAAGTGGAGAGTGATGAGTTGCATGAAGGTCTGGATCAGCACTTGGAGAATTGTGAGCTTCAACAGGGTCTTGTGAAATCAGAGATTCCTGACCCCCTTTCTTAGCTGTTGCTTCCATTCCTTTACCAGAATCTGCAGGTCTTTTTGCTAATATTTTAAATCTTTTTACTTTTGAAGAGACTATAGGAGCTGTATCATCAGAATTAATTGTTCTAGGCCTTTTCAGGGACCTAGAACTCTCAGTCTCTGTAGCTTTCTGAGAAGAGACTTTCTCAGCTGCAGAAACAACAGGTTCTGTAGGTTGAACCTGTGCCTCATCATTTGATTCATCTCTCAAGATGATCCTCCTTCTTTTCTGTTGTGAAACTTTCTTAGATCTTGATGTTGTTGCTCTAGCAGAAGAAGGTTGCACTGGATGTGCCGAAGGTTTAGATGATTGTGATGGCTTGAAATAAGTCCTGATTGAGGGTTGAGCAGATTGAGGTTGAGAAGTTTGAGGTGTTTGTGTAGATGTGGTATGTTCTGATGGCAGTTGTGGTGGCTGGGATGTGTTGGTGGGTTGAACATTAGGGTAAACAGATGTATAGGTTTGAGGATCAGCATTTACCAGTATCTGTTTCACTAAACGAGGTATCTATAAGGGTCTAACCACTTGTTTTTTTATGTCAATATTTAGCCAGTCATTAAAAGCCCTTTTTGCAAGCTTAAAAGGTGGAATTAAATCAGTGGTAGGTTGGGGCTTATCAGCACAACAAAAAGAATATATAAGCTGACAGAATCTAGCAAAGTATACTACATTCCTATCCTCTGTCATCCTATCCCCTATGAAACCTAACACAGCCCTTGCAAAATCAAAGTGAGTTTGATGAATAAGAGCATACCCGATTTGTTGACTCATGATTGGAATGGTATCAAAGTTGGAGCACTTACTGGCGAATGCCTTAGTGATACAATCGAAGAAAAATCTCCATTCCTTCCTGATATTTGCTCTTTTCAATTGTCCAAGCTTTCCCAAACTTGTCTCATATCCCAAACTGGCCATTAGCTGCTGTAGAACAGGGACCTCCACAGTTGAGAATATACAGCCTTCTGGTAAGTGTAGAGCTTTACGAACGGCTCCAGGAGTGACCACATGCTCAACATCATTTACTTCAAATACGATGCTTGGAGTACCAGTAGCACCACCATCATCAAAAATCCCAGTTCGCCAAAACGTCAGTACTTGTTGGCTTGAAATGGTTTGAGGTTGGGTCAAAGCATACCCAATCTCACTATTTGCTAAGAAATCTTGCACAAAGTGCAAATCTGATGGAGCTTCAGCCTTGTTCAAGATTGCAGCATAGTTATTTGGTGCAAACTTGGCTCCATCAACAATTAAATCCTTGGGGCCCATCAGAAATAAGTGAAAATTTTGAGTTTCTGAAAGGTGTTCGAGAAAATGCATGTGTGATAAATCGTCAGAAAATAGTGAGTGTCTAAGAGTAAAAGGAGAGAGATAGAGTATAAAAGTGAATAAAAGATTTTACAATCTTTTCTCTCTTTTACTTATACATGGTAAAAGATAACCGTTGAGATGAATATGAACCGTCTTTGGACACCTGTCAGGCATGCAGCAGTAAAAAAATAATTAATGGGCACGGGTATTCAGTAATCATTACTTATCACATGCAGTTTTTCAAGGAGAAAAACCGTCCCACTAACCAAGTAATCCCAGTAATCAAGGAATCCCATTTAAACAATTATTATGATAAAATAATCCCATTTAAGAATAACCAAAAATAAACCAAGAAAATAAACACTACCACGTGAGCAACACAACTTGATTATTATCAGAGTATAAAGGGTCATCAGAATATGAAACAACTTAGAGACAAAATCTTGAAATAAAGTAAAATTTCATTAATACATTAACCGAATACATATCATGAAACTTAAATTACATGCAGAAAATTACAAGATTGCCCTAGTCTAGAATCCCTAACATCAACAGCCTTAGTCCTAGTCTAAAAGACTGACAAAGCTGACAATGAAGAGAAACAGGAGGATAGCAATTAATTTTTCTTCCTATCTTCAATAAAAAGAATAGCAAGACGAATGATTCTCTCCTGCTGACAACGAAAATGGAAATGAAGATCTCTTTGAACAATCAACAAATCATTTTTAATGATTTCTAGAAATTGAATCTAGAGATTAGAAGGAATGTTGTTGATAGGATAACAAGTTGGAACTCCATTGTTCCAAACAGTCACCTTGTCTGAGCCATAGCAGTAAAACCACCCAAACTGAGTCAGTGTTTGAGAGAAGAAAGAATTGGTTTTTACTGAAGGATTATCAGTCAGTTATATAGACAAGGGAAGACCAAGGGATGCAGGAAATGTGAAACGAAAAGAAGTAAAGCCTCATCTCTCTAGACCGGTGAGTAATTATGACAGCCATTGGAAGCTTAAAACAGGAGTTAATGAGCACAAGAAACAAGTAAAAATTACTGTGCATATACGAGTACCACTAACCCAAATTATTTTGACTGTTTATATCTCACCCAGACATATTCTGATTTTAAATATGACTGTTTCAGATTTAACCATAAATAAGTTAAGTAAAGAATCATGATTTAATATCAGAACTTAGACTTATATCAGAACTTAACAGTCATCAGAACATGGCTCCTTAACTCGAAAAGTGAATGTTTTATTCCTGTAGTTCTTCACACAAGTACGGATATTGTTTCATCAGAACTTCTATCAGAACTAAAGAACACACTGTAGAAGGGGGTTGAATACAGTGTTTATCACAATCAAATCGAATTAAAGAACACAAGTAACAGAATACAAACTTTATTAAACTCTGTTACAATATTGAATTGTCCTCTCTCAGTGATGAACAGATTATCACGAGAGTTGCTAGGGTTATAATAAATAATAACTTCAATTATAATAACACATATAGTGTAAACCCTATGTCTGTGTTTATATACTACACAGTTATAAGATAATCGCTAATTGATATTGAATATGATTTTGTATCCTAAAATATATCAATTAGATATCTTCTTTTCCAAGTCTTCTATCTTCCATAGAAATCTTCTCTATGCATATCTCTTCTTTATTTAGTCTTGATCTTCTTTCCTTTCAATCAGCCTTTCCTTAATTGTTCGTCCTCCCGCACTTAAGTTCTGATATCCATCTTCTGACAATTATCTTCTGATAATTTAAGTACTGATATCCTTAAGTTCTGACTTCCAGTAAGTGCTGATTTCAGTAAGTACTGATATTTCCTGTTCGTTAAGATCTGAAAACTAAACATAAAACACATTAGACATGACATCTCAAATATATCTAACAGTCTATCTGGAAAACACACCAAACTATCTACAAGCACACAACCTCTGGTCAGACCTGGAACTTAAGCTTGCCCTGGCCTAGCTGAAAGAATCAGGATATGAAAAAAGTAGGAGCGAAAGAAATGCTCAGCAAGCAGTAAATAGCTTATGATTTAAAACAACAACGACAATATATCTGATGAACAAAACCAAACCACAATACCTGAACAGTATCATAAACTGATATATATTTGATAATAAACAACATTTGTAATATATTTTATTTTGGGATTGGAATCCTCGAATGACGGTGTGTTACCGTCGGTGATCAGCCGCGGAGCAACACCGGTATGCCGAAGCATATCCAACTAAACAAAAAGGTACCCTAGGCACATATCATCCTAGCAAGGTGTTATATCCTGTACAACACATAGCTCACACTGGACCGCCGCCACGACCTCTTACGCAACCATCCAACCCATAAAAACAATTTTCCGTCAAAGGAGTCGAATCAAATGACATCCTTAATAATATAACTCCCCATTTCTCATGGTCCGGAGTTAACTCAACAACCAATGGTGAAATAACCAGAACAATTAGTTATTCGCTAATCTCAATTCAAAGCTTCACTGTATAGAATAATTTATAGCGAAATGTAAAAACATTTAACTATTCTGAACTTAGAATAGTAGAGAAATTGAAAGAATAAATTCAGAGTCAATATCGCTTGATTGATAAGTGAAGATATAAATACTTGCATAATAAGATTCGAAATAAACGTCACTAGAATGATAAGTGAAGTTAGGGTACTTGCCTGGTATGCTCGATAATCTCTTACTATATCTCAGCCTATAGCTGTTGGCTACTATCTCCGTCTAACACTTGACCGCACTCCTTGCTACTCGATTCTATAAACAAAACGACTATCTTAATTGACAAAACCAAACTCAATCGACGTAACTATACGTCTTGACATCTACCCGATCGTTTATAATTATGCATGGCATTTTAAACTGTAAACAGATAGCATGCATATCATATAGCACGTAATCATGGTATTCGTATAACACGTAATCACATACTTCATGTAACACATAAGTCAGATCATTAAAAGATAGGTCTCAGTGCGTTCAGAATGAAAATCAGGTCAATAATAATACTTACGGATCATATACCGACTCAAACTGATATACAAATCAAATGCCATTGCAATACAAAAGAAATTAGGACTTAAAAGTATTTTTATTGAAAGCGTAATAATTTACTTAGTCTATACGCGTTCGTTTCGTATTAAACGGACGAACGGTTTAATTATGATGAATAAAATAAGAAATAAATAGAATTAAATTAATTAATAATCATATTAATTGACTTTTAAATATCAAAATATAATTTTTACAAGTCTAAAAATAATTTTTAGGAATTATTTGAAGTAATTATAAATAATTTACATCTATTTAATTATTTATAAATAAAATTAACTGATTAAATGATTTTTAATCAATTAATTGAATTCATAAATACTTAACTAAAATGAATTATAAATAATTAAATCAAATTAGATTTTTGAAAATAATAAAAGAAAATAATTTTAGGAATTTAACATAATTCAGAAAATAATTTTTAGAATTTAAAATAATACCTAAATGATTTTTGTAAATAAAAGAAATGAATTTTAAAAAAATGAAATTGAATTTTTGAATTAAAATAAAGAAAAATCTGGAAAGCAGTTTAGGGGCAAGGGGGTTAGGTTTGGGTGGATTGAATCCGGGTTTTAGACAAAGAAAACGGGTCGGGTTGGGGCTTCAACCGGGTTGCCAAGAACTTCGGTTGAAGGTCGAACGGAATCTGGGTTTTTTCCCCAAAAATCGGCGACTTCGCCGGAGTCCGGCGAATTCCCGGTGCCTGCAACCCCCCCCCCATTTTAACACTCGTTCTTCTTGTTTCTTTCTTCAAATCAATACAATACAACCCCTGCATCTCAGTTACCCATTCAACAGCAACAATCGATCAGGGATTCACTCGATCCGGCCAAAAAACCGAACAACCGCGGCGGTGCTCCGGCCAGACTTCGGGTTTGGCAAATTTAACATCAAATTCACAGTTTTATACATAAAAATAAAGCTTGTAAAGCCTGCAATCACTCCCAAAATCAAAACAAATAACCATATCACAGATAATTCAGAACAAGCAAAAATAAGAACACTTAACCCCCTAAACTCGATTCGATCAATATGCAAACAAACAACTTAAATTTATACATGAATCGACTATAAACAAAGTCGTGAATCTAATGGAATCATCAAAATCAACTAACAATCAGTCAATAATCCAGAAAGTTCAAGAATCAAATCGAACTATATAAACTTCGACTTTACAAATAACTCAACCTTAAATCGAAATATTTATACCGAAAGATCGGCTGTGAATCAAGCTTCAATTTGACTACTCGAGTGTCCGATATGGTTTACTAAATCGATCGAAATCAGGGATTGAAGTTGTAGAAGAAATTTCACCCCCAAAACTCAAGGGTTTGTTCTTGATTAATCCTATTTTCTGAAATTTTATTAAAATAACATCAATAAAACTAATATTAATCAGCTATTTATATTTTTACAAAAATTATACCCCAAAATAAATTAAGGGTGTTTTTATCCCCTAATTATAATAATTAGGGCCCCAAAATAATAATTACGGGGAATAATTTTAAAAAGGATAAAATACAAAATTAATGTCAAAATTCCCCAAAAATTGCGAATAATTCAAAAATACAAAAATAAAGGGTATTTGAAATACGAATAATTTTATAAAAATAAAAACACAGATTTTGTGAGTTTTATCGTTCCGGTGGGGTCCCGGTCCGTTGATTTTTGAAAAACAAAAACGTTTCCTAAATTACCAGAAAAACCCGATAACACATAAAATGCATTGAAATACACGTAAAATGAAATAAAACGAGTACCTTAATAAAGACGTTAATAAATACACATCCCGATTACGGATAAAGTCATATAATTGCAGTTTAAACGTATATTACTCAATCGAAAAATTTTCTGGCCCGCACCAAAACACACATAACAGCTATAACATCTAATATCATGGCAATAATTACTCTAAATTTATAAAACACATAATATTTATTTATTTAACACATAATTTTCCCGGATATTACATCATTCCCCCCTTAACAGGATTCTGTCCTCAGAATCAGCCTAGGAAAACAAATGAGGATACTTGGATCACATTTCACTTTCCAACTCCCAGGTCGACTCTTCAACCTTGGGATTTCTCCACAAGACTCGCGCTAAAGATACAGACTTATTCCTAAGCACTCTTTCTTTCTTATCTAAAATCTGCACTGGTTGCTCGACAAAAGATAAATCTGGCAGAAGCTCGATTGGCTTGTATTATATCACATGATTGGCATCAGTCAAATAACGCTTCAATATCGATACATGGAACACATTGTGAATATGCTGCATGTGAGGTGGTAACGCTAACTCGTAAGCAACCTTTCCCACACGCCTCAAAATCTCAAAAGGGCCAACATAACGCGGACTCAGCTTTTCTTTCTTCCCAAATCTTGATAAACCTTTCCAAGGTGAAACCTTCAATAGCACTGCTTCACCAACTTCAAATTCCATATCCTTTCTGGAAGGATCAGCATATTTGCGTTGACGATCTTGAGCTGCCACTAATCTTTTTTCGAATGAGTTATATTTTCTCCTTTGTCTGCTGGATCAATTTTGGACCCAAAATCTTTCTCTCACCAACCTCATCCCAACATATTGGAGATCTACATCTTCTCCCGTACAAAGCTTCGTAAGGCGGCATCCCAATACTGGCATGATAACTGTTGTTGTAGGAGAATTCAATTAATGGCAGATGTTCGTCCCAACTTCCTTCAAAATCTAGCGCACATACCCTTAGCATATCTTCTATAGTCTGAATCGTCCTTTCACTTTGACCGTCTGTCTGCGGATGATACGCGGTACTCATGTTCAGCTTCGTTCCGAGACAATCTTGAAAACTTCTCCAAAATCTTGAATTAAATCGAGGATCTTTATCTGAAACTATGGATACCGGAACTCCATGTCGTGTCACAATTTCCTTAAGATATAGCCGTACCAATTTATCCATTGAGAATCTCTCGTTGATAGGAAGAAAATGCGCTGACTTTGTCAATCTGTCGATAATAACCCAAATAGCATCATGATTTGCCCTGGTCCTCGGTAATCTAACTACAAAATCCATCTCTATATGCTCCCACTTCCATTCTGGAATGTCCAATGGTTGTATCAGTCCACTGGGTCTTTGATGTTCTGCTTTGACTCGCTGGCAAGTGTAACACTTACTTACCCATTCTGCAATTTCCTTCTTCATGCTTGGCCACCAAAATTTTTCTCTTAAGTCTCTGTACATCTTCGTACTTTCGGGATGAATTGAGTATCTGGAGTTGTGAGCGTCTCGAAGAATTTTATCTTTCAGCTCGGCTACGTCGAGTATCCATATTCTGGAATAAAATCTTAATATTCCTTTATCATCCTTTTGACTCCCTATCTCTTCTCCTGTCAAAATGTCTCGTTCATGGCTCATTACTTCTTCCTGACATCTTCTTATCTTCTCTAACAGTTCTGGTTGAAAAGACATTGCACACAATACCTCTGTAGACATACTTGGGATACTGACCTCTATTTCCAGCTTCTCAAATTCCTTGATCAATTCCTCGGATGAAGTTATCATGTTTCACCTTTCTTTTCTGCTCAGAGCGTCTGCCACCACATTTGCTTTACATGGGTGATAGTTGATGGTACAGTTGTAATCCTTGATTAGTTATAACCATCTTCTCTGCCTCATATTTAATTCCTTCTGGGTGAAGATATACTTCAAACTCTTATGGTCCGTGTAGATCTCGCACTTTTCTCCATACAAATAATGCATCCATATCTTCAATGCAAACACTATAGCTGCCAACTTAAGATCATGTGTTGGATACTTTTCTTCATGTGGTTTCAACTGTCTTGAAGCGTAGGCTATCACCTTGTCATGCTGCATCAAAACACATCCCAATCCTTTGTACGACGTGTCACTGTAGATCACAAAATTTCCTTGTTCATCTGGAAAGACTAACACTGGAGAAAATACTAATCTATTCTTTAATTCTTGGAAATTCTCCTCGCACTTCTTGTCCCATTCAAATTTCTAGTTCTTCCTGGTGAGCTTTGTCAAAGGCGTAGCTATCTTTGCAAAATCTTGCACGAATCTTCTGTAGTAACCTGCTAATCCCATGAAACTTCGTACTTCCGTTGGTGTTTTTGGCCTCTCCCAGTTGATTATGGCTTCAATCTTTGCTGGATCCACTTCCACTCCTTTATTTCTAATCACGTGCCCAAGAAATCGTACTTCTTTTAACCAAAATTGACACTTGGAAAACTTTGCGTACAATTTCTCTTGTCGCGGTATCTCCAGAACTATCCTCAAGTGCTCTGCATGCTCTTCTTCTATTTTAGAATAGATCAAAATGTCATCTATGAACACGATCACGAATTTATCCAAATACTTCTTGAATACTCGATTCATCAGATCCATGAAAGCTGCCGGTGCGTTGGTTAATCCAAATGCCATCACTAGAAACTTATAATGCCCATATCTGGTTCTGAATGCGATCTTCAGAATGTCTTCAGGCTTGATCTTCAGTTGATGATATCCAGACCTTAAATCTATCTTAGAAAACCATACAGCGCCTCTCAATTGGTCAAATAAATCATCGATCCCTGGTAACGGGTACTTATTCTTAATGATCAGCTTATTCAGTTCTCGATAGTCAATACACAGTCGCATACTCCCGTCCTTCTTTTTGACAAACAGTACTGGTGCACCCCATGGGGATACACTGGGTCTTATAACTCCTTTCTCTAAAAGATCTTGCAGCTAAGTTGCCAATTCTTTCATCTCCACTGGTGTCATCCGATACGGAGCTTTAGAAACTGGTTCTGTTCCGGGTGCTAGATCAATCGCAAATTCAATTTCTCTGTCGGGAGGTAATCCTGGAAGATCGTCTGGAAAGACATCTGGAAATTCGTTAACAACTGGAATCGCTTCTAGTGCTGGAACTTCTTTGTTGGTGTCTACCACATGGGCCATATACGCTTCACAATTCTGACGCAATAACTTCTTCACTTGAGCTATCGTTAAGAACTTCTTCTCTTGCTTATTTCCTCGAAATACCACCTTCTTCTTACTACCCAATGTCTGAAGTCTTACCTTCCTATTCTTACAATCAATCTGAGCATTATTTTCGGACAACCAATCCATTCCTAAGATAACATCAAATTCTCCCAACTTAAAAGGTATCAAGTTGGCATGAAAATGATGTCCTCCTATCTCAATATCACATCTCGGGCATACTCGGTCGACGGAAACTTGATTCTTATTAGATAATTCTATCATTAATGCTTGTTCTAACAATTTAACTTCGCAATGCAGTTTATCGACAAAATCTTGAGAAATAAATGACCTTGTAGCTCCAGAATCAAATAAAACTTTAGCATCTATGGAGTTGACTGGAAGCGTACCTGCAACCACGTCTGAACTCTGAACAGCATCCTTCATAGTCATATTGAATGTCCTAGCCTTGGGCTGGTCCTTTGCTGGTGGTCCTTCAATTCTTGCCACATTAGCTGCTGGTTCAGTTATCTGGCAGTCCCTGGCAATATGCCCCATCTTTCCATATTTAAAGCACACTGTCCCTGATTTCTGAGCTGTAGTCTGACTTCGACACTCATTAGCATAGTGTCCCTTCTGATTGCACTTGTAACACAACACATTAGCCTTACAAATCCCAAAATGCCTTCTACCACAAAACTTGCAGTCTGACGCTGGTGGACGATTGGGCCTCTGCTGATTTGAATTCTGAAAATGATTTCCATTTCCTGGCTGTGGTTTCTTAAATCCCACACTCTTATTATCCTGAAACTCTGCCCTTTTATTGAAACGGCCCTGGAAGTTACCTTGTTGCTAGCTTCCTCCTGAGGTTTCTATTTTCCTTTTCTTTCCATCCTTCCCTTTCTGATACATATCACTCTTACTTTCAATCACCATTGCTTTCTGCACCACTGCCACATATGAAGTTAATTCAAACATGGCCACCCTATTCTGAATCCAAAATCTCAACCCCTGTTCAAACCTTCTTGCTTTCTTTTCATCTGTGTTAACCTGGTCTGGCACGAACCTCGCTAACTCAGTAAACTTAGCTTCATACTCAGCGACAGTAAGATCTCCCCGGGTCAGATTCAGGAACTGGATCTCCATTTGATTCTTCATATACCTCGGGAAATACTTCTCCAGAAACAGCTCGGTAAACCTTTTCCAAGTTATAAACTCACCTCCTTCCAATGCTCGCGTGGATTCCCACCAATAGTTCACCTCGCCCTTCAGAAAGTAGCTTGCAAACTTGGTATTCTGTTCAGTCCCTGCTCCAACTAATTCAAAAGCCTTTTCCATTTCCTTGAGCCATGCATTGGCTTCCACGGGATCAGCACTTCCCTTGAACTTAGGTGGCTTCACAGCTTGAAACTGCTTAAAAGTTACTGCAGGTGGTGTTGCTGCTTGCTGTTGTTGTTGTTGTTGCTGCTGCGTAAGATGTAACATCTACTGCTGCATCAGTCCCAACATCTGGACAATCGCTGGATCTGTCCGACCCTCGGTACGATCCTCTTCTGAATTATTCCTTCTCTTTGGTGCCATTATTCTGGTAAGAAAGCAAGCAACTTATATAATAATATGTCAAGCATTGTGTCAAATATGTAGCAATTCCTTAGCATATCAAAATTCTTAAACATTATCTCTTCCCAAAATATCATAAACTTGCTACCATATTAACACAAGCGACATGATTATCACATAATCCTGCTTATTATCTTGAGAATAATAACACAAAGAAAATTTACTAAGAATTATCCAAACCTTTTAAATCCATGCTCGAAATCTCAAATAAACCCTCAAACAATGGATAGGGTTGCAACACAACCTCCCAAACTCTTTTCCAACACTTCTTACCATTCTCAAAACCAACACAATAGCAAAGAAATAACACAAAAGCCAAGAGCTAAATACAAAATAGGGAACCTGAACAACTTAACTATAACCCATCCCAATAACCTAAATTTAATAAACCATAATAAAATAATCACAGCAGGATAATATACTAAATATGACCCCTTACATGCAACTGGATCGATCACAGGTTATAGTATGGAACAGGCACTAATACAAACCAACTGTCATTACAAACCATAAGTCTAATTAGTGTTACAAATTATTCAAAATTTTATTACAAACCTCTAGACTAGTTAAGCGTCCCAAACTGTCTATCTGGAAAACACACCAAACTATCTACAAGCACACAACCTCTGGTCAGACCTGGAACTTAAGCTTTCCATGGCCTAGCTGAAAGAATCAGGATATGAAAAAAGTATGAGCGAAAGAAATGCTCATCAAGCAGTAAATAGCTTATGATTAAGAACAACAACGACAATATATCTGATAAACAAAATCAAACCACAATACTTGAACAGTATCATAAACTGATATATATATTTGATAATAAATAACATTTGCAATATATTTTGTTTTGGGATTGGAATCCTCGAACGACGGTGTGTTACCGTCGGTGATCAGCCGCGGAGCAACACCGGTATGCCGAAGCATATCCAACTAAACAAAAAGGTACCCAAGGCACATATCAGCCTAGCAAGGTGTTATATCCTGTATAACACATAGCTCACACTGGACCGCCGCCACGGCCTCTTACGCAACCATCCAACCCATAAAAACAATTTTCGTCAAAGGAGTCGAATCAAATGACATCCTTAATTACATAACTCCACATTTCTCATGATCCGGAGTTATCTCAACAACCAATGGCGAAATAACCAGAACAATTAGTTATTCGCTAATCTCAATTCATAGCTTTACTGTATAGAATAATTTATAGCGAAATATAAAAATATTTAACTATTCTGAACTTAGAATATTAGAGAAATTCAAAGAATAAATTCAGAGTCAATATCGCTTGATTGATAAGTAAAGATATAAATATTTGCATAATAAGATTCGAAATAAACGTCACTTGAATGATAAGTGAAGTTAGGGTACTTGCCTGGTATGCTCGATAATCTCTTACTATATCTCAGCCTATAGCTGTTGGCTACTATCTCCGTCTAACACTTGACCGCATTCCTTGTTACTCGATTGTATAAACAAAAGGACTATCTTAATTGATAAAACCAAACTCAATCGACGTAACTATACGTCTTGACATCTACCCGATCGTTTATAATTAAGCATGGCATTTTAAACTGTAAACAGATAGCATGCATATCATATAGCACGTAATCATGGTATTCGTATAACACGTAATCACATACTTCATGTAACACATAAGTCAGATCATTAAAAGATAGGTCTCAGTGCGTTCAGAATGAAAATCAGGTCAATAATAATATTTACCGATCATATACCGACTCAAACTGATATACAAATCAAATTTCATTGCAATACAAAAGAAATTAGGACTTAAAAGTATTTTTATTGAAAGCGTAATAATTTTCTGAGTCTGTACGCGTTCGTTTCGTATTAAACGGACGAACAGTTTAATTATTATGAATAAAATAAGAAATAAATAGAATTAAATCAAATAATAATAATATTAATTGACTTTTAAATATCAAAATATAATTTTTAAAAGTCTAAAAATAATTTTTAGGAATTATTTGAAGTAATTATAAATAATTTACATTTATTTAATTATTTATAAATAAAATTAACTGATTAAATAATTTTTAATCAATTATTTGAATTCATAAATAATTAACTAAAATAAATTATAAATAATTAAATCAAATTAGATTTTTGAAAATAATAAAAGAAAATAATTTTAGGAATTTAACATAATTCAAGAAAAAAAAATTTAGAATTTAAAATAATACATAAATGATTTTTGTAAATAAAAGAAATGATTTTTAAAAAAATGAAATTGAATTTTTGAATTAAAATAAAGGAAAATCTGGAAAACAGTTTAGGGGAAAGGGGGTTAGGTTTGGGTGGATTGAATCCGGGTTTTAGAAAAAGAAAACGGGTCGGGTTGGGGCTTCAACCGGGTTGCCAAGAACTCCAGTTGAAGGTTGACCGGAATCTGGGTTTTTTCCCCAGAAACCGGCGACTTTACCGGAGTCTGGCGAATTCCCGGCGCCTGCAACCCCCCCCCCCATTTTAACACTCGTTTTTCTCGTTTCTTTCTTCAAATCAATACAAAACAACCTCTGCATCTCAGTTACCCATTCAACAGCAACAATCGATCAGGGATTCACTCGATCCGGCCAAAAAACCGAACAACCGCGGCGGTGCTCCGGCCAGACTTCGGGTTTGGCAAGTTTAACATCAAATTCACAGTTTTATACATAAAAATAAAGCTTGTAAAGCCTGCAATCACTTCCTAAAATCAAAACAAACAACCATATCACGGATAATTCAGAACAAGCAAAAATAAGAACACTTAACCCCCTAAATTTGATTTGATCAATCTGCAAACAAACAACTTAAATTTATACATGAATCGACTATAAACAAGGTCGTGAATCTAATGGAATCATCAAAATCAACTAACAATCAGTCAATAATCCAGAAACTTCAAGAATTAAATCGAACTATATAAACTTCGATTTTACAAATAACTCAACCTTAAATCGAAATAGTTATACCGAAAGATCGGCCGTGAATCAAGCTTCAATCTGACTACTCGAGTGTCCGATTTGGTTTACTAAATCGATCGAAATCAGGTATTGAAGTTGGAGAAGAAATTTCACCCCCAAAACTCAAGGGTTTGTTCTTGATTAATCCTATTTTCTGAAATTTTATTAAAATAACATCAATAAAACTAATATTAATCAGCTATTTATATTTTTACAAAAATTATACCCCAAAATAAATTAAGGGTATTTTTATCCCCTAATTATAATAATTAGGGCCCCAAAATAATAATTACGGGGAATAATTTTAAAAACGATAATATAAAAAATTAATGTCAAAATTCCCCAAAAATTGCGAATAATTCAAAAATACAACAATAAAAGGGTATTTGAAATACGAATAATTTTATAAAAATAAAAACACAGATTTTGTGGGGTTTGTCGTTCCGGTGGGGTCCCGGTCCGTTGATTTTTGAAAAACAGAAACGATTCCTAAATTACCAGAAAAACCCGATAACACATAAAATGCATTGAAACACACGTAAAATGAAATAAAACGAGTACCTTAATAAAGACACTAATGAATACACGTCCCAATTACGGATAAAGTCATATAATTGCAGTTTAAACGTATATTACTCAATCAAAAAAATTTCTGGCCCGCACGAAAACACACATAACAGCTATAACATCTAATATCATGGCAATAATTACTCTAAATTTATAAAACACATAATATTTATTTATTTAACACATAATATTCACATAATTTTACCGGATATTACACAGACCAAAAGGGGAAGGGACACAGACCAACCTCAAACTTACATTAGAAAGAAGAATTCTAAACCGATGGGGGAGTCACAGGGTGCACACACAGTGCCAACTGCAATCAAAGACTCAGTTACTGCACCATCACACAGTCAGATTGATGTGGTTCCGATAAATGTGGAGTCACAGCCAAAATCTCTCACAATTGAAACACCTCAAACACAAAATTCTCCCACAAACTCACTGGATGTGGACATGATAAACACATCAATTCCTGATTCTCCTTCTTTAACTCTCATGGAGGAGCCAAAATCTCAAGCAAGTGAGCATCATATTTTGGATGATTTGTTGGCTCATTTGCCATTTCTTTCTGATACTACTGAGAAATATGTGCTTAATCTCAAATTAATTACCATAGATTCTAAAGTAGTTTCAACTCCTAACTTTATCATTTATACTCTCTTGACAGATATTCATCATTCGTCGACCAGTGATTGTCTCTCGACGGATAAGTTTCACGGCAATTATCCGTCGACATTCACAATTACTATTTCGACGGATGTCTCTCATCCGTTGAATGTCACTGCACCACATGAAATTTCCACAATTGTTACAAGTGCAGATGACTTAATGGTTTTTCAATCACTATTAGGATTGAGGGAAGGGAGTGAACTGAGTGAGAGGATGAGTTTCCCTCAGGAAAAAGGAGAGGAAATGAGTGATTGAATGCATGCTATTTCTTCCAGCATGACAAAAGTGAGTGAGAGGTGTCCCACCTTAGATGGTGAAGGTGAGGGTGTGAGGGTGGGAAGCCAAGGGGAGCCCTTGATGCAAAAAAGGGAGATATTGAGAGAAAAGCAGGTACAATAGAAGAATGGGAAGAGCCCATTGTTAGTGAGTTCATGGATGTCAATGATGCAGAAAAGAAGAAGCTATTTCAGCAAGAATATCAAGATATTTTAGACTCTGTTTCTTTTGATGCTGAGGCATTTACTCATCCTGTTCCAGCATATCAAATTCTGGTTGGACAGGGCAATGAGGCTGATGAGAGGACTTTAAACTTGGTGCATACAATAGCTTCTATGCTAAGGGCTAAGGATGCAATTAATTTACTACCTTCTACAACTGGTGATGATCTTGACTATCCTTCTAGTTCCACTGGTGATTCTTTTGGTGATGACTCTCTCAGAGAGGATGTTGAAGATGTAGGCAAGAATATAGGGGGAGAGACTGAAACTCCAGATTGGATGTTTTCAAAGGACTGCAATTATCATCATCTCCAATCCACCTTGTTCAAACTAATTCATCAAACTCAAGATGCCATTCAGGACACCAATAACACCAGCACCAAGAATTTTCTACAGTCCCATCTAGAGTCTCTACAGCTGCATAAAATTCAAGCTCTCCAATATAATCAAGTTGTAGATGAATTGAAACATAAGATTGAGCAAGTCAAAGAAAATATCTCTAAAAGACTAGATGCCAAACTTCATGATTCTACAATGACAAGTCTTAACCGGAATCTCAGGAAGGAACATGACTTGGGTTGGAAAGTGGAGGAATTGGGTTCAAGACTTTCAAAAGTGGAGGACTCAGTTGCTCAAATTATGTCCAATCAACAAACTCAAACTCAACTACTATAGCAACTGGTGGCTGCTCAAACTTCCAACCCTGCACAACTTGATGATAACAAAAATGGGGAGAAGAATAAAATTGTCCAAGCTAGTGAGGGGGAGAAGGATGTGCACATACAAGTCAGCAAAGTAATTGTTCCAGCCATTACTTTCTCAAAGCCACCAATACTAGACAGCATTGACTTGATAAATTAAGCAGCAGCTGAACTAAGGCTGAAATATCAGATGAAGAATATTGATGAGAGAATTGAAAAGGTATTTGGTCCAATTGGAAAGCAGGACAAATCTGTGAAGCACTTCACGCAATTGAGATAAATTCCTATAAGTGAAATGAAGTTGGAGAGGATGGAAAAGGGTCAAACCTCAGTTAGAAGACATCAAAAGGCCAATGTGATTTTAAAACCCAAGAACCATTTATCAAAACACTCAAGCAAATATCCTTTGGACCTAGTCTATGCAACTCCTCAACCTGATGAAAAGAAACTGCTTGGTCACTCCATTACAAATATCAAAGATCAAAAAGACTCAGTCTTAAAAAAAGGATAGAAAAAGTCTACATGCATGGAAGAGAAATTTGTGTGATGGTTGGACATTCACAATTTGTAGAAGCCAAGAAAGAAGAAAAAAAGAGACTCAAGCATCAGAAAAGGCTGCCTTAGAAGCTAAGAAACAAGCTGAAAAGGTTGCTACCTAATCAGAAATTCAGAAGCCTGTCACAATGTCTGAAACTGAGAAGAGTGAAGAACCAAAGCAGTAAACTATAAAAAGATTAAAGTTTAGAGCCAAAAGAAAGCTGGAATTTGAAGAAGAGGAGGAAGAATCAAATCCAACCCGGTCTACTACTGCAAATCAACCAACTTTGTCCACAATGGAGCAAGCTGAAATCAAGGTCAATCCTGAAGTGAATTTCTATGGTGAACCAATCATCCCTAAGGATAAACCAATAGACTGGGAAAGTCTACCTATTCCTGAGCTGAGCATCCCAATTCCAACTACCTCTAAAAGAATAAAGATATCAGCAAGAAAGCAAGTCAAGCCAGTCTTTTCTCAATCCAAGAACTTATACAAACCCAAGCCAACAGTCAATAAAGGAGATCAACTCTTTATTTATGATATAAAGGAGTTTTATGAGATTAATATTTACCTGGATGAGCTAGATGAAGTGAGAGCTATTGATGCCCACATAAGACTCCCTGAAAGATTGGTGTTTAAGTACAAGGGTGGAAAGAAATTCACTTGACCTCTTTATAGGATTCTCAATGAAGTGAAAGTGTTTGTCCTAAATCCAATCATGTATGATGAGTTAGGAAGAACTTTCTTGTATTCCTAATTGATTTCATTTTGAATTAATAAAAGACTTGTTATATTTTTATGGGCTTTATCTATTTAAAGTGTATTAAATAAGATGTTCCATAGTTTAGAGTAAAGCTTCTAGAATTATAATGAGATTATAATAGTGAGATCTAGAAGATGATAACTCTGGACTTAAACAGTTCCTGATCATAGGATAACTAATCGGATGTTAGTGGATCCGCAAAGATTGGTACATACTATGCTTGCTCCCTTCAGGAGGATGTCTGTTCTCATAGGCATTTGTGTGGTGACACTATAGCTGGTATGTAGGTGCTTATTAGGGAATAAGTTCACTGAACATGACTTGATAAGTTGAACAACTAATGGAGATTACTCACGTGTCAATAGTTATTCACTGAGTGATAGTTGTACAAGTGTCCTTAGACTTGAGATCGTTAAAAGTATCTTATATATAATGAACTGTGCTTTGGTTTAGTCCTTAGTCTCAAGGACATCCATTAGGTCTATTCTGGGCATAGGGATTTGTGTATAGAGATAGTTAACATCAATAGAGGATCTACCCCTTCCAGTATAGGAAGAGAATATCCTATGTTATTCTTAGTAAGTGAGTTCTGGAATCTCTGGCCAGAGTGTATGAAATTAGAAAGGAGTTTCTAATTTGCATTAATATGAACTTTGCATTATGAATAAGAAATCATGTGATTAAATTCGATAGGCTTGACACAAGATCCATGCCTTGTATTTAATCGGGATATTATAATGGTAGAAGGAATTCATTGTACGGTAACTATTCACTGACAGGTTCTTGGTATTCTAAGTAGTGAATTCATATTATCCGGATAGTCGCGATATGTTGAGAAGCATCACTCACGATGTAGAATAAATATAATTAATCAGTTAATTATATTTAGTGAATTTTAATATTCATATAAATAATTAATAAAAAGTTTATTATTATTTATTTCTACTACCGGCATAATATTGAACCTACAGGGTCACACCATAAAAGAATGTTTCCTTTGATGAATAATGAGAGAGAATTATTTTTCTAAATAGTTAAGAAAAAGAAATAATGATTAAAATAGTTTTAATTATTATTAAAGCATTTTATGAAGATAAAATGTGGGGGTTAAAATATATAAAGATATATTATAAAACCCTAGGAGAGTCCTATAAATAGAATGAGATGGATGGCTCATTTGGACAAGATACACAACTTTGGTTTTGTGAAAACCCTAGCCTCCATCTTCTTCTTCTCTCTCTCTCCCAAAAACTCCATTTTATAAAAGCTTAGTTTTATAAAAGGTTCATCGAAGCGGATCGTTCTTGGTGGATACCGGTAGAGTGCTTCACACACTGAGGAGCAACTGCTAGCACTCCAATTTTATAAAGCTTCGATTCACGAGGTATGGTTTTGATTCCTCAGTTTTTCCCTTTTATACGTTTTTCTATATGTGTGGTATATGGTTTTTACGGAATAATTGTTATTTCACGCTTCCGTTCATCCATAAATTCCATCATTGGCATCAGAGCTAGGTTCTGCATATAGAGATTCATATAAAAAAAATTCAGATTTTTTAATGCGTGTATGGATTTATTATGATTTTTGCAATTTTATTTGGATTTAATTATGAATTAATTCGAAATAATTTTTGCATGAGATTTTGACTACTGATCTGGGTTCTACAAGTGTTGTAGATCATCTAGATATTTTTTTCATAATTTTGTGATGTGTAGATTATTTGTTATGAATTTTTTAAAATTGTTTTAATTAAAATTCATAAAATAATTATGCATGTGAATAATTATGATTAAAATTTGCACAAGGACCCATGGCTGATCTGGTATTTTTCTGCTACTCCCTGATTTGAGAAATCATATTCTTTTGATTTTTGTTAATTTATTAATTAAATGTTAATTAATTTATTAATAATAAAATTAAAATAATAAATTAATAAGGAGTTATTAAGGGAGGGAGTAAAAGGAAAGGGGTTACAATTTTTTTTTGTAACAGCCGGATGGAAGCAGACAGTCACGGCAGGGAGTAGAAACAAAAAAAAATATATTTTGAAAACCTGCTATCGGCTGCTGCAGGCACGTGCAACGCACGCGGGGCGGGGGGGTGTGTTGCGCATTCCGTGAATGCGTTACACACTGTTGCGCATTTACGGAATGCCTTACACGCGTAAATGGCCCAACAGTGTTGTAACGCATTACGTACATGCGTTACAGCCCGTATGTCCACATTAAATTTAATTTTTTGGGAGTTTCGTAACTCCGTTTTGGGCGTGCAATATATCGTTGGATTCGTTTTTCCGAGACGGATCTAATGGAGTGGTCAATATTTTTTATATAAAAGTTTTGAACTGTTTATATTCCCGAAAGTGTTTTAAAGCAAGTTTTAATTGTTTTAATTGCTTTTAAATGCTATAATAAATCTATACATCATTATATCAATGTGTGACATGATATTACTAGCATGCTTAATTGTTTATTTATTTTTATATGTGAGATATATGCCTGTATTTACCATGTGATGATAGATTTAGGTGAATTTAAATCAATATAAGGCGTGCTCTAGAAAATCTAGAATAGGAATCGTTTCTTGCCTTGACAATAATATTATGAATACAATCATGAGATTCTTGTGTTTATGAAACACGTAATTAAATATGAATTTTCAATTTTGAGAGAAAGGATGATTCTGTCAACAACAGATTTCTATCTGTAAGAAAGGGTTATTAAGTGACGCTTCTTGACAATGCTCCACCCGATCTGGGAATCATCTGATTATCGATTATTGATTTGAAATATTTAATTTAAAAGGAAGAATCTCTTTATAATATGATTATGATTGTAACGTAATATAATCCCTCTAAAATTAAATAATATCAAGTAGTAATTGGCCAATGACACAACGGGCATGTGTCGGTCATAGCCTTCCAACATGATAGAAAGTGGTTCTTATTTTTAAATCATTGTCGTTTCATGCTACAGCCGAGGGCTTTGATTTCGAAATAAGAAATACTTGTCTATTACATAGAGATGTGTACATTGAATTGGAATCTAAAGGTCGTTACGTGCCACAGCCGTGGGCCGTTGGAGACTGATTCAATTGTACGGAATGTTGGGTTAGACTTGACTTAGAATATTGAGTTTGTCGTGCCACAGCCGTGACTCAATTATTCAAGAGGCTAAAATTATATTAGGGAATAACATAAGATGTAATTGACAAGAGTTGTCTGCCTATTGAACATCACATGACGTTTCGTGCTACAGCCGAGGCTGTGTAATGGAATGTAGGATCCCTATTCCTACTAGCATTATGAATGCCTAATTTTCACTTAGGGGGTGTATAAATTAGATAAACTAGTGGGAGCCACTTATGAATAAAGTCCCAATTCATATAGTGTTTTGAAATAAAATTGAATATTTGCTAAGTGTTGTTATGTGTTTATCATTTACAGATTTATTATATTCATTATGTCTTCTGCACTATCACTCCGGAGTATACTAGATGCTCACAAGTTGATTGGTCCTAATTTTGCCGACTGGCTTCGAAACTTGAGAATTGTTCTCACGGTGGAGAAGATGGAATATGTGCTTGACTCACCTAAGCCTACTGAACCTGCTAACGATGCACATAATGATGAACATGTTGTGTATCGTAAGTGGATAGATGATGCAAATGTTGTTCAATGCATCATGCTAGCTTCCATGAATATTGAGCTACAGAAGCAGCATGAGCATATGGATGCTCACATTATCCTTATGCATCTACAAGAGTTGTATGATGTGGCAGGGAGGACAGCTCGATATGAGATATCGAAGGAGCTGTTCGGTTGTAGGATGTCTGAGGGACCATCCGTGAATGACCATGTACTTAAGATGATCAATTTGATTGAACGTCTTGGATAACTTGGTTTTGCCATGGATGGGGAGCTGAGCCAAGACTTGGTCTTGCAATCACTTCCGATTTCGTTTTCGCAGTTTGTTGTGAACTTTCACATGAATAAGCTGGATGTCAGCCTGGCTGAACTCCACAACATGTTGAAGACTGCGGAATCGAATTTTCCCCCTAAGAAGAGCTCTGTTCTTCTAATTGGTGAAGGTTCCAATCCTAAGAAAAGGAAGAAGATCCCTTCCAAGAAGAAGAAAGTAGGTGAGAAAAAACCTGTTCCACCAAAAGCTGAAGACCACAAGAGCAAAGTTGTTTGCTTTCACTGTAACAAGGTGGGGCACTGGAAGAGGAACTGCAAGGTTTACCTTGCAGAATTTAAGAAGAAGAAGGGTAGTGAGACTACCACTTCTGCTTTAGGTATGTTCATGATTGAAGTGAATATGTCATTAAATCAAATTTCTACTTGGGTATTAGATACCGCCTGTGGTTCTCATATTTGCAATTCGTTGCAGGGACTAAGGAGAAGTAGGACTCTTGAGGAAGAGGAGGTGATTCTACGGATGGGAAATGGAGCAAGAGTTGTTGCTGAAGCTGTAGGATCATTTCATTTACATATGCCTACGTGCAAGACCATTGTTTTAAATAATTGTTATTTTGTTCCTTCGATTGTGAGGAATATTATTTCTATTCTCATGTTATACTTGGATGGATTTTCGTTTGTTATTCAGAATAATAAATGTTCAATTCTTAGAGATAACGTTCTTTATGGAAGTGGTATTTTAAATAATGGTTTGTATGTATGTGACGTAGAGCATGATTTACTACAAATTGAACATACTAATAAAAGAAAAGGGGATGATGAAAATATCACTTTTTTGTGGCACTGCAGACTTGGTCATATTAGTGAAAATAGACTGCGGACATTGCATAAGGAAGGGTTACTTGACCCTTTTGATTTTGAATCATATCCTACATGCAAGTCTTGTCTATTGGGTAAAATGACCAAATCTCCATGGGTGGATTTTCGTACTTTATTACTTTCATAAATGATCGATCTAGATTCGGATATGTGTATTTGATGAAACACAAGTCTGAAGCCTTTGAAAAGTTCAAAGAATATAAGCATAAAGTGGAGAAATAAACCAAATATAGTATTATAACTCTTCGATCAGATCGAGGTGGTGAATACTTGAATGGAGAGTTTCTAGATTATCTCAAAGAAAATGGTATAGTCTCCCAGTGGACTCCTCCATATACTCCACAGTTAAATGGGGTATCTGAAAGGAGAAATCGAACTTTGTTAGACATGGTTCGGTCCATGATGAGCTATGCGAATCTTCCAGTATTCCTGTGGGGTTATGCACTGGAAACCTCAGCATATTTACTGAATAAGGTGCCTTCCAAATCTGTCCCTAAAACTCCATATGAGATATGGAAAGAAAGGAAACCGAGTCTTAAACATATTAAGATTTGGGGATGTCCAGCTTATGTCAAGAAAGTTGACCCAGATAAGCTGGAATCTCGATCCGTAAAATGTAGTTTTGTGGGATATCCTAAAGAGACTTTAGGGTATTACTTTTACACCGATCATAAGGTGTTTGTCTCCAGACATGCTACCTTCTTGGAAAAGCAGTTTATCCTTGAAGGAAACAGTGGGAGCAAAATTGAACTTGATGAAGTTCAAGAAGCACAAACTACTACGGATCAAATGGAAACACCTGTTCAGACTGAACAACCTTCTGTGGAACAGCCCATTCGTAGGTCAGGGAGAGTGTCTCACCAACCTGAGAGGTATTATGGCCTTGTCATTGAGAATGACAATGAGCTGTCAATCATTGATGATGACGACCCTATGACCTATAATGAGGCTATGAGTAGTGTTGACTCAGAGAAATGGCAAAGTGCCATGAAATCCGAAATGGAATCTATGTATACCAACCAAGTATGGACTTTGGTTGAAACACCTGAGGGTGTGAAGCCTATTGAGTGCAAATGGGTATACAAAAGAAAGATTGGAGCAGATGGCCAGGTAGAGACCTATAAGGCCAGGCTCGTGGCAAAAGGATTCAAACAAAGACAAGGGATTGACTTTGATGAAACTTTTTCGCCTGTAGCCCTGTTAAAATCAATTCGGGTTTTGCTTGCGATTGCTGCTTACTACAACTATGAGATCTGGCAAATGGACGTGAAAACGGCCTTCCTCAATGGGAAACTTGAAGAGGAAGTGTATATGACACAGCCAGAGGGTTTTTTTCTAAGGGAAATGAACACCTAGTGTGTAAGCTGCTACGAACCATATATGGTTTAAAGCAAGCTTCTCGTAGATGGAACATCCGTTTTGATGAGACAATCAAAGAGTTTGGTTTTATCAAAAACATAGATGAACCATGTGTCTACAAGAAGGTTAGTGGGAGCGCGGTAACATTTCTTGTATTGTATGTGGACGACATACTTCTTATAGGAAATGATATACCGATGCTGCAATCAGTCAAAGTATGGCTATCGAAGAACTTCACTATGAAGGACTTGGGAGAAGCATCCTACATTCTCGGTATGAAGATCTATAGAGATAGATCTAGAAGAATGATAGGTCTTACCCAGGGTACATACATCCAGAAAGTGCTTAAAAGGTTTAGCATGGAAAACTCCAAAAGAGGTCTCATACCGATGAGCATGGAGTGTCCCTTTCCGAAAAGATGTCTCCTAAGACACCTGAGGAACGAGAGCGTATGAGTAAGATTCCTTATGCTTCAGCAATAGGATCTATCATGTACGCGATGTTATGTACTAGGCCTGATGTTGCATATTCAGTCAGTGTGACGAGCAGATATCAGTCCAATCCAGGTGAAGACCACTGGAAAGCAGTGAAGAACATCCTTAAGTACTTGCGAAGGACTAAGGATATTTTTCTTATTTTTGGTGACGAATCTGAGTTGAAAATAGAGGGTTATACTGACTCTAGTTTTCAATCAGAAAGTGATGATAGCAAATCCATGTCAGGGTACATGTTTACTCTGAACGGTGGTGCGATTAGTTGGAAGAGTTCCAAACAGTCTACAACGGCTGATTCCACAGCGGAAGCAGAATATATAGCTGCAAGTGAGGCTGCAAAAGAAGCCGTTTGGATGAGGAAATTTGTTTCTGAGTTGGGAGTTGTTCCTAGAATTGAGGAGCCTATTGTGTTGTATTGTGATAACAACGCAGCAATAGCACAAGCCAAGGAACCTAGGTCTCATAAAAATTCCAAACATGTTTTGCGACACTTTCATTTGATTAGGGAAATCATTGAAAGAGGAGATGTCAAGATTGAGAGAGTTGACACACATAACAACGTAGCAGACCCACTCACAAAGTCATTGTCTCAGATTCACTTTGATCGTCATAAAGAGAAGATGGGTATTAGATACCAGGGTGATTGGCTTTAGTTCAAGTGGGAGATTGAAAGTGTTTGTCCTAAATCCAATCATCTATGATGAGTTAGGAAGAACTTTCTTGTATTCCTAATTGATTTCATTTTGAATTAATAAAAGACTTGTTATATTTTTATGGGCTTTATCTATTTAAAGTGTATTAAATAAGATGTTCCATAGTTTAGAGTAAAGCTTCTAGAATTATAATGAGATTATAATAGTGAGATCTAGAAGATGATAACTCTGGACTTAAACAGTTCCTGATCATAGGATAACTAATCGGATGTTAGTGGATCCGCAAAGATTGGTACATACTATGCTTGCTCCCTTCAGGAGGATGTCTGTTCTCATAGGCATTTGTGTGGTGACACTATAGTTGGTATGTAGGTGCTTTTTAGGGAATAAGTTCAT
The DNA here is from genome assembly GCF_009905375.1 of Apium graveolens. Classification (NCBI taxonomy): domain Eukaryota; kingdom Viridiplantae; phylum Streptophyta; class Magnoliopsida; order Apiales; family Apiaceae; genus Apium; species Apium graveolens. The sequence continues at coordinate 267,917,250 of NC_133655.1, read as the reverse complement.
TGAACATGACTTGATAAGTTGAACAACTAATGGAGATTACTCACGTGTCAATAGTTATTCACTGAGTGATAGTTGTACAAGTGTCCTTAGACTTGAGATCGTTAAAGGTATCTTATATATAATGACCTATGCTTTGGTTTAGTCCTTAGTCTCAAGGACATCCATTAGATCTATTCTGGGCATAGGGATTTGTGTATAGAGATAGTTAACATCAATAGAGGATCTACCCCTTCCAGTATAGGAAGAGAATATCCTATGTTATTCTTAGTATGCGAGTTCTGGAATCTCTGGCCAGAGTGTATGAAATTAGAAAGGAGTTTCTAATTTGCATTAATATGAACTTTGAATTATGAATAAGAAATTATATGATTAAATTCGATAGCTTGACACAAGATCCATGCCTTGTATTTAATCGGGATATTATAAGGGTAGAAGGAATTCATTGTACGGTAACTATTCACTGACAGGTTCTTGGTATTCTAAGCAGTGAATTCATATTATCCGGATAGTCGCGATATGTTGAGAAGCATCACTCACGATGTAGAATAAATATAAGTAATCAGTTAATTATATTTAGTGAATTTTAATATTCATATAAATAATTAATAAAAAGTTTATTATTATTTATTTCTACTATCGGCATAATATTGAACCTACAGAGTCACACCATAAAAGAATGTTTCCTTTGATGAATAATGAGAGAGAGAATTATTTTTCTAAATAGTTAAGAAAAAGAAATAATGATTAAAATAGTTTTAATTATCATTAAAGCATTTTATGAAGATAAAATATGGGGGTTAAAATATATAAAGATATATTATAAAACCCTAGGAGAGTCCTATAAATAGAATGAGATGGATGGCTCATTTGGACAAGATACACAACTTTGGTTTTGTGAAAACCCTAGCCTCCATCTTCTTCTTCTCTCTCTCTCCCAAAAACTCCATTTTATAAAAGCTTAGTTTTATAAAAGGTTCATCGAAGCGGATCGTTCTTGGTGGATACCGGTAGAGTGCTTCACACACTGAGGAGCAACTGCTAGCACTCCAATTTTATAAAGCTTCGATTCACGAGGTATGGTTTTGATTCCTTAGTTTTTCCCTTTTATACATTTTTCTATATGTGTGGTATATGGTTTTTACGGAATAATTGTTATTTCACGCTTCCGCTCATCCGTAAATTCCATCATGAAGGCTATACTGTCTTAGTGAAGGTATTATCTGCTATCACGAAGGATTTTGGATTCACCAAGATGGCCAAAACAGATATACTAAAAAAAATTCAACAAATAAGACAAAGTTGGAGAGACCCAAGTGCAATGCCAAGAATCTTAACCATTCTTTACACTGGAAGCAAAGTGCACTTGGAGCCTTACTGGTTGATGCAGTTCAAGGATGAAAGGAACACCAGGAGATTTTTCAAACTAGAAGATCAGCTAAAAATATTAATCAATGAAACTCTAATGGAAATGCAAGAGTTGCTGGATCTATCTAATTAAGATGAAGCTGAATTCTACAGACAACTCCAACTCCAGATAGAAGAGAACAATGTGAAGTTTGGAAAGAGGACTAGACATTCAAGGAAATAGTATTAATCTGATCAAGCTAGAGGAGCACCTTGAACAAGTCTTGTGAGACCTTTTGAACCTTCTTTTATCAACTTTAAATAAAATTGCAGCACTTATCATTTAATTTGCTACTGAATGAATATTTTTTAAGAGGTGTTTTATAATCATCAAGTCCTCCTAAATTTGTGCCTAAAATTCTAGTAAACATAAATTGGGGGAGATTGTTAGGAATATGTTGTAGGCTTGATAATATTTTTCCAAAACACCTTAGTGATCTAATTAAGTGAATTTTATAGTTCTCAACAAATAATCTCACTTGTCATCCGTCGAGATAGTAGCTTATATTTAAATAAGTCTTTTTTAGTACATTCATGTGTATTGTAATGTTTAGAGAATTAGAAGTTGTAGGATATTCTAAGTCATGTTGACTACAAGAATGATATGTAAAATAGGTTGGCTAATTGTATATATTAGATGCCTTGTAATTTTACATAAATGAAATTGAGTCAACTGTTGTGGGTATACTTTCAACGGATGTCTCTACAAGGCTTCGACGGATGACCCAAGTCACATTCGACGGATGATCCAATAGAGTCTCGACGGATGATTCAGTAGAGTTTCGACGGATGATTTAACAGAGTCTCAACGGATGTCAAATTCAAATAGGAGTTGATAGTGACTTGACAGTCACATGGGTTAATTATACACAAAAGAAATGTGGCAGCCTGTAATCAGGATTATGAAGATCAAGAAGAATTTCCATTTTCATGCTAACTTGAAGAAATTCAAAGATGCTGTATGAAGAAATGAAGAAGCATGTGATTAGACTTAGACAGTTTTATTTTATTAGTTTGTCTCTTTCACGTGTAACTTGGTAATATATAAACCAAGAGTAGCAAGTAGAAAAATATCGATCAAAGAAAGAACTGAGAAATAGATAAGGTGTAATCTGTTAAGAATTTATTAGTTCTCTCTTTGTAATTTCTCTTGTAAGCAGAGTTATATGCTTTTAGCATCACAAAGATCTTCTACATTTATATATATCTCTGGTGGAAATAATAATCCATCAGAAAGTTTTTAAACATCTTTGTTTACTTACTTTATATTTTGAATGCTTGAATATTTCTAATCCGTACTTAGCATATTCATAAACAGTTATATTATATTTGTAAGAAGTTTTTAAAAGATTGAAAAGAAACCAAGAATTACATTCAACCCCCCTTCTATAATTCTACTTGTTAGATTATTTGGGAATAACAACTTCCTTCGGGATACTCTTGTCTTGGAACATCCTTCAGGAGCCGACCTTTGGCATCCTCCAATATTCTGTCCATTCCTGTTGGGTGTAAATATGGTATGCGAGGTATTCTTCGGAAAGAACTTCCTTCGGGATATTTCAGCCTTCAGACATTCTTCGATAACCGACCCTTGGCCTTTTCTGGTCTTCTTTTGTGAGTCATTTGTTTGGTCCTAGGACACTGTTAGTCCCTAACAATGCAACAAAAATTACAGAAGGGGGGTTGAATGGAATTCTTGAAACTTTTTATGAATTATAAAATGTTCTAACTTAAGATATATATATATGGCAGTGTTTTGATTTGCAAATTGCGGAATAACAAGTTAAATATGAATCAAAACACAAAGTAGTAAAAACACAAGTCTTTAAAACTTTCTGGTGGATTTGAATGTATCCACCAGATATATATATATATATATATCAAGAGAACTCTGTGAAGCTTGAATAGCTCACAACTGCTTACAAATGAGAATAACTAAACTTGCAGAGAAATGCTAAGGATACAGCTTACAAATATATCTCTGAGAAAATACTTGCTTAGTCTTGTTGTTGTTCTAATTGCTACTCTTGGTTTATATATCACCAAGATTACACAGTAATAAGACAAGATATTAAAATAAAACCTATCAAGTCTAATACTATGCTACTTCATTACTCTATTCCAGCATCTTTGAATATCTTCATATTAGCATGGAAATGGCAATGCTTCTTTGTTCTCAAAAACCCAGTTGAATAGGCTACCACATTCCTTTTGCATACACTCGACGCATGTTAATGTGTTGTCACTGTCAACGGATGTTTGAATTGATCATCCGTCGGGTACATGATCATCCGTCGGGTTGCCTTGTTGATCATCCGTCGGTGGCTTTGTTAATCATCCGTCGGGTAGCTATTTGGCACTTGACTTCATTTCATTTATGCGGAATTACAAGACATCATCTATGTACAATTAATCAACCTATTCTGCATATCTAATTAAAGTCAACATGACTTATATGCTACTACAGAATCTAAACAAAGGTGTCTACATGACTTATTATTACATAAGCTACTCACTCGATGGATAATAAACCATCATCCGTCGGGACTATATTGAGTTATCCGTTGGGACTATATTCCTTATTCGTCGAGTGATACATTTTTCACTAATTTAAATCTACTAAGGTGTTTTGTTAATTAAATCATCAAGTTCACAACATATTCACAACAATCTCTCCCAATTTATGTCAACTAGAATTGTAGACATAAATTAAGAGAAACTTGATGATAGCAAAACACCCTAAAAATACAAATTTAGAAGGAAGTAGATAAAACTGTAAAGTGCTTCAATTAACAAAGTGTACAAAGATTTGCTCACAGTCATTTTCAAGGTGCTCCTCTAGCCTGAGCAGATTAATCTATTTCCTTGAAGATCTGGATCTCTTTCCAAGCTTTCTGTTATTTTCTTCTATCTGATTTTGGAGCTGTCTGTGGAATTCTAGTTCATCAGATTCTGATAGATTTAGCATTTCTTGCATTTCCAAAAGAGTCTCATTGCTAGAGATTCTCAACTGGTCTTCTAATCTGAAAAATCTTCTAACTCCTTTATCATCCATGAATTCCATCAGCCAATAGGGCCTTAGATGCACTATACTCCATGTGTAAGGAATAGTTAGAGGCTTTGGGAGTGCATCTTTGGCTCTAATACTCCTCAGGTCTTCAATCTTCTTTAGAACAAGTCTTCTAGCTGTCATCATTGTTATTCGTTGCATTTTTATTCTCCTCCATTTTGATAACGTCATCAGTATCCTTTCTTGGTTCCTCATATTGATCTCTTCTTCTGCGTCATCCATGTTTAAACGTCTAACCACACTCGGAATTTTCTTCTTTGTGGTTGTTTTTGTCTTTGATTTGGACGTAGTTATCTTCTTCTTCAGTGCTTCATTTTCAGAACGTATTTTATCCATCTCTTCTTATAGTTTCTTCAATGTTGCAGTTATTTCTTTATTGATATCTGCCTCGGCTCCTTGGTTTGTGGTTTCTACTTTCGGCTCATTGTTTGTCATTGTAGCGAATCAATCAAGTTATTAGCAAGTTTCCCACAGACGCCGCCAATTATTTTTATCAAAATTTATAGGTTAATTACTGAGGATTAATTTGATCAATTCGAGTATTAAAACTAAAATGAGCTAAAATAAAAATATAAACAAAACAAGAATTTGGTGACGCGGAAAACCCGTTAATAGGTAAAAATCACAGGTGGGATTATGTACCCGGCCTAAATAACCTCATTATGCTTTGATATCGCTTACAAAATAGAATTTGTTCTACAAGGTAGGTTTCTTAGTACAAGGTATATGATCATGTTCATGTGTTCCTACCCAAGTGTTTTTTTCTGCAGCTCGTGTGTGTGTTTGTTCTTGTGCTGTGATTATTTGTATCTCCCACTCCCGGTTGTTCCTCTTCTTTTTCCTTATTCAAATTCATGCTTAACCTTTCTTCCCCCATTATCTCTTGCTGATGTAAGTTGTCAGAGAATAGGGCTTGCTGTTAGTTTCGATCCCTACAAACTAGGCATGTTGTTGGACCGAGTCTCCATGCTTATCCAAACAGTTGAACATCCGTGTGCTCATGACTTACCTTCTGCTTAGTATCATGTCTACGATTAGTCTCCCGTCTCATTTTGTTCTTTTTCTTCTCGTCACGTCTTTTCTCCATATCCATGCCTGATAGAGATCCTTCCAGCTACCCAAACTTATCCCATCATTTCGTAATGAAAATTGAGATATAACAACATCACTCCCCTATGTATCTTGAAGAGAGAATCATTTTATATAAAGAATTGTAGAGAATTCTTGATTATATTATAAAATTTCATCAAATTCGTTACTAATGTAGAATAATAATTTTATTTTAATATAATAAAAAGTTTAACAATTGAATTTTTTTGAAAAAATTGATTTTAAATTTGATTCTACTGTGGAATATTTTTGGATAAGTGTGATTTTACTGTAATTTTACTACATAACCACTTTAAACTATTTCATCAAATTTCATTGATTTATTAAATAAATAAAAAAGTATACATTTCATTTTTAATTTAATTATTAAAATTTATAACTAAATTATAAATTTATATTTTTTTAATAATAATTCTCCACATACATCTATCTATCTAAGGGAGCCCCACCCTATATACACAGTTCTGCTTGAAAGAATATGTACTCTGCCGACTTGAATGTACGTATAGTTTTGATAAAAGTTTCATAAACATAAATAAAAACATAAGAAACAAATTGTGAATGACACGTGATTGAAGTTGTCCGCCTCGAAGTCTAGTTAACTTGTTTGAAACTGTATGGCATGCGTGAGATTTATGCATGCACAAATTCTCCCTCCGGGTCCGGGATGCTGCATCTCTACATGTACAACTTAATTAAACCTTATTTTTAATACTACATCTCTAAGGGTATACAAAATCTGCAAGACCCCATACATATATTTTCCCTACAAATTAGACAATATTGTCCAAACACCCCGGTGCTTGGATCAATCATGGTTGAGAGTTGAGACTATTACTGGGTCAAAATATATTTAATAATTTAAAGTTTTAAAGATATTTACTTAACATGATATTATAATTTGATTTAAAAATTGGATTATAATCCTCATACCCTATTTGGATCATAACTTGGTTTAGGAAGTGGTGGGATTCACATCTCCATTTATTTCATTTATTAAACTTAAATAATTATGTTGTTTTTGATAATATTATATATGTATGCTATGCTGTCAATCCATACAAAAAGTATCAGCGACCGGTTAGTTCCGGTTAGTTAACATACATCGGATCGGATGCTTTACTTGATTCGATTGGCACTTTAGTAGTGTTTCTACTATCTTCTATCCGACATTCGAGAAAGAGCATTGTTCCGTATTTCCGATTATTATTTCACATTATTAAACACTTTAAGTTGACATTTTTCATCGTTTCTTAGGAGGTATAAAAACCTGTGTATAAAGTGTGGCGAGAATAAAACGTATATGCAAATTTGATAATTAAAATAAGTGCATGCTAATAGCTGTCTTGTTATCTCAATTTGTATAAACTCAAGTCTGAACCGCACCTGGGGACTTGTTTAAACATACAGTAAGCCATAGAAACAGAAGAAACGAGTTGCATGTGGTTGTATGTGCAACATTCAGACAAGCTTGTGCTGGTGCTGCTGTGTGATGAGACGCCGGATTAGACAGCGTACCGTACGAACTTTTGGCATGAAGCCTTTGGATTTCTTGCCAAACATAGATGGAGCTAGAAAGTATTAGATACGTTCGTTTACTTCCAAAATAAGTAAAATTTTACATTCATAAAGCAGTCGAGTACTCTTTTACAAGTTAACGCCCCGTACACAAGGAAAAGCTTACTTTTTTAGTGTAAACAGGAATACATGTCTGTTCCAACTAGAGGTGGCCAAATGTGCGGGTTTGAACCGCACATTCGGGACCGGTTCGTACGGAAACCCGTAATTATTTGGCCCGAAACGGGCCGGTTCAAACCCGCACAATTCGTTAAATTACCCGAACCGATTACGAATCCAATATTGACAAACCGGGCCCGGACCGCACAGCACTGACCCGGCACGACTGCAACCCGCGCGAGCTGCACAAGCTGTACAACCCGCACAGCCCGCAGCCCGCAGCCCGCACAGCCCGGTAAGTAAATCACTAGAGTATAGATTTGGTTGTTTACAGGGGAAACCACGTAACCTTGTTTTCATGGATATTAAAATATTTAGTTATCTTGAAATTAATCTTATAAATTTCTTTCTAGTACTTTATTCAATTGCAAATTTTAACTTTCTTAATTATCTGTTAAAAAATTATTACGTGACAAAATGGAAAATTAAAGAAAAACATCAAAAATAACATTATAAAATAAAAAATGTAAAAATTTCGGGGACAACGAGATGATAATTAATCGAATATGGAATTTGAGAATTAATCGAATATGCAGTTTTAGGAATTAAGATAATAAGATTTATAAGCTCTTAGTCTTGAATTACTTAATCATTCTGTACCATTTAAATAATCAAATTCTGCTTCTATACTACTCAAACAATATTCAACCCGTATGAACCGTCAAATTCGGCCCGCACGACTCGCACGAGCACGTGAACTCGCGAATCTCAGTGCCGATTACGAGTCTTATTTTCTTTATTCGAGCCCGGTCCGGCCCGGTTCGTGAATCCTATGTATCGGTTCAGTGTTCATGTTTCACGAGTTCAACCCGCATACAACCCGGCCCGGCCCGCCCGGACCGCCCAAGTGGCCAGCACTAGTTCCAACCTCCAGTACCCAAGTTCCGACCGTATGCAATAATGCAAGTGTTCTTTTTAAATTTAAGTAGTTCTTTTTTTTTTGAGTGATTAGATATATTCCGCATAAAAATTTAATTAATATTGCTTAGTACTATACTTCTTATTTAAATTTTGCAAGTTGCTGCTGCTGCTGCATACAAAACTCATCCGCCCTAATTAAGTATTGGCACTTTGATACTCCAGGGCTGAATAAATAATTATAGATGTATACGGACAGCTGCTTTATGCTTGTTTCTTCAGTATTCTAGGGCTTTCTTTGCCATTTCGAGTGATTATAAATCTGCTTTCTCACAATTATTTGATCAATTATATGCAAAACACTTTGAAACGACTCCTCTTGTCGTTTCCTTGCAGCTCTCACCTTTTTTTTTTGGAAAATAGATTTTTTAGCCGTCCAACTTTTGGTGTTTTTAGAAACTTATCATTTAACTATTATTTTTTTTCTTTTGCCCACTAAAATTAGGTTCATATTTATTTTTAGTCACTGACGTTAAGTTCGGATTTGATTATTAGTATTATGTCAATTTTTTTTTAATTATTAAAATATAGTGGTAGTCTATAATATTTTAATGATTTGATATATAGTACTTCATATGTCCCCCAAACGTTTACCTTGGTGATAATAGTTTGAAAATAATTTTAAGGCTCCTAAAAAATGTAGTTTCATGAATTATTTTTTTTTCTTTAGAATAATAATTTAACGTTTAAATTTTTATATACAACAAAAAATCTTAAAAATAAGTTATAAAACTATGTTTGTAAGAAAAATATTTTGTGAGAGTTTTTTGATTTAATACCAAACTCACATTATTACAACATTATTCTATTTTAGTGTTTATATATATACTTATTTCACAATTTTATTATAGTGGATGGATTTATAGTTTTGATTTTGGGTCGGTAAAAGTTGCATGACGGAGTTGTGATTAGTGATTTCATTTGGTTTTTGAAAGTTTCGTTTGGTAAAATATTGATATGTATTTTTTAATGTTTGTAGTACTTTCTGATCAGTTTGCTAATGTGATTATATTGAATTTTTTATTTTTTTATTTACCAATAATTTTAGTACGGATTATGATGCCTCTTCCTAATAATTTTGGTTTTGTGTTTGTTCACAATATATATATATATATGTTCTGATCAGATTTTTAAAACAATATGCGTCCTTCCTAGAACATACGTATATAATTCAGACATTAAACGACTCCTCCATAAGCATCTAGAAAACTCATACACATATAAGCTTTTTTATAAGACACATGTGACAATTTTTGTATTGATTATCACTACATTTTAATAATTCTATAAAAATTTGATAAAATACTAATAATCAAATCCGAAACTAATGTTAGTGACTAAAAAAAATCTGAACCTAACATTATTGAGTAAAACAAAAAAAATTATAATCGAGTGGTAAATTTCTAAACACACAATAAATTGGGTGATGGAAAAATTCATTTTCCCTTTTTTTTGCAATAGTTTGTTCTATTGTTAACAACATAAAAAGATTCATATTTTCCGATTCATTTTATCATATGCTAACTAAAAATTAGAAATATGTGTTCTTCAATGAATTAATGACTCATTTTACGATAATATATAATGTAGTGTTTTAGTTAATTTTGAGGTAACTGTATATTGAATAGTGTGAATAATTAATTTAGTGTAAAAGGTCCCTCTATAATTGGGAAAGAAATTAATGTGTCCGTCTAAATTTTAGGTTAATTTTCAACACATATCAATCTCGAGTTCCGAATTCTGATTAATTGCGCTATATTTGAAATTTGAATTAATCCAAATTAAAAGTAATATAATCTGAAAATTTCAGTTGAATTTCTGTCTGTTCACTTCATGATCATTCACATACACATTCTTACATCATGTACGTACAGTTTGTTCTGAACATTTAAATTCAACTAAAATTATTTTGTTTAACAAACATTTTGAATATACACGCTGATCAAGTAATTTAAAACAAAAACTCGACTCATTAATTTTAATAAAATAAATCTAACAGAAACTCCTCCCCTGAAAATTCAGTTCATGAGTCTAGATTCTTTTACTGCATAAAGATATGAAGGGAAGAGCTGTATGTGGCTGGCAGGAGGAGCCAATGCCTCATATAATTCTGATAAGACTGTCTGATAAAGTGATATCTATCATTAACGCATGTATTTCCTGATATGGCTTGGACTATATATGGAGTTTAAAATACTTTACCATTCTAAGTATATACATCGGTAAAGTGACCAAACTCATCATACGGGGGCAACATTTTAAGTTATGCACGTGTTTGTGTTAATAATTTTAGAGACCACTTAGAAAAAAGTAAATGTGACAACCTTTCTTGTCATATATATACCATCAATATATTTTTATGTTTTCGTGTATCAAATTTTAAATCCGAATTTGACCCGTCTTTACATTCATATACCAATTTGGTGACATTAATCCGGAAGTAATATATTCGTATTTACACATTTTAGTACTGAAATACACGGATTATATATGAAAAATATTAATTATTAAAAGGTGCAACAGATAATTAAATGGTGAATTGTTCCATGTCGTATACTAACATTGAAAATCTAAACCGACACTAATTATATTTGTGTTCTTCGTACCCGTGTACTTTCGTGTTTGTGTATCAAATTTTCGAATTCAAATATTGATTATTCTTATCATTTTGTATTGTGTTCACGTGTCATCCCAATATTGCGAAGTTTTGAAAAAAGTATATGAAAAGCGGCAGGTCAATAACAATTTTACATGATATAATTCCCTTATGTCTAAATTAGGGTTTTTTTATCTAAATACACAGATATTCAAATTTTCAGGTATCACAATATTAATAATATACAGTACGTATTGTATGTTAGAAATTGTTTGACCCAAGTCATCATCATGTAAATTACTTTTTAGTCTCCTTTTACATATCCATTTTACAAAAATTACAAGTATTAAAAAATTGTTAGATAATTTTTTTTTAAATACCCCTAATTAATATCTTAAAAAGTGAGGATCCAATTAAGTTTTAAATTAGTCATATCCTGAAACTATGAATTATAGAGAGAGTTTTATAAAATTATCTCTAAATTTATTTTGAAAGTGTAAATGGACATATAAAAAGATACAAAATTTATTTTTAAAATGGACATGTAAAATATGGACATATAAAATGGGACGGAAGAGGCAGGTAATACTAGTCAATGTTAAGCAGCAATTACTGGAACTTTGAAATTATAGCTTATTACCCAATCTACTTTAAATTTCGAAAATCAGCTCCATTACAAGAAATCAGTCTATTTATGACGGGTTTTGTGAACTGCAATCGTTGTAATTGAAGTATTTACGATGGAAAAATTTGTCGTTTTTGCTCGAGTAGTAAATTCAATTTTCCGCAGGGGTCCACGTTCTCAATAAAATAATAAAATATTTTCTTGTGGGACCCACGTTTGATAAAATAAAACATAAATTTACGACGCAACTTTACGTCGTAAATTAGCAACTTCCGACAGAATAGAATGTCGTATTTTGTAGGAGTGAGCATTTCCCGGTTCGAACTCGGGAACCGAACTGAACCGATCAAAAATTGCGGTTCTGGTTCGGTTCTTAACTAATTCGGGTCTGGTTCGGTTCTTGTTTTTCTAGAAATTTCGGTTCTTGGTTCGATTCGGTTCTTAACATACTAGAACCGTAAGAACCGAACCGAACCGTATATATTACGTATTATGTTTTCTTATTTATAATATTTTAATAAATTTTAAGAAAAATATGATTTTTATTGTCTTACTTGTTTCTTTAAATATTTATGAAGTTTTGAATATTTTTATAAATATTTTTCTTCTTAAATATTAGAAAGTAATCGAATTCAAAATGATCTGCCACTAATAAAAATCTTCTTTTACTAAGTTACCGTTAATACATAATCAAAACTAGTCAAAATTTAAAAAGTTGGAATACAAAATAATATGCAAAATAAATAAATATGATATAAAAATATAAATTCGGTTCTTTCGGTTCAGAACCGAACCGAACCGAATTTTACGGTTCGGTTCCGATTCAGTTCTTACATATAAACGGGTTCGGTTCGGTTCTTAAAATATTCATATTTCGGTTCTCGGTTCTTTCGGTTCCAGTTCGGTTCTGACCCGTTGCTCACCCCTAGTATTTTGGGAGTTGGAGCCAACTTACGACGGAATGTTTAAATTGTCGCAACTTCAAATGATTTTTATTTTCCCGCCAAAATTTTTTGGGAAAAAAGTTAAATTTCCTTCTTTGATAACTTACGACGAATTTTAATTTCCGTCGTAAATATGATGATCCGATTTTTTCCTGCGCAAATATTTCGTCATAAATTTAGATAAAATATTTTTTATTCAATTTAAATTTAAAATTTTAATAAAAATAATTAACCTACGACGAAATGTTTAAATCGTCGCAATTTCAAATAATTTTTATTTTTTTTAATCGTGTTGTGCATAATTTTATTAATAAAATACTAAACTTACGACGGTTTTGAATTTCGTCATAAATAATTACAATATTATACTTATTTCCGTCATAAGTTGTGTGCGCATTTTTTCCGTCTTAATTGACCTATTTTATTGTAGTGCTAAATTATAATAACTGAAAAACCGAAGTTAAGTTCAGTTACCAAATAAAAAATTCGAATGAGAAGCGTGAGAGCCAAATAAATCGAAAGATTCATGTTTGATATCGGATTCGCGTAATTTTGATACTAATAAACCTTCAGTAGAATGTTGTATATACATTCAAAACGAGTAATTATGAACAAGAAAACTCTTGAGATGGAAGAAAAGCTAGAACTAGTTGCAACACATTTTAACTTCGTTTATGTTGCTAAATATCACATTTTGTTTTCCCTCCCTCTAGCTAGATCAAAATCAGTGTCTCGTCCAAATGATAATATTTTTTCATTTATGCTAATTCGAAAAATTCAAGACGTCGATCACCCAAGCGTCCAGAATACACAGCCTTCTTGTATTCTCCCCAAGTAAAAGTCTTGTAAATTACATGCCGATGGGGAGAAACAGTTTGTTGCAACGGAGATAACGACGCTGTGAGTGAAGGCGCACCGAAGTACATCATCGAGATTCGGGACTGCTTGTTGCAGTTTGCGAGCACTCTATGTCTTACACTATGAAATCTTTTGTTTGTCAGAACCTGTAAATTGATGAAATGGTTAAAACGTGATCAAGCATAACGAATAAAAGTTAAGGCAATGAGACGGCATTTAGATACCTGCAAGGCATCTCCAACAAACACACATAATTCGGCTGGATGGGGAGGTACAGAAATCCAATGATTATCTTTGGAATATATTTGGAGGCCACCCACATTGTTGGATCTCAAGATGGTTAATAACTGTGGGTCACAATGCTCTCCGAATCCGATGAGAGGACCACCATTAGTAGAATCTCTTTCGCTATTACCCTCAAAGGGAGGATAATGATTCACTCGAAAACATGAATCATTGTCATTGTCTTGAATGAGGCAACTCAAAGATTTGTCAGGTAGCCGCAATCCTTGAGCCATAAGGTCAAGAACCTTGCAACTGAGGTCCTTTGTAGTTTGCACGTACTCAGACACAACAGTACTGGAACATAACATGACACAATGCAAAAACCGAATTAGCAGGATTAAGTAAATGACTAAATCAAGCGAATGGTTGACCTATCACATAAGATTCCTTGCTTAAAAGGGAAACCTGCCGAGTTTGGCCTAGTTTTACCTAACATTTTACAGTAATTTCGTCGAAATGTATAGTAGTACTAGATTAGTAACATATATCTCCAACTGACTGTGCATGTCCTTGTCTAATATTCCACTTCTGGTGGGTTCTGTTTAGGTGTACCCTATATCAGAAAGTTTATTCTACTATTCTCGTCCGAGACTTTAAGTAATTTATTGTACTATTCTCGTCCGAGAGTTTTCCATTCACGACGATCTTTCAACAAAAAAGATCCATGAATTTTGGTCAATATAGATAGTGGATTTCATATTCCTGATTGAATCTTTTGCAGTTGAAAGTCTAGTAGACTATTGTTACGGTAAAGTCATAAAAAACATCTAAAGCATATATTATGCCACTTTTTTTTCAGGAGGCATAATCATAAATTCTCCTCCCGTGGGATTCGAACCTGTGACCAAGAGGTTAGTTTTCCTCTCTTTAACCAACTGAGTCAACCCTTGCGGGCCTCAACCCACTTTTATATTGAACTAAATATAAAATTAATATAGAGAGACCACATGGGTAATTTCTAAAATTGTTTAACTATTGGAACAATATTTTAATAAATGTTGTCAAGAGTGACATGGATGTGAGAGACAATTAAAAAATAATATATTAAATGATTTGTCATGGTTTGACAACTTTGTTAGCAACCTGTATTGGAGATGCTATAAAAAGCTGTTGTTACAATCGTATGCCCCACAACAGCTCCTTCCCCTAATAAGTACTCCCTCCGTCCCTTTCAATTGTTTATATTTTTTAGAGAGTGTCCGACACGCATTTTAAGGTACATATAAAATATAGTTTTGTAATTTTTTTTTACAATTTTGTTTTTCTAAATAAAAATTAAAACATTTAACTTTTATTCAGAAAAAGAAAATTATAAAAATAAGTTACATAACTATATTTTTTATGTACCTTAAAATACGTGCCGAACACTTTCTCATAAATGTAAACAATTGGAAGGGACTGAGGGATAATAGTTATTATCTTGAATACATTTGTTCAAGCAGATCTTAGGGTGGTTTTGCGCGGGTTAATTAAGATCAGATTCTTGTGTTACTGTAGTGATAGGACGAGAATCATATCTTCAGACTTTCTTGCAGAAAATTTACTAAATAATTGTTACAAATATAGTTATTTAAGTTCAGTGCACGCAATGTTATTACCAAACTAACCTGCAGCTTACTATTTTACTACTACATATACGTGTGGTGACTGGTGAGGATGAAAAATAACCTGTGTTGAAATATTCTCGGCAGAAATTATACTGTCACTTTCTATGATACTACCCATAGCAACCTCCTACCGATCCATCCGCCAGACATACAATATTTGTCTATTATGCATATAGTATCAGAAAACGCCAACTTTAACCTCAAGTAACATCCAAATTTCTTGGATTATATCCATGAACTAGTTGGCATATTATTGATGACTTCTCCCAACATCTTAAGCCTCTGCGAGGAGCCTTCGAGGAATGTTCATAGGAAAGACGAAGTTTACAGAGTACATTATTCACAATGACATTGTTGCATGCCATGACATGTATAATTTTAATATTGAATCAAGACCAAGTTTAATTGTTACCTGAATTTTTCCGGGTCAGTGGACATCGTTGTTGATCTTCGGGATATAGAAGCAGAGTTGGCTTCGAGAAGAATGTATTCAAGTTCCCCCATGTCACCTTTCAGTCCAATTGATTTGCATCCATATCCAAATGGAGATGGTGATCCTGCTTCTTGCTTCTCGCAAGCCGGCTTTGAGAAGAAATCATGACTCTCCTCCTCCATGCTTGAAATGATCCGACTAGGAACTCCATGATTTACAAGCTTAAAGAAACCATGTTCTTCACATGCTTGTAGAATTTTATCACAAACTACATATCTGTCAAGGGACATATCGATTGTTGGAATACTAAATGCTTGATGTTTTCTAGTGGAACAATGAGTCGGAGAAGGAGCAACCATTGTGAACTAAAAATCTAAAAAATGAAGATATGTAAATTATAAATAGTGTTTGTAGCTAGGCAGAGAAGAATTATTGTACTGGTAGCAACATAAGTGATGGTGCTCACCTCTTTAAAAAGGCAACGGCCAACGGGCGTTCACTCATTAATTTCAATTAATATTTTTTTTGCGAAATTAACTGTTGTTAACTTATTCAAGCATTACTGCATATAATAAATATCCTACTGCGGGAAGTTTGTTATATTGATTAGGAACAAGGACATTTTAGGAACAATAAATTATTTTCAAAAAAAACTCAATTGATATGACAAGTATAATTAGCATTTAATACACTCAAATGCACGCTTTATCAAAATTCAAAATTTCACGGAGATTATATCAATAGATCGAATAAAAAATCTGTGAAATTTAGCTGTTAAATTCGACCGATTAAAAACGACCGTTCCTTAATTCGACTGTAAATAGTTGAATTTATCCGTGTTCCTTAAATTCGACCAAATAAAGTAGAATTTAGCCGCAGTCGTTTTTAATTGATCAAAAATAACCTAGACTTTCTTGTAGTGTTTTAAATCAATTATAAATCTAAATATTTTCCTTATTAACGCAAATTAAAGCAATTTGGCGTTTCCTAATCCTTACACTAAACTTTTAATGTGGATTAGATCCCTACTAAATCATATCCAATCAAAACGTGGATGTAGATCAGGGTGCAAAAATACTTGTGGTCTATCATTGGTGGACCAGCACCAGATATTGAGTGATCACTCAGTCACCTACCCGCCAAATCCAACTTTAGCGCAGATATACTCTTAAAAGAAGATGAGACCTCACTAGCCTTTGTAAAGTTCTAGTTCTAATTCAGCTTTTTAATTTTATCCTTCTAGATATTTTTTTTAAAAGTTTTCGGTTAGACAGTGTTAATGTGTTACTATCCGCGAAATCTTCAAATGCATAGAACTTACTCGCTGACTTGTGTTCAGGATCGTTCACAAGCACGAGCTTTCATCCAACAAAAACAAATTGAGTCTCATGAGCCAATCTCGAGCATCTAGTTAAAAAATAATTTAGACAATTTAGCACTTTAAATATTCAAATATTCATGTATATGTCATAGCTAAAAACTCAGCTCGAACTCGTTTTTTAACGAATAGTTTTTTGTATTTGAGTTCGAACTCATGTTTTAAATAAGACGAGCCGAATCGAGATGTTTATGAGCTGAGTTCGAGCTTGTTTGTGAACAACTCGATTCGTGAACCGTCCTACTTGTGTTAATATAGAAAATTGAAAATGTGGTTGCATAATACATATTATACAAGACCGAATAAGGAAGTTCATCGTATATACAACTAGACCAGAATTCTCATCGCATATTTTTTTATAGGACGAGATTTTGCCTACATATAAGGGTTGCGAAGCATCATATTTTTTATTGTAAATATACAAGGCTTGCGAAGTTCCGCAAATAGTGACATATTTTGTAGTAGACACAGTTACAATGTATTCATATTTCGATTTTGGATTAATTAATCAATGCAGGAATCAGAAACAGTCGGGGACAGGAGGAGAAAGGAAACATACTGGAAGCTCTTAAGCATAATACAGTGGATGAACCATGCATATGCAGTTTCCAGAATCACGATTAGAAAAACAAAGAATCTAAACGTTTCAGCTATCTAATAAGACAATTGACATTTAGTTTTTGATTTATATTTATTATCTTTTTAAATGTGGTCTTTTCAATTGCAAGCTTTTAGACGATCCAAACGGCAAACGTGTTGCTATCATTTGCTATATAATATTCAAACCTTTCTGGAAAAGTATATGACCATTTCCCATTTCAACATATAGAATAGAAGGGAATTCATTTTGTTTAAATATCATGTTATGAAGTAAAGAACATATTCACAATAACATAGACAAATGTAAAATTTTGCAACACTTGTGAACACCATTATTTATATAACATCAGCGTAAACCAATATATGCGGACAAATGCATCTTTTGATGCTGGAACTATATATAAAAAGTTGCATTGATACATATCAAACTCGAATCTCAACTATATGAAATCTAAAATGAAGAGATTGCCTGTAACAAAGTTTCTAAAGCATTTACCAATAGCAACTTAACTGCTGAAAACAACATTGACAATGTCTGGGAACTTCTCCTTGATAGCTGCTTTGACTCCTGATCCAATGGACTCTGGTCCTTCATACTTAACAAGGCAATCCCCGCCTGCAACAGATAGAACATCCACACTCCCGCCAAAATTTTTGATAGCAGGCCTTAATATGTCAAGATGATTGTTCACTGCCTGCAATTCCAATATATATCATATCATTCATACAACTCTTGGGGTCTCTATCCAGACTACACCGACCGTGCATTTAGTAATAAACCGTAACCAATCAGTCAACTTAATAGCGTCTATAGTTTATAATATGCACTCACAATATTTCTCAGGTTGACATCCTTCAATGAATTACAGAGTAATAATAGAAAGTATTACAGTTCCTAGTGGCAACTACTACCCTGTGCATCTATGACATTAGTAGATTGTAGAAGTCATTAATATCATATTGAAAAGGTTAACAAACAAAAAGATTTAGCAACTAGGATTAGATATAATAATTTAAGGAAAAGTGCAATTCTAAATGTATAATCATTACTTCCGTAGTAGATATTTATCGTTTATCATACATGTGTGTGGTCCATTACAAAGAGTTTGTAGCTTAGAAGTTGGTAATAGTTGTAGCTGCACATAAATTTTCCTTTCAGATAATGCAGTTTTCAGTTTGGTTTTCGCAGATTTACATTAATGATTCAAATTATAGTGTGCTTTCATAACCCCTGTAATATTGGTCTGTCATTATGTTACTAGCATTTATCTTTTTAATATCCAACTTACCTCAACAGTGGTCTCACTTGCTTCTTCATCATACACTTGGCGAATATCCTTAACAGCTTTACCAAATTTCTCCTTCAGTACTCTTTCGATTCCCATCTTCATAGTTGTAGTTGAGCTGGGACAAGTTCCACATGCACCTGTTTATCCAATGAAGAAAGAAAAGACTCAGGTGGATTTAAGAATATGTATTACCCTCAAACGTCAAACCCAAGTCAGGAAGATAATCTGCAGTCCTAGGATTTACGCACCACTTTAACCTTAAATGAATTGTTGTTATGTTGCATGCAGTGGTAAACCCCAGTAAGATGAGAGTGTGTGCGGCCGCGTTTTGGGGGAAGGGGGAATTGGGAACCATATTGTACTTCAACAGGGTCGAATTGTATTTGTATTATTGACGGGGGGAAGTTTAACCTCTTGAGTTGTATCTAGCCAATAGTACTCTTCTTCTCATCCTTTCTTAATAAAGATAAAATCACCAAATATTTGAGTATCTGAAAATTCTGTACATAACAATAACTATAGCTTATACAGTTATTGTACGCATAAATTTTCAAGGTAAACAACAGCGCCATGTAGCTAGTAGCTACTATGTAGGTCTGCCACTGGTGGTGTGCATCCTTGTTAATTCCGAGGCTTCATTTTTCAGCAAGCATGTGATTAAAGCAAAAATAACATTATACTAAAATATGATCCTCTATTGAACAAATATTATTTCACTACATGCTATCTTTTTTATAGGGTAAGCTGAATCCAAAAGATAACTTCGACGATGATCAATAAATTTTATGCTGTCATTCAAAAAATTGCATCCTCTTTCAAAATTTAACTTCAAACTCAATATTTTATTAGATAAGCTGCAATATTTTTTTGAAGTGGAACCTTGCCGCAGTTCACCGTGATAAGCAAGGGGTCACAGAAGCGAATCCAAATCTTAGTTCATAATCCCTTAGGATAAGTTCATGCAGACTTATGCTTATCACAATTCCCAGCTAATCGATTTTTATGGAGGACATTCACTCCTTAAGTTAGTCGTATCTTTTACAAGGCTTGGGCATTCACAAGTACTACATGAAGTCATGTGCGGTTGTAACAATAATTCTAAGAGGTTGATGTGCTCGGAAACCTTGTCTACCCTGTTTCTTCCACAGGCCTGCAGTTCACAGTGAACCTCATACTTCATGCTCATTGCTCTCCAAAACATTAATGTTCCAAGTAGAAGTTATGTCCTCATACTTTATGCACTTGGAAATTGATATGCTTGGAAACCTTATCTACCCTGTTTCTTCTGCAAGCCTGCAGTTCAGTCAATGTCATTCCTTACGCACATTTCATTCCTACAATCAATATTATTGTTCCGATTAGAGGTCATCTCATACTTTCTGCACATTTCTATCCTACTAATACACCAGTCATAATTCTCAAAAAGTGTTAGTTCTGCTTTTAGTGCTTTACATAATCCTCTTCCTTCTACTGCTCTTCAGTGTGCATATTGTTTTCCAACAACAGCTTCTCATGCAGGTGGAAGGATTCTAATTCTTCTAGGAAAACTCAAATGAAATTTTTTACATGGGAACACTTTAGCGCCTTTTATTAATTACAAAGATCTCTAGGCATTAAATGTACTCCCTCAGTCCCCCTAGATTGTATACGTGGAGGACGGAGGCTCGGCACGCATTTTAACGCTCCTTTAAAAAATAGTCCCATTAATTATTATTTTTTTCTAAATAAAAATTTAATGTTTAAAGTTTATTTCAAAAAAAAGGATAGTTTAGAAATAAATTATGGAAATATACTTTATATTCAACTTAAAATGCGTGCCAAGCATTGACAAAAATTGTATACGAATGAATGGGACGGAGGGAGTAGTTCATTGTACTCAAGATTAAGAGATAAGGCTGCTAATGAAATTGATGTCTTTTGCAACCATATTGATGTGGTTTTATATTAATACACATGCCTTCAGTTGTGGAAACATGATGTGTGATGTTTATTGATGTATTTCACGACTTCCTTGTTTATTTTTACCATTTAGTGTGCAGCAATATGTATCTTAGGAATCTAGTCCCAGTTTATAAATTAATTTAAAAAATAATAATAGTAAATAAATAAATAAAGACCTGGGTTGTTTCCTTTTAAGAATGAGAAAGAACCCTTAGATTACCATTATTTCTCCAAACTGTGTGGAAAAGGATAAGTATTAAACTACTAGGAGATGTTTGCCCATGCTATACAGTGAATACACCCACGTGCGCCCCCTGTCACCCCCCCCTCCCCCCGCTCCCCACAAATCCCTCTGGCTTATACACCGTAAAATACGTTGCTAGTATCTTGCAGGGGTACCAATCAGAACAACCATTGGTCAGAATTACTGCTGCTAGCAAGGAGAACTACAGAGACATCTCCCACCTGTACAGCTCATCTTGATATTTTCCGCGCATTGGGGAAATGATGGAACCTTAGTCATGGGAGGTACGAACGGAATTTCATCTTAGATAATGATCGAATCAGAGGGTAAATGGAATCATAGTATCAAACTTACAAATTTGATCACAAATTAGAAATGCATTTTCTGGCATTTCACTTCAGACATGGAATGGTTCAGCTGTACATTTAAAACTGCATAACTGACATATAACCTTCCTGTTTAAGATCACATGCAAATCTAACACAGACATAAAAAAATATATTGTATAGTTTTTATCGAAAGGGGTGCCACTTTAGGAGTGGGGACTGATTTTCCCAGATATCTGACAAGATGAATTAAGCCATCCTATAACAGAGATAGATTGACCTGAAAAGCATTCTAGTTTTCTATCGAACTTTTGAGAAGGATTCTACAAGTTGAACAAAATGATGAACTTATAAAAAATTGAGCATATATAAGAAGATTGGTTACAGAGAACGATCAGAGATGAAATTCTATACACATAAATAAGTATTACGTTAATGAAGTATAATTCTTTATTTCCTTATAGCGGAGATTAAATTTTAATTTCCTTAGAGCGGAGAATAATATTTGGTTTTCTCTTGAAAAAGAACTGGCATTATTTGAACTTTAAAGTACACCAACAACAATACTCGTGGAGGAAGAATCGTATAAATGCAACGGAGGAGTTCTTTTACCCAATGGTAAAGAATTTAAAGGAATGTTTACGGATGGACAATCTTAAAAAATATGAAATAGTTATCCGAAAAAAAGAATAGTTAGTCTAGGGGACTCTGTCTGCCAGGCTGTGGTTATAGCTTAGTGCAAATATACATCTCGTAGAGAATGTGATTATTAATGCTTAAATAATTGTTTTGTCTACACTCTACACTAATCACAAATAAACAAATATAAGATTGATAACGCTCCTTCCATAACCATTTACAATATTAGTGAGGAAAATTGCAAAATTCTGCCTTCTACCACTACATTGTTATCTATTACTAAATTTTTATTCTAAAGATAATAATATCTATTCGAGTAAGTAAACATTCTCTAACTGGTTCAAATACAACTAAAGAGAAACAGAGTCCACGTAATAATTCTAAAATCACACAATTTGCTGTGATTATTCCACATTTCAAAAGATTAACCTCGAAAATTTTGCAATCTCAACATAATAGCGACCCTGTATGGCTGTAGTCTTTAAAAAAAATCTCCAATACCAAGGATACTAATGTGTGCGGAAAAAGACCAAAAATGCACAACAAAAATCCTCACGTATTCGTACGCTAAAATTATCAAATTAGTTCTCGTTTAAGCACAAGCCTATATATATAATCAACCAAAATAATCTAAAAAGTAAGAACTTAAGAAAGTGAGTACCTTGAAGCTTAAGAGAGACAACACCATCTTCAACAGACACAACATCAACATTTCCACCATCAGCAATAAGGTAAGGCCTTACTTCCTCGAGAACTGTGTCAACGTTTTGGGAATTGAGCTCAAGTTCTTGGGCTGAGTACAGGCCGGCCGATGACCCATTTCCGGCCGACGATTTTATTGGGCTTTGGCGCCGGAAAGAGGCCCATTTGATGGTGCTCTTGGGTTGTTTGAAGAGTACATATGATGGGGTGAATTGGAGTTTGATTGAAATTTTTGTAAAAGATTGAGGTGAAAATTGGGACAAAAGAGTGCTTGTTGATGACATTGTTGGGACTTGGGAGATATGTAATGAAATGAACTAGTTAAGAAGTTAGCATCACACAGAGATGAACAAAAAGCGCCTAACTGAAAATCCGGTCCAGCCCATCCGGTCAAAACCCCCGTCCGGCCCGGTCCCGGCCCAGGCTTCGGGTCTCGACGGACCCTATATTTTTAGGCAAAACCCGGTCCGGCCCTGTTAAAAACCCGGGTTTCAGC
This sequence comes from Apium graveolens, assembly GCF_009905375.1. NCBI lineage: Eukaryota > Viridiplantae > Streptophyta > Magnoliopsida > Apiales > Apiaceae > Apium > Apium graveolens. The sequence goes on along the minus strand of NC_133655.1, from coordinate 267,894,048 downwards.
CCGGCCCGATTAAAAACCCGAAAAAATCCGGTTAAAATCTGATTATCTTAATATATTTTCTTATATATTTATGAATTCACATATACTATAAATATAAATAATACTTTAAACACGTATATATTTACATATTTGTGATTAATAATATTATTTATACACTTCATTGCATAAATAATGAAATAAGATATAGTAAATACACTGTATATATTTGGATAACAATGATAAAACATATTATTCTATAAACATATTTATTTTTTGCCGAACTTAAATATTTTCAAAGAGGTAATATTTTCATAATATATTCCATGTAAACTAATACATTTTTACGATGATATAGTTGCTAATATATGTAATCTTCGAAATCTCTAATAAAACTCGATCCGATTTAAATTAGAAAAAAGTCCGGCCCGATCCGATCCGGCCCGAAAAAAGCGCGGTTAGGCCCGCCTCGAGGGCCCAAACGGGCTCTGACATTTTCGGAAAGTCCGGCCCGGCCCGGTCCGGTCAAAGTCAAAGTCCGGCCCGGTCAAAGTCCGAGGTTTTTAAGGCCCGGTCAAAACCCGGTCCGGTGAGCCTTTTGTGCATCTCTAGCATCACATGAAGATTTTGGGATTTGTTTTAACAAAGTTATTTTCTTTGTTGGTGGACGTATTTTTCATTGAGATATTTTTTTAAATTTAGTAATTAAGCCTATTTAAATTTAAAACTAATTAAAGTTTTTTTTAGTCTTTGACTCATACTATTAACATTTGAGCCGTAGATATTAACGTGTTTCGGTGTTTGAAGCATGGTTATAAAAATCGGTTTATTTTTAAAAAATTATCGATAAATTAATTAAAAAATAATCACAAATATTTGTCTAATTTTATAGTTTTTTGATAAATTAGCGATAAATTATTTAATTTTTTAAAAATTACCAGATAAATCGTAAATTGATATCTCAATCAAATAGTTTCGATTTTCAAAATTTGTTATCATGATTTGAAATAGTTCATAACTGAAAATCGTTTACACGATTAAAAAATTCAAAATCATATATCCATTTTTCAAATAATGTAAGCAAATATTTAGATCAACTAGTACATGCTAATAAGATAAGATTTAGGGCCTGTTTGTTTTTCACTTATAAGTCAACTTATGACTTATAAGTTCGTAATAACTTATCGACGAGTGTGTGTCGACTCAACTTATACGTTGATAAGCTGAATGTTAGTGCATGTTTGGGAAGCTAGTCTTTTAACTTAAATGGGCTTTTACAGTTGTTTCAACTGACTGTTTGGCAAACAGAAAGAAATCATTTCTTTCTCACTAGTTATCTTGCCCGTGCTACGCACAAGGAGTTTAGTTATATACGATTTTTTTTAAAAAAAATTAAAGATATATATTCATGAAGTTGCGATAATGTGTACCAACATTTTTATACCAATATCATCATGTAAACACTAACAACGAATCATTCGATAACGTCTCTTCCCTTTTTTTGTCTTTGATAAAGAAATGGTATAATATTCTAGTCAAATAGTATGAAGAGTTCTATTTTTTGTATATAGTTTAAGCATGTTTATAGTTTAACCATTAACCACATAATCGAAAGGATAATAATCAAATTATAGGATAAACTACCTGTCATTAAAAATTATCGGTCCATTAATTTAAAAATTTACAAAAACATAAAGAACATTTTAAAAGTTTTTAACATGGTTTTTGATAAACATTCTTTAAAAGTTCTTCTCAGAATGAGGAGATAATCATCATATTCTTTAAAGATGCATCACAACATTTGAGTAACATGACTGTTGAAATCGGAAAAACTAAATAAAATTGATAACTACCATTCGGTCATTCTAAATTGTGGTAACTGTTTAAGTAATTAGAAAAGAACTGCCCCAAAACTACTGGACATACTCACACGTATATATACCTTTGGGTATTTTTTTACATTTAGATGTATACTACAGATTATAAAATGACTTCAGGAAGTGAAAAGAGGAAGAGATGGTCAGGCATAAAGAATGTAGCGGAGCAAGAGTTGCAAAATTTGGCTATAACATGCACAGACTTCAATAATGACGTGGAAGAAGCTAAGATTTTCTACTCAGAGATCTATGCTACAATGAAAAACAGGCAATCTGAATTGTTTGCTCGTTCTGTTGTCCTTGAGGAAAAATTCAAGTAATATTTAAATGTGTATCTGATTTTATGATTTATATTGCTTCATATTACAAATTGAATGGAATTAGTTTCAATGTATCACAGCGAAACAGAAAATACTCTGAAGAATGAATCAAGAAAAAAACGTGGAGAGTCATCACAAAGTAGTACTGAAATTCCACATTCTTATACAGGTAATTTACTCAGATTCCTAGGTGATACGTCTACATCTCTACGTGGTCATGAGAAAAACTTCAAACAGAACACGGAGGAAATGATAAGTGCATTTCAAAAGTTTGGAGATGGGTGGAAAGAACAACTTAATAATTTGAATGTTTGTGCTAATATATTGATTGAAGAAAATGGAAAGCTTCGCATATTATTAGATGATAATACTTGAAATATATAAATTATGTTCCAGTCGATATGTTGTGATGATGTATTGTAATTGTTCAAGTTGGAGGACAGTAATACACGCTTTTATATAAAAAATCTAAATAGGAATGATTGTTTATGTTGGATTACTATCATGTTATGTTTACTGTAGATGATTAAAAAGATATATATACATTGAACAACAATTTATGCAGTTTATTCTATTTACAAACATGTTTTCCTTACATGATCTACATATATCACATTCACATAAATTGAAAGATTTTTATATTTGCACAACCTGACCATCGTTTGCTGGTTCGGGATCATTAATTTCAAAGTCTTGAAATCTTGCTTGCTCTGGCCCAATACCTAAATCCATGTTTAGGAAATTCTGTATATCTACAATAGGCCTATCAAATGTTTAAAGGTCATGTGAATCATGTCTGCCAAGTGTTGCCAAACGACGTGCAACTGCATTTCTATGAGGGTAAACCAAATTAAGTTCATAACGGATATTCTTATCATTAAGCCTTAAAAGAATAAGTCTAAAAGTCTGTCTAGTATGTGGTGTAATGTAATATATAATAAATGATATCAAAGATTACTGAAGCTGAAAATGTCATTAGCAATCAGTTAAGCTTGGGGCCAGCCCTAAGTAAGTTGTATTGTTATCTAAATTTATATTCTGTACTTGTAACATTTAAAGTCTGTAAAAATGCAAAGGAGCAGACTGGAGTCTTTTTCCTAAAACAGTCTCAAGCCTAAGGATTCTATCTGGAAGAAGATCAAGAAGATCATGCCTCAGAAGAATTTTGAAGAAGCTTGGAGTTGAATAAATCTGTTTGGAGAAAAATGTTCTAAGTCAAGATCTCTACAAGTCACATATTTAATGTTATTGAGAAGTCATTCAAGAACTCCAGAATGACTTATCGAGAATTCATTCAAACTCCAGAGAGTACCGACAGATAAGCAACATCTACTCGACGGATGAGATATATATATCTACTCGATGGATGAATAACATCTACTCGACGGATGAGCAATATCTACTCGATGGATAAGCTATACATTTACTCGACGGATGAGCAATATCTACTCAACGGATAAGAAATATCCACCAGGAGTAGAGAAGTCAGGAAAGTTACTCGAGAACACAAAAAGATATCGATAAGTCATTCCTTCATTAAAGAACTCAGAGTTATCGACAAGTCTATATCCATTCGAGAACTCAGAGATATCCACAAGTCAAGTGAAGTTATGAAGACTAGAGATCTCGATGAGCTGAAGACCTCTACAAGCCAAACTCATTATGGAGTACCAGATATCTCGATAAGCCTTTATAATTGTCGAGATATATCAAGTGTTTAAATGAATCAAACTGGAGATCTCGAAGTACAGTCTCAAAGTACAGAATTGCAGATCAATTTAATATCCAAGATAAACAATCAAAAAATAATACAATAGCTGGATTGACAAGTCTACAAAAAGCAGCTTGAAGAGTGTGCAAGATCAATGGCAAAGATTAACTTACAGAGGAAGATTAAAGTAAATACGGGATGTTAAAGATATGCTAAGCCGGAAATGGAAGATTTGCTTTTCTATAAATAGAAATGACAAGTAACAGTTTAGAAAAGCTAATAGCATTGTCTATTATCCACTGTGTAAACTAGCAGTTAACTGAGCTCTAAAGTTAACACTAGTCCTCTAGTTAGGAGTAACAAATAGATAAAAATTCTTGTAACACTCTCGAGAAGAAGCTGAGCTCTTTAACTTAGAACAGCTTAGAAATTTTGTAGCAAAGCATCTTAATTTTTAATACAAAAATTAAGTGAGTTTTGAAGATCTGTGTTCTTTATTTTATGCAAGTTTAATTTCTGCATGAACTTTTTTCTATACAAGATTTAATTTACTTTGTTCAACCATTATCTTTCAAGAAAAGCCTAAAATCAGAAAACACATTCACCCCCTCTATGTGTGATTCATTACCTAACAAGTGGTATCAGAGGAAAATCTGAAAGCAAACAGATTCAAGATCTTAGATGAATGAATACACTGAAAATCAGTAGCATCAAAATTCCCACCTTTGACAAAGCTAACTACACTCTTTGGAAAAAGAAAATGATGATGTTTATCAAGATGGCCAATCCACTCTACACTCAAATCCTCAAGAATGGACCCTTCATTCCTGTGGTAAGGGTTCAAGAATCTACAGATGGAGACATTGTCATATCAGCTCATTATGCTCCAAAAGATCATATTGAGTATACTGATCCTAAAAAGGAGAAGGTATCCCTGGATAGCAGTTTACAATTGATATTGATTGAGTCACTTGACAATGTGATGTACAATAACATAGTCAACTGTGACACTGCTAAGCAAATATGGGAGAAGATTAAAATACTCTGTGAAGGAACTGAGGAAGTTAGATCTAATCAAAGAAGGATATTGATTTCACAGTATGAGGGTTTTATGGCTAAGCCCAAGGAAAGCATTACTGAAGTGTTTGAAAGATTTAATAAGCTGATAAATGACTCGCAGCTTCATGACAAGTTCTATGAAGCAGAAGAAGTGAATCTAAAGTTCTTGCTTACTCTTCCTGATCATTTGGAATAGAAAATATCAGCAATCAGGGAAGGGAGAGACTTGAGCAGAATAACTCTGGAAGTTCTATATGGAATTCTCAAAATTTATGAACTTGAGATGATTGAAAGGCAATCTTTGAGATCTGGGCAAGGACATGTAATAGATAGTTCAAGTGCTTTAATAGTAAATGAAGGTCAAACATCTAATGATGAACCAAGATCTCATATTTCAGTTGCCTCAACAAGCGAGCAAAGAACAATTGATTCACAGGAGCAAGTCATACTAGAATGGGAAAATGATGAGTTCTATACTCTTGAAGAACTGGATGAGCTTGATCAGTCAATGGCATATCTAGCTAGAAAATTCTCTAACATTAGAGTAAGGAAGCCAAGATACTTCAAAAGTAAAGGACGGTCTTTTAACAAAGACAATAGCTGGAAAGAGAAAGGGAAGTATAATTCTGATAGCAAGAGTGGTTACAAAACTGGATCCGTTGACAGATCTAATATAAGGTGCTTTAGCTGTGATGAACTAGGCCACTTTGCTACAGAATGTAGGAAACCCAAGAAGGCAAAGAAAGATAAGGCTTATCTTGAACTGAAAGCAAAGTATGAAGCTCTTCTGAAGAAACAGCAAAGCAAAGCTTATATTACAAAAGGTAAAATTTGGGATGATTCTGAAAATGATGAAGATGAAGAACTTGAAAACTATGCACTCATGGCCTTCGAGCAGGGAGAATCATCCTCATCTAAATCACAGGTACCAACTCCTACCTCCACTGATTTAAATGTGAATCAATATAAGGAAACTGTTGAAAAGATGAGCACAAAAATGTTTCACATTCATACAATCATGGTTATTGCTAATGAAGAAGTTAGCAGATTAACAAAGTTAAATGAGAAGCTTGAAAGTGAAAAACAAGAAGCTGAATTGTTGATAGTGGGGCTTGAAGCCTTGAAATAAGAAAATGGCTATCTGAGAAACAAGCTCAAGTGTGCAAATGAGATTGAAGCTGTGCTAAGAGAAAAACTGGAGAAAAGTGAAGTAAAGTTGAAGTCCTTTAAGAATACATCTGAATTGGTTGGTCAGTACCATGAGAAAAATAAACCATGTGCAAACATTGCCATTGGTCTTGATTATAATACCTTAAACAACAAGAAGAAAAATACTAGTGATAGAGGAAAAGCAACAAAGATTGAAAATGTTCCAGCAATGCTGAAAAATGTTGGGTCACCGGTATTTAAGACTTGTGAGGTAAACTTCAGTGAAGAAAAATTGATTATCAAGCAAGAAATTGTAGATGAGGATAATGAAAAGAAGAATGGAGATTCAATTCAATCTTCCAAGGCTGAAAAAAATCTTAAGGACAACCAAAGTGTCAAGACTCATGTCAAAGAAACCAAGATTGAAGATGCAAGTAAGAAGAAGAAAAATAGAAGTGGGGGAATTGGGAAAAACAAAAGCAACAATCTGAACTATATTGCAGACATTCCTGGCAAGAAGTTTGGAATATGCAGTTCTACAAATCATCCAACTCGTCCTTGTAAAAAGGGTGTTAGTAAGCCAACTAAAGGAACATGCAAATATAATAAAGCAGATTTAGATGATCCCTACTCATTCTGTGATAAGTTTGATTGCATCCCTTGCAACTTGAAAGTGATGAAGAGTTGTCACAAACTGAGAGTAGACTTAAGAGAAACACAAATTGAGTCCAGATCAGAAAGGAAAAATGAACAACGATCATTGAACTCTATTTTATCTGAAACTAGTCACTCTACTTCTGCTAAATCAGTTAACAAGAAGAAAGTACCCAACACTGCTTGGGTTACTAAACACAATTAAATCTTATTGTGTGCAGGGCAAAGTGAAGAAAGTCATATGGATCATTGACAGTGGATGTTCCAGACATATGACAGGTGATAAGGCCCTGCTATCACAGTTTGAGGAGAAAGTTGGTCCATTGGTGACCTTTGGAGACAACAACAAAGGATTCACAATGGGATATGGCAAGATTATTTCTGAAAATATTGTCATTGTTGATGTAGCAATAGTAGCTAGTCTTGAAGTGAATCTTCTCAGTGTTATCCAATTTGCAGACAAGGGCTTTGAAGTTTTATTCAATAAAGAATAATGCACCTTTATCAACAAGAAAACTGGTGAAATTGCTCTGAAATGAGCAAGGAAAGGAAGCTTGTTTGTTGCAGACTTGGACTCAACAAATAAGGATGGTATTTTCTGCTTCTACACCAAGGTATTAGAAGAACAAAGCAAGCTATGTCATAAGAAGCTGTCTCACTTGAATTTCAAGGCAATTAACAACTTAGTCAAAAAGGAGTTAGTGAGAGATATGCCCAAGCTGGAGTTTGCTCAAGTTGAAGTCTGTGAAGATTGTTAGAAAGGAAAGATGAAAAGATCTAGTCACAAGTCAAAAAATGTGAATTCTATTAGTGCACCCTTGCAACTAATTCACATGGACTTGTTTGGCCCAGTAAATGTCTTATCTATTTCAAGGAACAGATATGCACTTGTGATGGAGGATGATTTCTCAAGATACACTTGGTAGAGTTCATGAACTCTAAAGATGAAACTCCACATATCATAATTGAGCACATTAAGAAGATAGAAAATCAGGTTAAGGATTACAATTGTGTGAAAAGACTGAGAAGTGACAATGGAACAGAATTCAGAAATGCTACATTAAGTGGATTCTGCAAAGGCAAAGGCATTTTTTAAGAGTTCTCAGCTGCCAGGACACCTCAAAAAAATGTAGTAGTTGAGAGAAAGAACATAACATTGGTTGAAGCTGCTAGAACAATACTGCAAGATGCCAAGTTGCCAACAAGTTTCTGGGAAGAGGCTGTCAATACTGCATGTTATACACATAACAGATATCTCATTAACAAGGCACATGGAAAGTCACCCTACTCAATCATGTCCAAGAGAAAGCCTATTATAAAGTATCTTCATGTGTTTGGAAGCAAGTGTTACATTTTGAAAGATAATTCTGAATATATGGGAAAATTTGACTCAAAGATCTTTGAAGCAATTTTTCTGGGATATTCACTGGAAAGAACAACCTACAAAGTCTATGTGATTGATCAAAAGAAGATCATGGATAGCACAAATGTGACCTTTGATGATGACAAGTGTCCATGCTTGGAATGCCTTGATGACAATGAAGCTGAAGCCCTTGCATTTGAAAACCTCAACATTGATAGTGATTCTGATGAAGAAGATGAAGGTATTGCACAACAAATGATGAATGAAGAGTCTATCGGACAGGAAAATCATGAGAATGGAAGTTCATCTCAAACACCTGAAGTTGATGGGATAAACTCAGGGGGAGAAAGAGAAGAAAGATCTACCAGTCACACCAATAATAAAGAAAATGATGAAGGCACAAGTCAACACACTCACACAAGAAAGTGGGATAGAAGTCACTCCAGAGAAGAAATTATTGGTGATCCTACTGCTGGTGTGAGGACTAGAAGTGCAACTGCTAATGAGTGCCTACATGCATGTTTTTTGTCCCAAGTAGAGCCTAAGAAGATAGAAGAAGCTCTATTGGATCCTGACTGGATATCTGCCATGCAGGAAGAGATGAATTAGTTTGAAAGAAGCAAAGTCTGGAAGTTAGTTCCTGGACCAAAGAACAGAAGCATTATTGGAACAAAATGGGTGTTCAAGAATAAAATGGATGAAAATGGTATAGTTACCAGAAACAAAGCAAGGTTGGTTGCTAAAGGCTACTCACAAGAAGAAGGAATTGATTATGATGAAACTTTTTGCTCTTGTTGCAAGACTTGAAGCTATAAGAATTTTTCTAGCATTTGCTGCACACTCAAATTTCAAAGTGTATCAAATGGATGTCAAAAGTATCTTTCTAAATGGTGAGTTAGAAGAAGAAGTTTATGTGCAACAACCTCCTGGCTTTGAGGATCCAAAATTTCCTAACTTTGTGTATAAGTTACTCAATGCTCTATATGGACTAAAGCGGGCACCTAGAGCTTGGTATGACACACTGTCAGATTTCTTATCGAAGTATAGTTTTACTAGAGGAACCATATACAAGACTCTCTTCTACAAGAAACATGATGAAGATATGATCCTAGTTCAGATCTATGTGGATGATATCATCTTTGGTTCTACTAATGAGAAGTTGTGCCAAAGATTCTCCAAACTTATGCAGAGTGAATATGTAATGAGTATGATGGGGGAACTGAGTTACTTCCTTGGACTTCAAGTCAGCCAAAGAAGTGATGGTCTCTTCATCAGCCAAACTAAATATGTCAAGGATCTTTTGAAAAAATTTGGAATGGTTGATTGTTCACCTGCATCTACACCTATGTCTACTGTAACAAAGTTGGATGAGGATAAAAAGGGCAAGAGTGTAGATATCTCAAGCTACAGAGGGGTGATTGGATCATTGCTTTACTTAACAGCAAGTAGACCATACATCATATTTGCAACATGTCTATGTGCAAGATTTCAAACCAATCCAAAAGAATCACATTTGATGGCTGTAAAGAGGATTTTCAGATATTTGAATGGAACTCCAAACTTGGGATTATGGTATCCTAAGGGAACTGGTTTTGAAGTTGTTGGATACACAGATGCAGATTTTGCTGGATGCAGGGCTGACAGAAAAAGTACCAGTGGAAGCTGTCAATTTCTTGGACAAAGACTTGTATCTTGGTACAACAAGAAACAATAATTTGTATCAACTTCTACAGCTGAAGCTGAATACATAGTTGCAGGGAGTTGTTGTGCTCAAGTGCTTTGGATTAGAAATCAGCTAATGGATTATGGCCTAGTGTTATACAAAATTCCTATCATGTGTGACAATACTAATGCTATATCTATAGTAGCTAATCCAGTAAATCATTATAGGACAAAGCACATTGATGTGAGGTATCATTTCATTAGAGAACATGTTACTAATGGTACCATTGAGCTCATTTTTGTACCAACAGAAAAACAACTAGCTGATATTTTTACTAAACCTTTGGATGAAGCAACTTTCACTAGACTTGTAAGTGAAATTGGAATGCTCAATTCTTCATCCTAAGGCAAGAACTCAGCTAATGTTGTGCAGCAGATTAATCTCCAATAAATCAAAATTAATTTAATTAAATTGGAAATTAACTGAAATATGAATTATAAATATTTCAGAAATCTCTGTATATTTGTCTTTCGAATTCATTTAACTTGGAATTTTTCAAATTCTGAGTAAACTGCTTAGGTGTTAATTTACAACCTTAATATGTAAAATTAACTAAAGGCAGAATTACAATAATCAAAAGTATCTAGCAAACTAAGTTCTCGATAAGTATAAATTGACTTCTCGACAAGTCATTTTAGGACTTCTCGAGTGAGTCCTCGATAAGTCAACTCACTGACTTCTCGATAGGTTTAAAATGACTTATCGACAAGTCCTTATAGAGTTCTCTAATAATGTTCATTCACAGAGTTCTCTACAAGTACAATTCTTGACTTATCAATAACTCAGAACGGAAATAATTTAAACTGATAAATTATTTTGGTAAATTACTTTTGGAAAATTTATTCTAATTTTATTTTGAATTTATTCAAATAAAAGTTAGAATTGATTCAGTCCACTTTTTGGACAAACTGGGCATTTATTTAACATTTCGATAAGTCAAGTCTGAGTTCTCTATAAGAGTAATTTAAAATGACTTCTCGACATGTACTTCATTTCTTTAAATGACTTCTCGATTGACAACTCCAAATATCTATTTTTGAGTTCTCGACAAGTCATATACTTTCACTATAAATATCCAGACTTATCGATTAATCTGAACTTGGAATTTTTCAAAATTCTAAGTAAACTGAATATTTATTACTGCATATCCTCAGTATATGAACTTGATAAATAACAGATCAAAAGGAGCAAAAAGTATGAAAAACTGAACAAATTTAATTCATAAATTTTGTTCAGAAAAATACTTTTGACATAGTTGTCTCTAATTTCTCTGACTTATTGACACGTCTACATGCTTATATGATTTCTTGTTTACGTGGAAATAGGTTAGTCCAATGTTAGTAGACTAGTACATTATTTGTGTTGTTTTGAGTATGCTGAAAGTGGTTAATTTATTTGACTGAATGCTGATAGGAGGAGTTACTTTTTGTGTAGGGAGTACGTGCTTATTTGCATGGGGAATAGTCACTCTCTAAAGTAAACTAATATTCTTGAGTACTTGCATGGGGAATAGTAACTAGTCATTTCTAACTGTCTAATATGCGTATGTGTTTATTATTCGTATTATCCGTGTAACTCAAGAGTCTATTGGTTTCTATCTTTACTCCCTCTATAAATTAAAAACGCCTCCCTCTTTATCATTCATCAGCACTCTCTTTCTAATAAACTTTTTAGCCTCAAAACTGAACTATTATTCTTTTCGCTCCAATGGCTGCCCCCGTTTTTCACACACTCAACCATGGTGTTTATCTTCCAGCTCGATACTTGACTGACGATAAGGTCTATTATGACCCTTTTGGACTTCAAATCCGCATCAAGGGGTTCATATGCAGCCCTTTTGATCTTCCACGAGAGATCTTTGATGAACTCTCATGGGATGATCAACTTGGCATTCTTTTCTTTGAGATGGAAGTCTCTCTTGAGCAGGAGAGACGAGCCAGGGTGGCTGAGCAGCAACGACTTGCTGCTCTGGAGCTGCAGGAGAGAACCATTTCTCTTGCAAACTCCATGTCCAGGGCGTACGAGCGCAGGGCAAGGAGTTTGGCGGCAGAGAAGAAGAAGGTTGAACTAGATTAGTTAGGATTAGGATTTACTTGTTAAATCTATGTCTTAATGTACTATGTTTCCTTTTTTAATGAAAGTTCTAATTCTTGTCTTGCAATCTCTTGTTTGTGTAATAATTACTATGTGCTTATATCTATATTAAATTTTGTCTTCTCTGCAATAATGCTTGCAATTAAAATATCGTGTAATGTATTTGTCTAATGAAACTCTAAAAAGATACATTTGTTCAATGCATTAAAGGTTTATACAAGACATCAACAGGGAATTCAATAATCAATTCACAGATATTGGTGCTAAAACTGCAGCTAAAATAATTCAAAACCAAACTGCAGTTTACCCAGGCACAGCAACACAAACACAAACTCAAACACAATTCCACTCTGGTAACTCTCAAAAGGAACCTGTTTTACAAAAGGACAAAATTCCCAAAATGTTCTTCAGTTATTTTGTTGTTTGAGAAAAAGGAACTGGTATCACAAACATGAAAATTTATCAGCTTTTCATGAATATCACTAATGCACCTTCATGTATAAAACAGTCTTAACAGACTGATAGGTTTGAGGGTAGTACTCATGAGGGGAAGCTATCTAAATCCTCTCCAATTCAATTGGAGGTTCCTCAAGAAGGAACAACTCCCCTCATAACTCTAGCAGAGGCTGTCCTAGCAGTCAACGCTAGAAGAACAATTTCCTATGACAATGTCATAAGAAAGGCAAGCTTAGCACATTCAAGTGTCAGTGTGTTGCAAGACACACAAGGGTTTGAGGCTGGTGCACATGGCAGTAACCCAGTCAAATCCCCTCCAATTTGATTGGAGGTTCCCACTATAAGTGGAGGACAACACACTGTCATAACCACAGAGTAATATGTGAGTCAAACTGTGACCCCAGTCATAGATGCTTATGCACTTATCTTTCTGGTGAAATGAGTATGATTAAACCTATATGGTCTTCCCCTAATCATATGATCACAGATTAACTCTTCTCATCCACCTCTTATTTATGTAGGACAAATAACAATTGAGCCTTTCATGTGAGAATGAGAGAATAGATTGAGAGAAAAATAGAAAATAAGAGAGGCAGGATCCTTTCTGGAAAAAGGAGAGGTAGAATGAGTGTCTGGATTTAGCAATCCTTGTGAGGTAACTCTGACTCTTAAAAGTCATGAGACTAGTACAGTGAGAAGTAGTGAGACTACTTATTTAAAAGAACAAAGAGCTTAGGATTTTCCTATTCTAATCTACTTGGTAAACTCATCACTGCAGACTTCACTAAAACTTGAAGCTGCTGATAGTGTTCTACATGAACATTGACAAAAGCTTGAATAATGTGCATCTAGCTGGATCTTTCTTCCTGAAGATAATGTAAAAAAGGGGGAGAATATATCTAAATACCAAAACAGCTAATGGATGTTGCCAGATAATAATATTCTTTTCTTGATAAGGGGAGAAGGAAAAATAAATCTAAATGCAACTCTGCAACTCACAACTCACAAAAGAAGATCAAATTGGGTTCTTGGGTTCTGCATTTAGATAAAGTTTTGACATGATCAACCAGAACTTGTGCATAATTTCATAATGAACAAGTTGGGGGAGATTGTAATATATAATAGATGATGTCAAATATTACTGAAGTTGAAACTGTCATTAGCAATCAGTTAAGCTTGGGGCCAGCCCTAAGTAAGTTGTATTGTTATCTAAATTTGTATTCTGTACTTGTAACACTTAAAGTCTGTAAAAATGCAAAGGAGCAGACTAGAGTCTTTTTCCTAAAACAGTCTCAAGCCTAAGGATTCTATCTGGAAGAAGATCAAGAAGATCATGTCTTAGAAGAATTTTGAAGAAGCTTGGAGTTGAATAAATTTGTTTGGAGAAAAATGTTCTAAGTCAAGATCTCTACAAGTCACATATTTAATATTATAAAGAAGTCATTCGAGAACTCCAGAATGACTTATCGAGAAGTCATTCAAACTCCAGAGAGTACCGATGGATAAGCAACATCTACTCGACGGATGAGATATATATATCCACTCGATGGATGAATAACATCTACTCGATGGATGAACAATATCTACTCGACGGATAAGCTATACATTTACTCGACGGAAGAGCAATATCTACTCAACGGATAAGTAATATCCACCGAGAGTAGAGAAGTCAGGAAAGTTACTTGAGAACTCAAAAAGATATCGATAAGTCATTCCTTCATTAAAGAACTCAGAGTTATCGACAAGTCTATATCCATTCGAGAACTCAGAGATATCCACAAGTCAAGTGAAGTTATGAAGACTAGAGATCTCGATGAGCTGAAGACCTCTACACGCCAAACTCATTATGGAGTACCTGTAATATCCCGTAATTTTTAGAATTAGATTAATAATAGAATAATAGAATAAAAAGTATTAAAATTGGATAAGGACTAGGATTTAAAATTTGAAATAGACTAAAAGGCCTAAAATTTGGATCAGATTCTAATATGGATAACTTTTAGGTTAAGATATGGGGGTTTGTATCATTATAAATAGATCATATTTGTCTTCCTCGTATTTATTCATAAAATTCGTATGGCTCATCTTACCATAAATCAACAATCTTGTAAAATTCATAGAAAATTCATCGTAAGTCGGAATTCAGTGATCCAGGACTTTTCAGAAAGGTCTTTTCGTTCTTTACAACTTTCATGTTTTGTGTTTTCCAAGAAAACGTCGTTTAGAGGGTCAAAAAGGGTAAATTCAAATCTGATCAGGTTTTGAGGTAAGTTTTTGATCGATCTTGCTAGAGTTTTTAAAATTGTGTGTTGTGCGTTTATATTTGATTATCAAAACATGGGCTAAGTGATGATATTTTTGAAAGTATTATGTGTTATAGTACATGTATTGTCGTATATGTGTTGTGTGCCAACGATAATTTCAGATCTCTGATTTGTGCCATGGTTTGTGAAAATATTGAATAAGAACTTAGGACCATAGTCACCGGATTGTAGTGACAGTTTTCAGAAAATTTAGGACCGTTATCACCGGGTTGTAGTGATCGTGGCATAGATTAAGGATTTTGAATTATTGTTGTTTATGTGGTATGTGTATTGTGTGTATCGAATACGAATAAGAATTTGTATCAAAAGTGTGTATTTCGTATATCGTATCATATAGATGATTGTATTTTGAGTTATGTATGTTATGTTACTTGGCCTACTAGTTGGATCGATTGTTTTCTTGCTGGGTTGTATGGCTCATTACTTACAATTTCAAGTTTCGTCCAAGGTTCGAGTTGGATAGCATTGGTGTTCGAGGATTTTGGTTTTGGAGTAGATTGACTTTTGGACTTCCGCTAGCTACGCTTTTCTAACAGACATATTTGTAATAGAATTTCGGTTTAATAATTTGTTTTGTATTAGTTTCGATTTAGAATTAATAGTCTGGAAGTGCGGGCTGTTATAGTTGGTATCAGAGCAGGCTATCTTTCGGAGTGTATTAGGTATGGGACTAGTACATTCTTTAGGATGTGTTCCTGTGGACCATAGTTTGACCTTTAGTATATCAGGGGGTAGATGTGTCTCGAACTTTAGGATTCTTGTGAATTTAGGGGCCAAATTCTTTTTAAGGAGGGTAGTATGTAATATCCCGTAATTTTTAGAATTAGATTAATAATAGAATAATTGAATAAAAAGTATTAAAATTGGATAAGGACTAGGATTTAAAATTTCAATTAGTCTAACGGGCCTAAAATTTGGATCATATTCTAATATGGATAACTTGTAAGTAAAGATATGGAGGTTTGTATCGTTATAAATAGATCATATTTGACTTCTTCGTATTTATTCATAAAATTCGTAGGGCTCATTTTACCATAAATCAGCAGTCTTGTAAAATTCATACAAAATTCATCGTAAGTCAGAATTCAGTGATCCTGAACTTTTCAGAAAGGTCTTTTCATTCTCTACAACTTTCATGTTTTGTGTTTTCCAAGAAAACGTCGTTTAGAGGGTCAAAATGGGTAAATTCAGATCTGATCAGGTTTTGAGGTAAGTTTTTGATCGATCTTACTAGTGTTTTCAAAATTGTGTGTTGTGCGTTTATATTTGATTATCAAAAAATGGGCTAAGTGATGATATATTTGAAAGTATTATGTGTTATAGTACATGTATTATCGTATATATGTTATGTGCCAACGATAATTTCAGATCTCTGATTTGTGCCATGGTTTGTGAAAATATCGAATAAGAACTTAGGACCGTAGTCACCGGATTGTAGTGATAGTTTTCAGAAAATTTAGGACCGTTATCACCGGGTTGTAGTGATCGTGGCATGGATTAAGGATTTTGAATTATTGTTGTTTATGTGGTATGTGTATTGTGTGTATCGAATAAGAATAAGAATTTGTATCAAAAGTGTGTGTTTCGTATATCATATCGTATAGATGATTGTATTTTGAGTTATGTATGTTATCTTACTTGGCATACTAGTTGGATCGATTGTTTTCTTGCTGGGCTGTATGGCTCATTACTTACAATTTCAGGTTTGTCCAAGGTTCGAGTTGGATAGCATTAGTGTTCGAGGACCTTATTTTTGGAGTAGATTGACTTTTGGACTTCCGCTAGCTGCGTTTTTCTAATAGACATATTTGTAATAGAATTTCGGTTTAATAATTTGTTTTGTATTAGTTTTGATTTAGAATTAATAGTCCGAAAGTGCGGGCTGTTACAGTACCAGACATCTCGATAAGCCTTTATACTTGTCGAGATATCAAGTGTTCAAATAAATCAAACTGGAGATCTCGAAGTACAGTCTCAAAGTACAAAATTGCAGATCAGTTTAATATCCAAGATAAACAATCAACAAACAATCCAACAGCTGGATTGACAAGTCTACAAAAAGCAGCTTGAAGAGTGTGCAAGATCAATAGCAAAGATTAACTGACAGAGGAAGATTAAAGTAAACACAGGATGCTAAAGATATGTTAAACCAGAAATGGAAGATTTGCTTTTCTATAAATAGAAATGACAAGTAACAGTTTAAAAAAGTTAATAGCATGTCTATTATCCATTATGTAAACCAGCAGTTAACTGAGCTATAAAGTTAACACTGGTCCTCTAGTTAGGAGTAACAAATAGATAAAAATTCTTGTAACACTCTCGAGAAGAAGCTGAGCTCTTTAACTTAGAAGAGCTTAGAAATTTTGTAGCAAAGCATCTTAATTTTTAATACAAAAATTAGGTGAGTTTTGAAGATCTGTGTTCTTTATTTTATGCAAGTTTAATTTCTGCATGAACACTTTTTTATACAAGATTTAATTTAATTTGTTCAACCATTATCTTTCAAGAAAAGCCTAAAATCAAAAACACATTCACCCCCCCTGTGTGTGATTCATTACCTAACATGTAATTCCTTCTTCTTTGTAATATTTGTATTCGCGATATGCTTGTATATTGTCAGTTTCAATGATGCCCGTTGGAAAGAATCCTGGAATGCACGGCGCATGCCTAATAAAATAGCCCATAATGTACTATTCAAATTTGTAAGTCCTGGAATTGTTCCATAAGTCATTATGAGAAGATGACCTCATGCGTCTCTTACAACAACACCAATACCGTTTCTATTATCACATTCAGGAACATTCTGAATAAACTCACTATGCACATTGATCTTCACCCAACCATTAGGAGGAAATTTCCATACACCCTCAACATGTTCCATTCTCTTTAAATGTATAACACAACAGTTATCTGTTTATGGGTATAACTTGATTATATGAGATATTATAAAATGATTCATGCTAATATATAAAGAAAAGAATTCAAGAGATGTGTCTGCTCCAAATAGTTGTAGAGTTTTAAATAACTAAAAAAATAAATAGAAGAGTTGAGAAGATGTGTCTATTCCAAATAGTTATGGGATTTTAAATAACTAAAACTATTGGAACAGTTTAGACTGCAATATTGTTTAAAAATGTGTCCAAAAGAGAATTAATATGTGGAAAAAATTACGTAAATAATTTTTAATTTTTTGCACATGATTTAAGCAATTGATACGTATAGTATTACATTAGACACATAATTTTAAAATGTATGGTTAATAGACTATGTTATCCAAGATAAATTATATATTGTAGAAGATTATATTATGTAAAATTAAACTACATATGATGAAAACTAAGGTAAGATTTAAATACATATACAACTATATTGAAACTTTTATATTAAAAGTTTAATAAAATAATATCTATTATCAATAATGATAATTGTTTATGGATTAGTTGTCTTTATTAGAACTGATATAATATCTATTATAATAGTTTATGAATTAGTTATTGTGATTTAATTTCTTTATTAGAAATTAAATAAGTTTGTTTAGTACCAATTTATTAATTATTTAGAACAAACTTCATTTATCCAAATTTCAAACCAGCAATGGTATATGTGCTTGGAAATTGTGATCACAATATATGTAAATTAATACAACTATATATAAATATTAAAGTAATGAATTCCACCCAAATAATGGTAAGCTTTAAACCAAAATTATATTATAATTGATCTGTGCCTCATAGTTTATATCTGGCATTATGAAACATATTACACCCACCCTCTAGTGCTATTAGATTAGCCAGTGCACTAATAGTTTCAGTTGTAACCACGCCTTACAATCCTAAGGATCTTTCTTATCAACAACCTACTGCTTCAATTTTTCAATTTAAGCAAGTTCATTAGAAGTAGTTAGTAAACCTCTTCATGAGTCAAACGCGTTCATCTGCAAGACACCAAGTTTTAGATACCCGGAAAACAAACAAACAGGCAAGCAACTGACAAAATTTATTGAAAAAAATACAACAAAATGAAACTCTAAAATTCGGATCATCTGACCATGTGTTGGACATAGTGTATAACAAAGTTCTAAGTTCATGAAAAATAAATACACATCTGCATTTTTTTCACCTTTTACAAACTAAGTTAAGTGAGCTTCTTAAGTGAAAGCACCTTCTTAAATGAGTTTTCAGAATCACCTATATCAAGCACCTTCTTAAGTGATCTTTCAGAATCACCTATATCAAGCATTATCGTAGATCGTGTTCGTGAAGGCATAACCTCTGTGTTGTTGGAGTAGCTAGTGCAACTGAAAATATAAGTTGTAATCATACCTAATCTTGCAGTCCATAAGAACCTGCCTCAATAACACCCTGCTTCAAATTTTCAGTTTAATACAGTTCATCAAAGCAGTTAGTTAGCCTTCTCCATATTAGGCAAGTTCATGAAATTCACCAGAAAGATATAAGGTTTTAGATGCATGAGAGACAAACATGTAAGCAACAAAATGAATTTAAGTTCAAAAAAATAAAACCAAATGAAACTCTAAAATCGGATTATCTGAACATGCCATTGGATAGAGTGTATAGCTTAATTCTAAGTTCATGAGAGATATATACACATCTGCATTTCTCTTCGCCTTTTACAACCTAACTTAAGGTTTGGATCCCATACAACCATTATGTCAAATTTAACTAATCTAAAGGACACCAGAATGATGTCAGCGAGCATTGCACATTATACTTGATCAACAGTCACATATATTATTTATAAAAACTGTCTCGATGAATAATGTGTTTAACATAATAAGAGTCGAAATAATAGTACTGGTGAATCACAACTTGCATTTGAGGATGATGCAAGTAATATAATTTTAAAAATGCAGACATTGATAGATTTGTTACATATTGACACATTTGTGAAAGATGTATTAACTTTAAACTTCAACTATAAGCTAAGAATGCACAATATAGACGTCGAGAATCTTGTAATCAAAATAAGGTTATAGAAACATGTCATATAGATTGATAGACATAAATTCAAGATACATAAGTTCAATTGAAGATAACACAAATCCATTGTGTAAATTTAATAATTTGTAGCATAAAGTAAAATATTGAAAAGCATCAGTCGAAGAGTGCATTTGTGACATTTTGAGTTCCAAAGATGCGCCATCTTCAAACCCTCTGGCCATAATTCACCTGCTTCCTGATAGTTTCCTTGTACTGCTCTAGTGCAAAGTGAATTCCACAAGTCTACCTCAAGCGGAGGTCCATTAGTAGGTCTAATGGTTTATTACTCTGTGCATTTGGACAGATTTTGTTTGCTGGTAGCAGGAGATCATTTCCAGCAATGTTACCGTACATGTCTGAGAGCAGAGTAATAATCTTTTTCACTCTTCCTCTCATATCAGTATTGGTGACTATCATATATATTTCAGTAGCGGTACTATCTAATTCAGCTGGTCTATATAATGCCTTGAAGAAAATGTAAGCAAATTTGAATGGAAATATGTAGATAGATTTGATAAAACCTCAAGATGCATTTGAACATTATGCCTCTGCAACAGTCTGAGAGATGAGTTAAAAAAGCTTGCCTGATGAACATTGTGTCTAACACAATAAAAAATGAAGTCATAGAACTGGTTAGGGGTGTGCATTAGGTTCGGTTAACCGAAAACCGAACCAAATAACCGAAATAATTTCGGTTCGGTTAACCAAAATATGTAATTTGGTTCGGTTTTCGGTAGCACATTTTTTACAATTCGGTTATTCGGTTATTAACCGCGGTTAACCAAATAACCGAAAAAATAACCGAAATAATATAATAATAAATATTAATCTATTATTATAATAAATATTAATATATATATATTTATACCTTTAATATATGTTATATTTATAATCACATCGTAGAAACTTTTTAATACCGAATGTATATGCAGGTTATGTATTTCATGTATTTTAAGCTCATGTTAATATTAAAATAAATAAAAATTAATTGGTGTAAATAGTTATTAAAAGGTAATTTTTATTCCGGAATGCTAATTATGTAAGTTTACCGGAGATCATTAACTCCCTGCATGTCATGTACAAGTACTCGCCATTTATTCCTTGTATATCATGTGTTTTATGTATCATTCATGTTGTATTGTATATATTTTTTATTATTCTAAAATACTGGCTAAAAAAATTATATCTATTTTTTTCATTTTTTTATAGTTCAAATAAATTTCGGTTTTCGAAATCGGTTTTCGGTTATTAACCGAAAAAATTATATCGGTTCTGTTTCTAACCGAATTAAAATCGGTTCGGTTTTCGGTAGGCATATTTGACATATTTCGGTTTCGGTTAACCGAAAAAAATTCGGTTTCGGTTTCGGTTAACCGAATGCACACCCCTAGAACTGGTCACGTGTAACTTCCATTTGATGCTGATGAAAGTCATATAGCTTATCCCAATCAAGAGCTTCAAGGACATACTTGATAAGTTTCTTTGATTTTTTACGCTCCCATACTAACAAAAGTTTCACAAACAAACTGAAGCTTTATGTCTGGAAAATAAGGTGAGAAAAAAGAAGAGTGATCAACTCTAGTTCTATGTACTCTATATTTTTTTTAAAGTGGTGGAATAAATGAAATTAGCATATGCATATTATTTACTTTTCTTTTAAAAAATATGTAATTGGTATGTAACTTTTAAGTAAAATCAATGTTTTCTCCAAAAAATATTAAAATTTAATTTTATTGGTCCTTTTAAAAATTTGAAATTTGGTATAATTCAACTTTATTATTTTTATCACATTTGGTATGATTCACTTAATTCCAATAAAGCCAATATTATTAGTAATTTTGTTTACATGACATAGTAAATTTATTTACCCAAAAAATGCTACTCTTCAAGATATGATTTATTTTTATCTTTTCTGGGCATGGCATCCTTATTTTTTGTTCTAGATAGATTTTTATTTTGTTTAACTTTACCAAAGTGATTTTTTTAATAAAATGAAAAATAGATTAATAACAATTCAATAGTGCAACAGATACTTAAATATATTTATATATTTAAGAATATATTTATATTGATATGTTATATTAATCAGAATAGCATGACAGTTAAAAATAACTAAAACATTTTTTTTAAAAAAGTGAAATTCACTATATAAAATAGTTATAGTTTATTGATTAATTTCTTTTAAAATTTTAGAAATTATTGATTATTTTAAAATTTTAGTTAATAAATATTAATTATATTTTTAGTTTACTCCTGTTAGGTCACACACACATTGTAGAGGAGGTGAATACAGTGTATAATACAATCAAATCGAACTTTTATAACTCAAGTAACAGAAAACAAACTTTATTGAAACAATAAACTCTGTTACAGTATAGAACTGTTACCTCTCAGTGATGAACAAATATCACGAGAGCTGCTAGGGTTACAAATGAATAAACTTCTTGAATATTATAACACTTATAGTGTAAACCCTATGTCTGTGTTTATATACTACACAGTTACAAGATAATCGCTAATTAATATGGAATATAATTCTGCTTCCTAAAATATATCAATCAGATATCTTTTCTTCCAAGTATTCTATTCTTCATAGAATTCCTTCTTCATGCATATCTCTTCTTATGTTTATCTCGATCTTCTTTCCTTTAATCAGCTGTTGTCCTTATCTGAACGTCCTTCAGTACTTAAGTTTTGATATCCATCTTCTGACGATTATCTCCTGATAATATAAGTACTGATATCCTTAAGTCCTGACTTCCAGTAAGTACCGATTTATCATATTTAAGTAAGATCTGAAAACTAAACATAAATCATATTAGCCATGACATTATCAAATATATCTAACAATCTCCCCCAACTTGTAAATTAGCATAATATACAAGTTTAACAGATATTTGATGATGTCAAAAACATTAAGTACAAATGCATGAGAATTAGACTAGATAACTACAACTTGCAGTCCTTAAAGCTTTACCGGTCTTTAACTTCTGATAACAACTTCAGTCTGTATTCATATCAGAATTTAAGCAGTTGTAGATCTTGACTTGGCTTCATCTTCTGATCTCTCTGATGTCAGGAGTTGTTCTGAGATAGTTCTTCAACAAACATCTCTCAGCATATCTGAGTTCATCAATCATCCTCATTTTAGCATCTTTAAGTTCTGCAGTATCTTCACCAATTTGAAAGATTGCAGCCCTGAGATCATTAATTCTAGCTTTTCTTATATCCTGATCCAGTCTGATCAAATATGCCTTATCAGACTCAAGATTGAATTCCACAGCCCTGTAACCCAGAAAGATAGTTATAATCTTGGCAGTGTTGGGCTTCATTTTAACTATATGACCCTTGTGATCTCTGTACTTTGGAAGATATGTGCTGTCAGACTTAACAGAATAAAGCCTTTTCTGTCTCTGAATCTGATTCTTCAAATAGTTTGCAGCACTTTCTGTTATTTTGTCATTCACTTGAAGTAAGAATAATACATGCTCCAGTTCTTCAAAATACTTCAATGGAATGGCATTTTCCCTTATATGATAAACCCTACCATCTGTCATGAAGTACAACATGATGTGTTCTTTCAAGTAGGTATGGTAAACCATTTGTACAGATTTCAGTTGATTCAATCTCTCAGGAGTTGCTCCAATACCTGGTTCACTCAAGGAAGTTGGATCATTGGTAGTGTTTTGTATTCTTCTTTCATCAGCACTTCCCAATCCAGTTTTATCTCTTACTTCCTTTCTAGTAACCACTCTTGCTTCAAAACCACATGCTGTAGTCTTCAAAGGTTGAGTCTGTTTTGCTTTGGTGAATCCTGGTAGGAGTGTCTTTGATTTATCTTCTGATATCAAGTTAACTTGAGCTATGTCAGAGGTTACTTGCTTCTTTGAAATATCAGAACTTACTATCTCTTGACTCTGAACAACTTGAGCCATGTCAGAGGTTGTATTAAAAACTTTTCTTGAAGTCAGAGCAAGATCATCATCTTCATCAGTAATTTCTTCATTCACAGGAGGCACATAAACCTTGATAGGTTCACCAATTTTTTCTTTGCCCTTGGACCTTGGATCTATCTGCGGTTGTGATTTAGCCATGGTTGCTTCGGTATTTGTCCTTTCTTTTATCACAATGTCTTTGAGTTTTGGAAGTTTCTTTTTACCAGAAGCTTCAGATTTAGACTTGATTTTTCTGATTTAAGTCTGGCTTCTTCTTCCATTAAACTCTCCAAGTCCATTCCTAGATTTTCTTGAAGAAATAATTGTCTTGACATTTCTTCATCAAGATCTAAAAGTTCATCAGAACTTATCCTTTTACCAGTAGCAGAAGTGATTCTTTTTCCAGTATCAGAACTTGTCCCGTGACTTGTGATTTCAGCTTTTCTTGATGAGAAACCTCTACCTTGACTATGACCTCTACCCATTCCAGAGTTTCCATGGTCATCTTCTTCATCATCCTTCCCCTTCAGTTTCTTATCAGTTTTGCATTTTGACTTAATTACTTTCTCCCCCTTTTTGGCATCAGCAGGTAATAGAAGAGAGACAAGCAATTCCACTGAGGCTTGGATTTCATTAAGTTAAGATTGCTGAGAAGCTTGATTTTTCAGAATATCATCAATCTGAGCTTGTTGTTTCTCTTGAGTCTTCTCAATATAAGCAACTCTGTCAAAGGTAGGTTGGAAGAATTTTTTCTTATCAATCTTCTGAATTTGTTCTTGCTTCATTAAATCTTCCTGAATCTTATGTTCTGCATGAGTAGTTGAATGAAGACCTTGTAGATGTTTAGTACTCAATGCAGTGACTCTAAGCTGTGTTTTGAAATCATCAGTAATTAACATCTCATCAGCTTTAGTCAAGTGCTCAACAAGATGCTGTGCAGATGGATCACAGGTAACTGAGTTCCATTCCTTAGTCCACTCCTGTCCTGCAGGAGTATCACTCCAAGGAACTGATGTTTCTCTGGTAACAAACTTCTTAACGAGTTCAGATTTAAGAATAGTTTGTTGACGTGCATGTCCTGAAGGACCTGCTTCATCAGCATCTGCATTTGGAGCAGCATCACCAGTATCTCCAGCATTTGCAGCATCAGAACTTACAGAATCAGTATCTTCTGATAAAATAACAGTATGAGAAGCAATTGAGGCTTCAACATCATCCTCTAATTGCTGATATGGTTCCAAGTTCTGATCAACAGCCATATCCTGATGTTCACCTATATTCTGATCATCAGCATCTAGATGCAGAGAAGGTGTAGTAGATAGTTCTGGAGTTTGAGCAGCATCAGTAACAGGTGTTGTTGATGGATGAGTTGCTGTTGGAGCTTCTAAGTAAAGCACTCCAGGCACAACCAAGTTCTGGATATCAATTTCAGCACTTGTGCCTGGATCAACAGGAGATACGGTCTTTTGAACAGGAGACACAGATGGTGTGTTGGCCTTTTCAGTAGCATCTTCCTGAGTTGGAGTTAATGGAGAAGCAGTGGCTTTAGCAGAATCTGGTTCTTGTGAGATCAGAGATTCCTGATCTCCTTCCTTAGCTGTTGCTTCCTCATCATCTAAAATTGGCCTTTTTGCTCTCTATTTCTTGTATCTCTTTGAAGATGGGGATTCCTTGGGAGGTTCAGTAGAAGTCATTCTTCTAAGCCTTTTGAGAAGCTTAGATCCCCCAATTCCAGAATCCTTCTGAGAAGGAACTTTCTCAGCTTCTTTAACAACATGTTCTGATGTAGAAACTTGTTCCTCACTATCAGACTCATCTCTCAAAACAATCCTCCTTCTCTTCTAAGGTGTTTGAGGAACAGTCTTTGTCCTCTTAGGCTTGGAAGATAAAGGGTTCACAGTAGGTGTTGAGGATGAGGGTTGAGCTGTCTGTGAAGTGGAGAGATATGATTTGAGATATGTTCTGAGGGATGGTTGAGTAGTATGAGTGGTATGTTCTGATGGTTGTTGTGGTGTTTGGGATGTGGTGGTAGGTTGGACATCAGAATAAACAGATCTATAGGTTTCAGGATCAGCATTTACCAAGATCTGTTTTATAGACTGAGGAATCTGTAAAGGTCTAACCACCCTTTTCTTAAGATCAGCATTTACCAAGTCATTAAAGGCTCGTTTTGTAATTTTAAATGGTGGAGTTAAGGTATTGGCAGGTTGGGGTTCATCAGTACAATAGAAACTATATATAAGCTGACAGAATCAAGCAAAGTAAACTACATTCATATCCTTTGTCATCCTATCCCCAATAAAACCTATCACAGCATTTGCAAAATCGAAATGAATTTGGTTAATGATAGCATACCCGATGTGCTGACTCATTATAGGGATGGCATTAAAGTTGGAACACTTATTCCCAAAAACTTTAGTGATGCAGTCAAAGAAGAAGCTCCATTACTTTCTGATATGAGCCCGTTTCAACTGCCCAAGCTTAGCCAAACTCTGCTCATACCCCAAGCTGGCCATTAACTCCTGAAGAGTTGATTCCTCCGGGGTTGAAAAAGTACATCCTTCTGGTAAATGCAGTGCCTTGCGAATTGTGCCATGAGTAACCACATGCGTAGAATCATCCACTTCGAAAACAATACTGCGAGTACCATGTGTACCACCATTATCAAAGTGCCCAGTCCGCCAAAACGTTAGAACTTGTTGGCTCGAAAAGGTTGAAGGCTGGGTCAATGCATACCCAATTTCACTGTGTGCAAGAAGATCTTGCACAAAATGCAACTCAGACGGAGCTTTAGCATGATCAAGAATTGCAGCATAGTTATTTGGAACAAATTTAGCTCCATCAATGATCAAATCCTTAGGTGCCATGAGTATAATTGAGATTTAAGAGTGCCTGTTAGGTGTTTGATAAAACGTCTGTATGAAAAACCAACGTCAGGAGATGAAAGAGAGTAAAAGCAAATAGAGAGATAAAGTGTAGAAGTGAATAAAAGATTAGAAAATCCTCTCTCTGTCTTACTTATACTTTGAAAAAAAATATAACCGTTGGACACCTGTCAGACGTGCAGTAATAATGAATAGTTAATGGGCACGGGAAAACAGTAATCATTACTTACCCACTTGCAGTTGTTCAAGGAAAAACCGTTCCACTTACCCAGTAATTCCATTAATCAAGGTAAATCAGTTTTAATTCAAAATTTAAACTGTTCCCACTTATTCAATTATTTTTTACTGCAACACCAATATTCTGAAAAAAAAATCGAGTGTGAATGACCAAAATAAATCAAGTAAACAAGTACTGATATTGTAAGATCAGAACTTAATTTAAATCAAAATTGAAATGGTCATCAGAATATGGATATATCAGGATTTATCAGTGCATTTAAATTACAAACTTCTCAGAGACAAAAAATTGTAAAAAGTAGAAATTCCATTAATATATTAAGAGAATACATTCATGAAATTTAAATTACATCAGAGCTTTACAAGATTGTCCTAAGCTTCTAAACCTAACATCAACAGCCTTTGTCCTAGCTCAAGAAGCAGGGCAAGGCTGACGATGAAGAAAAATAGGAAGAAGAAGATAAATTATTTCTTTTTCCTACTCTCGACAAACAGAATAGCGAGTCTGATGATTCGCTCTTGCTGGCGGAGAGCTTCCAGCCTTTCCTCCTCCAATCGCTCCAGATGGCGATGGTAGTCCATATAGAAGAACAGGAGGTGGGTGAGTATCTCCTGGGGAACTGAGTCCCATATCTCATCAGGAATGGCAGTGACATGCCATTCCTGCTGCCAGGCTTCACAGCTTAACTCCATGTTGAAGGTCTCATAGTTTAAAAACATATTGTAGTTAACCATGATGTTGTGTATATGAGGGAAAAGAGAGTAAGTGTTTGAGGAAAGAATTGATGTTTTAGGCTGATGTGAAGTGTTCGTTTATATAGGCAAGAGAATGCCAGGAGATGCAAAGAAATTTAATGCTGACAGGTAGAATTAATTCTACCTCGTCTCCCTAGACTTGGGACGACGAAAAATAGTCATTGGAAGTGTAAGTCAGGGTTTAATACGCACAAGTAACAAGTAAAAAAATACTGTGCATTACATGTACCACTATCCCTAATGATATTGACTGTTAATATTCTACCCAAACATATTCTGATTTAAAATGAGACTGTTTTTAGATTTTATCCATAAATAAGTCAAGTAAAGGATCAGAGTTTAATATCAGAACTTAACAGTCATCAGAACAGAATTTCTTAACTCGAAAAATGAATGCCTATCTTTGTAATTCCTCACACAAATTCTGATATAGATTCTACAGAACTTAATCATCAGAACGTTCAATCAGAACTTGTCCTCAGAATATATGCAATTTGATACATAAACTGTTTATCTAAAATAACATAGATCACCACAGTAATTTTCATCATTTATATGGAGTGTTTATTGTGTGCATAAAGCTAAATATTAGACAAAGAGTAAAGTCTGATTCACTTCAGTACATCTTAGAAATAAGGCATAACTAAAACTTTACTAAAAACCTGTCATTATTCTGAAGCCTACTATTGAATGAGTTCATACTTAAGTCCACCTCACTTGTTTTGTGCTAATTTTGTGCATCTTTTTAAATTCCATTGTACAGTGGCTTCTCAGTGTAAGTGAGTCACGACTGCTTATCAGAATTTATGCTATTATCAGAGTATTTCTCCAGTAATCATAGAGTGTGAAAAGTCACCAAGAAAATATTTTACTTTCCTGATGCATATTAACTTAATACCAGCAATGCACTTGGGTCGTCCCTTCCACATTTTTACTCTAGATCTCAAAGGAGTACCTGATCTTAATCCTTGATTCCCTTTTTTTTTTATAAGTGAGGTTTATCAGCACTTAGTACATTCAACAGATTTACTAGCATCAAAACTTAACAGATGAGAAGCATTATTATAGTTTGCGACTTAGTAATAAGATAGACAAAGTAAACTCAACTAAGCTCAATATCAGAATTTTCTTGTGTTAATAGATTTCCACAGAAATAATTACTTCTAACATGGGATCTTTAGTATATTGAAGATTACTAGGTCAGCATCTAGCACATGTATCCTCATAGGATTGAATAGTCACACAAACAGACATATCATTGTCAGAGTTTAGAGAGTCACATCAGACAATAGTCAGTACTTAAGCAATTTTCATTTAAGCACAGAATACACAAGGAGAGTAATTTCTGTAAATACTGATCATAAAGTCTGATGCATCAGAACAAAACTAAGCAGATTTAGAGAAAGAACCTGAAACCATTCCAAGTTCATTTACCAATCTTGTAAAAGTAGCTTCACACAGTGGTTTTGTGAAGATATCTGCTAGTTGTTGATCTGTTGGAACAAAGTGCAATTCCACTGTACCTTCATCCACATGTTCCCTTATGAAGTGGTACCTAATGCTGATGTGCTTTGTCATTGAGTGTTGAACTGGATTACCTGTCATAGCAATAGCACTTTGATTATCATAGTAAATAGGGATTTTGAAATATGTTAACCCATAATCCAGTAACTGATTCTTCATCCAAAGAATCTGTGCACAACAACTTCCTACAGCAATGTACTCTGCTTCTGCAGTTGATGTGGAAATTGACTTTTGTTTCTTGCTAAACCAAGAAACCAATCTGCCTCCAAGAAATTGGCAGCTTCAACTTGTGTTTTTTTGTCAATTTTGCAACCTGCAAAATCTGCATCTGAGTAACCTATTAGTTTAAAATATGATTATCTGGGATACCACAATCCCAGATCAGCTGTTCCTTTAAGATACTTGAATATTCTTTTCACAGCTGTTAAGTGAGGTTCTCTTGGATCTGCTTGAAATCTTGTACAAAGACAGGTAGCATACATGATATCAGGTCTACTAGCAGTTAGATAGAGTAGAGAGCCAATCATACCTCTGTAATCAGTAATATCTACTGATTTACCAGTATCCTTGTCCAGTTTTGTTGCAGTGGCCTTGGGAGTGGATGCACTTGAACAATCTTGCATTCCAAATTTCTTCAGCAAGTTTCTGGTGTACTTAGTTTGACAAATAAAAGTGCCTTCTTTATTCTGCTTGATTTGAAGGCCCAGAAAATAGCTAAGTTCCCCCATCATACTCATTTGATATCTTGACTGCATCAGTTTGGCAAACTTCTTGCAAAGTCTGTCATTTGTAGAACCAAAAATGATATCATCAACATAAATCTGGACCAGAAGTAAGTCCTTTCCATGGTTGAGGTAGAACAATGTTTTGTCTATAGTTCCTCTGTTAAATCCACTTTCCAGAAGAAACTGAGCTAATTTCTCATACAATGCTCTTCGAGCTTGCTTAAGTCCATAAAGTGCTTTATCAAGACTGTAGACATAATCTGGATAATTTGAATCTACAAAGCCTGGAGGTTGTTCAACATATACTTCTTCCTCCAATTTTCCATTGAGAAAAGCACTTTTCACATCCATTTGAAAGACAGTAAACTTTTTGTGAGCAGCATAAACCAAAAATATCCTTATGGCTTCTAATCTAGCAACTGGTGCAAATATTTCATCATAATCAATTCCCTCCTGTTGAGAATATCATTTTGCAACCAGCCTTGCCTTATTCCTTGTAATTATGCCATCACTATCAGTTTTGTTTCTGAATACCCATTTTGTACCAACAACAGATCTGTTCTTTGGTCTTGGTACTAGGGTCCAGACTTCTTTTTTTCAAATTCATTTAACTCTTCTTGCATTGCTTGCACCCAATCGGCATCTTGAAGAGCTTCTTCCACTTTCTTTGGCTCAGTTTGAGAAAGAAAAGAATTGTAAAGACATTCATTTGAAGTACCTGTTCTAGTTCTGACACCTGCATCAGGATTTCCAATTATCAAATCAGGTGTATGTGATTTAGTCCACTTCCTTGCAGATGGAAGGTTTTTTCTAGAACTGGATGCTCCCCCATGATCCATGATGTCTTCATTTTCATTTTCTGATCCTCCCCCTGAAGCTATGCTATCTGAGTTGGATTCTTCAGAATTTAGATTTTCGGTCCTATCAGAACTTGGCTTATCAGAACTTGACGAATCAGAACTTGAAGAGCCAGATGTATGTTCTGATGCTTCTTGAGATGTGGTAAGATCTTGAGTATGCCCCCCTGCATAGGTGCATCTTCCTTTGGCGTAGTCACCACAGTTTCAATAACATCAGAGTTTAATCCATCAGAGTTTGCAGTATCAGGACTTAGATTGTCAGGATTATCAGTATCAGAATTTGAGTCTTCATTTTAAAATCTCAGCTGATCATGATCAATAAAATCTTTAAGTCCAGTAATCTTCTTGTCATCAAAAGAGACATTGATAGATTCCATGACCACTCTTGTTCTCAAGTTATAGACTCTGAAGGCTTTTGTGGAAAGTGGATATCCAACAAAAATTCTTTCATCAGCTTTTAAATCAAATTTAGATAGTTGTTCAGGATGAGTCTTAAGAACAAAACACTTGCATCCAAATACATGAAAATACTTCAGATTTGGCTTCTTTTTCTTCACCATCTCATATGGTGTCTTTCCTTGCTTGTTAATGAGTGTTGCATTTTGAGTAAAATAAGCAGTCTACACAGCTTCAGCCCAGAAATAGGTTGGAAGCTTTGCTTCATCAAGCATTGTACGTGCAGCTTCAATGAGAGTTCTATTCTTCCTTTCAACAACTCCATTTTGCTGTGGAGTTCCAGGAGCAGAAAATTCTTGCTTAATTCCATGGTTTTTGCAGAACTCTTCCATTATCAAATTCTTGAACTCAGTACCATTATCACTCCTTATTATCTTTACTGAGTCTTTGACCAATTTATCCAGTTGCCTGACATGATCAATCAAGATAGATGCAGTTTTACTTTTTGTGTGCAAGAAATACACCCATGTGTATCTGGTGAACTCATCCACTATGACCAACGCATATTTCTTCTTTGCAATAGACATGACATTTACTGGACCAAATAGATCAACATGTAGTAGGTGATAAGGCTCAAGAATCGATGATTCAGTCTTGCTCTTGAATGAGGATTTTCTTTGTTTAGCCTTCTGACAAGAATCACAAAGGCCATCAGGAGCAAATACTGACTTTGGCAGTCCTCTCACAAGATCTTTCTTGACTAGTTCATTTATATTGTTGAAATTTAAATGAGATAATTTCTTGTGCCAATTCCAGTTTTCTTCAATTGATGCTCTACTTATCAGACAGATTGCAGAACCATCAGTACTTGTTGAAAGCTTAGCTTCATAAATGTTACCACGCCTGTATCCTTTTAGAACAACTTTGCCTATAGATTTACTTATAACTTCACAGTGTTCTTCAAAGAAATCAACATGATAACCTCTGTCACAGATTTGACTTATACTCAGCAGATTGTGTTTAAGTCCTGAGACCAAAGCTACTTCTTTAATGATGACATTCCCCAATATTGATATTGCCATATCCCAATGTTTTTCCAATGTTGCCATCTCCATAAGAAACACTTGGGCCAGTTTTCTCCACAAAGTCTGATAGCAGGGCTTTATTTCCAGTCATATGTCCTGAACATCCACTATCCAGAACTAGGATGTTTTTCTTGTTGCCCTGCAATCACAAAGACCACTAATGATTAGTTTTAAGGACCCAGACTTGCTTGGATCCTTTGGCCTTATTAAGTTTGTTAACATTTGCAGCGGATTTAGTATCAGAGTTTATGTTAACATTTTTCTTATCAGAATTTACACTATCAGACTTTGAATCAGAACTTACACTAGAAGGAATAATGGAAACTTTCTTTAAAGAAGGTTTTATTTGAAAATAATCATAGTACACACTATGATATTCCTTACAAGTATAAATGGAATGCCATAAACTACCACAATGAAAACAAGGATTTTGTGGTTTATATCTAACAGACTGACTCTTAACTCCTGACTTTGAAGATAAGGAGTTTATGTTCTTATTCTTCCTGTAAAAAGAAGTCAGATGGTTAGAACTTCCACAGTTATGACACATTTTCCTAGGAGCTTCAGGAACAGGCTTATAATCATTGCTTTTATTCACACCTTCCTTTCCATTCCTATTTTTCCTAGGTGATTTTACCTTGTTTGCATTCTTAACATCTTTCAGCTTATGCTTAAGCTGCTTCTTAGTCATTAAGCCTATGTTTACTTCAGCTGTCTTTTCCTGTTTTAGTTTGTCAGAAGTTAATTCCTTTTTAACTTCTGATTTCTCATTATCAGACCTTACAGCTACAAACTTGACAGGTTTTAACTTTGGCTTTTGTTTAACAACTACAGACTTAATACCTTCAGTTCCTTTATCATTCTTATCCTCTCCATAACCTAAGCCCTCTTTCCAGTTTTCACTACTTAACAAATTCTAAGTTGTTCAGCCAGAGTTAGTCCAAGTCTTGATAACCTCTCTTTCCTTTTCTAACTCAGTTTTTAGAGATTCATTCATTTTTAGCACTTCATCCCTAACATAAAAAGCATCATCTCTATCTTTCTGAGTTTGATGGAACATAACTAACTCCTTTTCTAAGAAATCATTTCTTTTCTTAAAAGCAAAATTTTCAGAAGTTAATCTTTCACATGTTAAAGTTTGATCTCTATAACTAACAAACATGGTTTTAAGATATCTTCTCAACTCATTTATATCATCAGTATGAAAGGCATAAGTAGTTTGAGGTACCTTTGATTCAGCAGCTTCAGGACTGCTTTCAGCACCTGCCTTACCAGCATTTGCCATCAAGGCATAATTCTCCTCACTTTCAGAATCTGAGGTGTCTGTCCAGCTTTTCTTCTTTGTGACAAGAGCCTTGCCTTTGTCACTCTTCACTTTCTTGCAATCAGGAGATATGTGGCCTTTCTCACCACCGGTTTTAGCATTTGACATTTGTATAATCTCCTATGTCAGACTTTCCTCCTCTGCTCTCAGATTTTCTAAAATTCTTCTTATCAGAACTTGTGCCTTTCCTGGAAAACTTATTTCCCTTCCTGAACTTCCTGTATGCAATCTTTGTGATCCCTTTCACCATAAGAGCACACAGCTTCATCATCTCCTCATCAGCATCCATCTCAGGCAAGCTTTCAGATTCTGAGTCATCATCACTTTCAGAACTTGATGACTCAGTATCAGACTTTGTGAAGAGAGCTTTACCCTTGTCTTTCCTTGAGGTAGTTGCCTTGGGGGATTCTTCTTTAGCCTTAAGAGCAACTTTCCTTGACTTTCCACCTTTCCTCTTGCTTCTTTGTTCCATCTCAAGATCATGAGTCTTGAGCATTCCATAAATTTCATCAAGAGTTGTTTCATCAAGATTGTAGTTGTCTCTTATTGTTGTCGCCTTCAAATCCCAGCATTCAGGAAGAGCTAACAGGAATTTAAGGTTTGAATCTTCAAGATCATACTCCTTATCAACTAGTGACAGATCATTCAAGAGTTTGACAAATCTATCATACAAATCAGTCAATGACTCATTAGCCTTTGAGTCAAAGTGTTCATACTCTTGAGTGAGTATTGTCTTCCTGTTCTTCTTAATTGTATCAGTTCCCTGACACCTTATTTCCAGAGCATCCCATATCTCATTTGCACTCTTGCAGTTTATTACAATGTTTGACATTACATTATCAATGGCACTATGCAATAAGTGTCGTACCTTAGCATCCTTAGCAATTGATGCGATATCTTCAGCAGTGTAATCACTCTTCTCCTTTGGTACAGTTTTTGCTGCTTCACCTGCAACTGCAACAGCGAGCTTGATTGGTTTGTGAGGTCCTTCCTTGATTCTATCAAGATATTCTGGATCTGTAGCTTCCAGAAACATGGTCATCCTCACCTTCCATATGGCATATTCAGATGGTCTCAATATGGGAACTCTGATGGTCTCATACCGACTTTGAATTTGTGTCTTTGGAGGTTCTTCAGTTTTGGTGGGCTTAGTTGGAGTTTCTGTATCAAACATGATTGTGTTTGGATCTTAAACTGTTTGTGTGTTAACAGACAAGCTCTGATACCACTTGTTAGGTCACACACACACTGTAGAGGAGGTGAATACAGTGTATAATACAATCAAATCGAACTTTTATAACTCAAGTAACAGAAAACAAACTTTATTGAAATAATAAACTCTGTTACAGTATAGAACTGTTACCTCTCAGTGATGAACAAATATCACGAGAGCTGCTAGGGTTACAAATGAATAAACTTCTCGAATATTATAACACTTATAGTGTAAACCCTATGTCTGTGTTTATATACTACACAGTTACAAGATAATCGCTAATTGATATGGAATATAATTCTGCTTCCTAAAATATATCAATCAGATATCTTTTCTTCCAAGTATTCTATTCTTCATAGAATTCCTTCTTCATGCATATCTCTTCTTATGTTTATCTCGATCTTCTTTCCTTTAATCAGCTGTTGTCCTTATCTGAATGTCCTTCAGTACTTAAGTTCTGATATCCATCTTCTGATGATTATCTCCTGATAATATAAGTACTGATATCCTTAAGTCCTGACTTCCAGTAAGTACTGATTTATCATGTTTAAGTAAGATCTGAAAACTAAACATAAATCATATTAGCCATGACATTATCAAATATATCTAACAACTCCCATGAGTCATTATATCCATCTGAAATTTTACTCTAAATTATAAATTGTGATAAAAAGTATTATTACCCATATTTAATCCAGTTTAGCGTCACAAAAATTTTATTTATCATATATATTAATTGAAAAAATAAATATAATTCTTGTAATACAAAATTAACATTTAGGAACTATTATATTAAATGACATCATTATATAACATTTTTAATTTAAATATATGTAATTTATATAATAAGCATGTTGTTGTGTACAATTATTTTTGAAATTTATTCTAGAAGAGGTTTGATTATCTATTTATGATGTTATATGAATATTCACCTCATATTACTAAATATTCACCTTAATTGAGTTAGATGTTTTAACCTTTTCATTTGGCCTCCCGTTTGCAACCTGGATCAAGCCATTTTGTACCAACTCAATTAAAATTTCTTCACTTGCACTGTTGCACATTATCTCCTAGCACGAATTTCAGTCTTGGAGAAATGTATAAATTGTATAAGGAACTTTTTTGACTTGCTGATATAAGATCAGAGCTGGAGGTCAAGGAAGGCAATGGGATGCACGGGGATCATTGATCTGACTGAGTGTGTTGCTCCTGTTTTGGTGCTTTGATGGACATGAAATTTAACACCCCAACTAATTAAAATTTCTCAAGATAATACTTATTTAAATCCAAACTCCATTAAAATCCGATAAAACTTTCAATTCTTGAAATAAAATACAACCAAATTACAACCAAACCAACAAACTCTAAAGAAATCTAAGAAAATACAAAACTCCTCAAAGTCTTGGAACTCGCACTCTTCCCCTTAAACAACTCACCTAAAAGAGAGAATACCTGCCGGAGGAAAACAAGAAAACCAAAGGACCGGCAGTGAGCGAAGGGCTCATATACGGATATAAAATAAAGCATAATTGAACAAAGATTAAAAGATGACGAGGCTAAGAACGCAACTGAATATCTGAATGAAGCACAATAATAATAGTGAATGAGACAATATAAAAAAATGAATAATCAACTCACAAAACAAAACTAAATGCTTACCACATAAAACTTATCATACTCTTACACATATCCTTATCAATTATACATAATAATCTCAAATAATATAATCAAAAGAATAATGAAAAAATGAAATCATACCCTTACACATACTCTTACACATATTCTCACACTTACAAAATAATACACAAAATAGCTTACATACGAACATGGGAGTCAATCTTACACTTACAGGATGTCCTACAATTTCGGTGTTCCAGAAATATGTAGTCATCAAAACTTACAGGGGCTTGCACAGCACAAAGCAAATGCTACCCAATATCTTACAGGGGCTTGCACGGCAATAAGCACGTGCTACCCAAAAGGTCAAATCATACACATACTATCCATGGCTATACGTGTCCCACAACTTCGGCGACACGCCCATACAATTTAAGTACACCGCATAGGAGGTGCCAAACACGAGATTATCCACTCGCGACAGATGTCTTACAAACTCCCAAGTCATACAAATAACATAAATAACTCAAAATAAATACTCAAAAATCACACACTCAAATATCTTAAATCTCCAAAATCATATATAAATTTATCAAATAACCTCAAAACACTATAACCCAACATCACGAAATAAAATAACATAACAAACCACTAATTAATGATAAGCTCAAATCTGATCAGTTTCAAAAAATGTCAAATTACTGCATAAAGATAAAGTCAACTGAAAAAGTACGAAACACGAAAGTCGTAGGAAATTCCGAGACCTTTCCAGAATGGTAAGGCTCGTCAAAAACGAACAAGTAACGAATTCAGAAAATAAATAAATGCGGACTGCAGAACAGAATCAGCCCCTGATTACAATTGTATTTTGATATTTAAGACATCAAAATCACAGAATTTAGCAGCAGAATGTAAACGCAAATTGTAGATATCGAAAAGAGCTTTCTAGAATGGTATTGCTCATTATATTTGAACAAATATTCAATTTAATATGATTTTTCAAAGGTTGGATATTCAAATCCCGAAGTCAAACAGGCAGGTCATACAAATTACAGAAAAACTCATATTTAGAGACCGAATTTCACAAACGGCAAGGAACAAAAGTTGTAGATAATTAAAAGACCTTTCCGAAATGACCAAAATAAATAAATTCTAATGGATAACGAATCAGATATGAATTTAACAAGAAATCAGATCGTATACAATGAAGAATACGGAAACGAAAAACAAGAGAACAAAGAAGATATCCGTACACACCAATTCGAATTCGAAAAGAAAGAGTACAAAAAAGATGTCCGTACCTCGAGATCTTAGTAACCGAGTAACCGAGAATGCTAATAACGATTTCAGAACCACAAAACACAAGAACCCTAATTCCGCAAACGCCAAATTCATAACCCTCCAAAAAGTTCTTGATGTTCATCTCTATCTCCATCTATTTTCTCTTTCTCTCTCCCTCTCTCCTCTCTTCTCCGATCAAAGTAACGCAAACCCTTTTTTTTTTGCAAAACCTAACTCTTCCTTCTTTCTCCCCTTTTTTTTATTAAAACCCTCACTCTTTTTTAATAAAGCCTTACTATTTTTTAAAAACTAATACTCTTAAAATAATATTCTGATTATAAATATAAAAATAAACTTACACAAACTAATTTAATTAAAACACATTGACATTAATAAATAATTAAATCAAATAATCCAACTAAAAATAATTATAAAATATCGGGATGTTACATTTTCTTCCCTCCTTACAAAAATTTCGTCCTCAAAATTTAACTAACACGTCTCTTTTAAAAAAAACGAATATAGACAGACAACAAAGGAATACGATTCGAATAACATTCTTAACTCACGATCCATTCTAACGTCTACCCACACTCACAGGTCGAGCCTAAAGGCAACTCTAAGGCTATAAGTATATTTTACAACTACCCACAATTCATACATCAGCCTAAAGGCAAGTCTACAGAATCTGAAAACACTAGCTCTGATTCCATTTTATCAAATAATCCAACTAAAAATAATTATAAAATATCGGGATGTTACATGAAATCTCCAAAAAAATTATATCATTGATGATTGATATTTTAGTTTATATCTAAAGCATATTGAACATCAACTTTTAATAATGAACAAATGCACTAAAATGCTAATAACTAAAAACTATACTTTGAAAGGAAATCAAATATGGTAAGAGAGAACTTTGTACATGTTTTTATATAATTTTTTGGATTAAGAAAGATATTAATAGCACAATTCATAACTATGTTAGCAAAAAATATATATCTAGTTCAATACAATTCTGCAAAGAACAATGATATGCAATAAAATGAATAAAAAATCAAAATAAATCATAGTACCAGTTTCAACTACTTGCAGGTAGTTCTAGTACAACTGCAACAGCTAGGTTTGCAAGTGCATTAGTAGTCTATATAATATCGCACTTGGCTTCCATTAGTAGTACATAAAAAAATCACATTCGGAAAAACCAAGCTTGTTAGCCTTATAGGTTAAGTACGAATGCACTACTATACGTAAGACAAAATTACTTGATTGAAGCCAAGAACATAGGTTGAACAGCGACAGCTTGGTCAAGGACCAAAAGGCAAGCATCGATAAACTGAAATACATAGATATTTAGAAGAACTGTAATGTACCATAAGAAATAGTGGGATTTATATTTTTCGAATTTAGTCATTGTAGAGTGTGAGGTCTGAACTGGTGTTATAGGATTGCAAGTCAGGTCTCGAGAGCGTAGATTTTAATCTACAGGGAAACAACATATTTAGCTACATCCATATATACATAATGAAAATATTAGTGAAAAACATCGTACCCTTGTGCACTAAATACGTGTTAATCAAATAAATTTATTAACAAATACACCAAATACATTGATCATTAGTTGATCAGAACTTGTCAATAACCACAAATAGATTGATTTATTAAGATAGACAAAAAACCCGTGATGCTATGCAGAAAGAGCGGGATCTCAAATATAAAATGCAGAAGAAATGCAGTAGAATAGTGCAG
Source organism: Apium graveolens (assembly GCF_009905375.1). Lineage (NCBI taxonomy): Eukaryota > Viridiplantae > Streptophyta > Magnoliopsida > Apiales > Apiaceae > Apium > Apium graveolens. The sequence goes on along the minus strand of NC_133655.1, from coordinate 267,854,755 downwards.
AAAATGGATGCAGAAAAGTACAAAATATGGTGGAAAAATTGCTGTAGAAAACTGAATTATTTGGTGCTACAATCTGCAGATAAATTCTATTGTAATATGCTGCAAAAAATACCAAATTTGTTGCTTGAATGTGCAGGAAACAATTACAGAAATCTGCAAGCGGGATCTCAAATACAAACTGCATAAAAATTGCAGTAGAATACTAAATAATTTGGTACAGAATAGTGCAGAAAATTGATGCAGAAAAGTACAAAATTTGGTGGAAAAAAATCACTGCAGAAAATTGAATTATTTGGTACAACAATCTGCAGATAAATTCTATTGTAATATGCTGCAAAAACATACCAAATTTGTTGCTTGAATATGTAGGAAACTGTTACAGAAATCTGCTAAAAAAATTGCAGAAAAATGGTACATGTTTGGTGCAGATAAATGCAAAATCTAATGCTAAAATCTGCTCAAAAACTGCAACAGAATTTTGCAGGAAAATGCTACTAAACTGCAAAAATTGTACAGTCATTTTGTAAGCAAAAAAATTGTAATAATCCAGAACAATGAATCAGAGCAATCCACCTTTTGCAACAAATTCTTAAAAAATCTCCACCTTTTTTGTAAGTTTGCTGGTAGTGTTCTTGGAAGACTTATTGTTCCTTTTCTCATTCCACATTCTAGCATTACACTTTTGACAAATTTTGGACGGTGGTCCAAGGTCCATGTATCCACTCCACAAATCCGTGATTTTTTATGACAATAAGATGATAACTTGTGATCTGCTTAATTATTTATAGAAATAAGTAACCAACATTAAAAAGATTTATACCTGGATTTGGTTCATCACTTTCTTCATCAAATAAATATTCGCCTCGATGAATGTTTCTGTAAAATTTATAAAATCAAATTAATATTGAATTGTTAGATAAACTAAACATTAATACAAATGAGCAACTTATATTACAACATACAATGAGGATCTGATGCATCTTCATTGTCATCTGAATAGAACATGAAACGATAGATATTAATAAATTGGACATTGCAAAAACCTTTACAAAGTTAAGTCAAGTATAGAAAACAGTACCGGAAACAAATTGCTCGTAGTCTGGCATATACTCAAGTGGTTCTTCATCCGCGTCATTGAGTGTTTGTAACAATTTCTTGATATTCATGCATCATTGATCAAAAAACAGGCGGGACACACATACACATAATTCATCATGATTTTGTAAACACTGCTGTAAACTTTATTAGCACACCATCATCTCCAGCCAAAACAAAAACTAATATAATTAAAAAATAAATATATAAACATATAAAATCTACACAAATAACAATACTAATCAGATATTAGACACACATACACTTAATTCACCATGATCAAAAAATCATGTGCTATGTATTTAGGCATAGGTTAAAAAATCATGCATCATTAATCAAAAAACAGGTTAGACACACATATACTATAAGTTTTATCAACACATCATCATCTCCTGCCAAAACCAATAAAAATATAAGTAAACAATAAGTATATGAACATATAAAATCAATATAAATAAAAATACTAAAATCACGAAAACAGAGATTGAAAAGATGGACATAATTACTAACCTGTAGAGCACGTATAAGTTGCAAAAAGAGAGAGAAGAATGAGATTCAGAGATTCAGAGATTCGGAGATTAGAAATTTATGTAAATAAGAAAATTGATTCATTCATCTCATCAAAATTAGACACGTGTTTATATCTGTATATATCTATCTACTTCAAATAAAAGCAAAAAATAAAGAAGATATTAATTAGTGATTATTTTGATGAGGAATTTGAAATTCAAAACATAACCAATAAGGAAACTAAAGATTATTATTGACATAGAGATTTAACCAGATGTGAGAAAATCATGCAAATCTTTTTAAACATTGTAAGTTTCCTTAGATAACATGTTTAAAATTCAAATATACCTAATTTAGTGTTAGTATGGTTAATAAATGGGTAATAGATGGATAATCCATGGGTCTATAGTTTTATATGCAAAATGGGTCATGGGTCATGGGTAACTCATTTAAAGTTGGACTATCCATAACTGAAAGTATATTTACCAAAATGGACATAGAGTAGTATAATTTTTATTGGATGAGAGGGTATTTAGTATAATTTGGTTTTTTGTTTGCTAGCAAAGTTTAGAAATATATTGATTTATTGCTAGCAAAGTTTAGAAATATATTGATTTATGCTGAAAAATAGAAAGTTAGTATACTCGTATATTCTAGTTGACCATTCCATGTTTTTCATTTTCTTCCCTTGTCATCTGTTTTCTCTATTTTTTTTTCTTTTTCTTGTTGTGTTGTAATCTATTAATTTATTTCTTTGCAATTTATTAATTTATTTCTTGTTCCCGTCGGCTGAAACAAGTGTTTTAAAAGTCCCGATTAATTCTCTACAAAATATCCAATTGATTTTATTTCTGAAATCCGATTAATTGTTATAAGTTTTTTTTATCAACAATTTAATATAATAATTTAAGAAATATTCGGTTTCCCAAATTTCCCCCCCAAAATTTCATCAAATGCACATGTGTCGTATAATATATAACAACTTTCCTAAACATAATATGATATATGAGCTCATAAATTAAAACAGACCAAGTATTTGTCACATCATTTGCTAAAAATTTTGGATAAATTTTGTGGAAAACCTAGCACTACTCCAATAATTTTTAGGATTATATCTGGATGTTCTCACCAATTTAATATAAAATACCTACGATTCTGGATTGAATGGTCATGAAATCAACAACCAAACTTTCAATATTTTATCTTTAATATATATATATATATATTCATGTATTAAAATTATTAATTTATGTAATTTGTAATTTACATTTTATTGTATTACAAAAAAACATAACTTATAAGGTATGATTTACCAAACACATTATCAACTTATAAATATCTTTTATGTAAAATTATCCAAACACGTAAATAACTTATAAGTTACGATGTCCATATCACTTTTATCACACTTTTCAATTTTAAGTCATAAGTTAAATTTTTTAAGAAATCTCAAATGAGCCCTTAGTAACGACGTACTTTTTCTCAACTTATTTTAATTTTTCTCCTTTTATTAACTTTATTTTAAAAAAAATATGTTTTTAAATATTAATCTAATTTAAAATTCATGAATTAAGATAATTTTATTTAAAAATTGTTTATTCTAGTTCATTTAAATAAAAAAATTCCCGACTTATAAGTAAAATTAACCAAACACTTATATAACTTATAAGTGTTCATCTACTTATCATTTAAAGTCACTTATTCATTTTAAGTCATAAGTTACTTATTTTAAGATTTCCCAAACAGGCACTTAATTCAAAATTTTGCCCATTCTGATATCAAAATTTTATACAAGAAACGTTTATCTGTAGAAAATAGGAGGAAAAGGTTTTTCATTTGAGAAAACTATATTTCAAATATTCTCCACTTTCTTAAACTCTATTTTGATTTTTTCAAATTCTTTCTAAAAATATATTAATACAAATAAACCGATCCAATTTAATGCTTCTAAAAAGTTAGGTTCTATTCAGTTCTCGTTTTTTTTGGAGGTATGAAGTTCACGTACGTTTTGCAATTAAAATATTATGTAAAATACTGTATAATATATTATTTTACGAAGCATCTTACATAAAAATCAGTATTTTAATGAAAATTATGTAAATATGTATAATTTATGAGTTGAAAATTGTAAAACATATTATTATACAAAGTATATATTGTTTGCAGAACACACATATCGCATATCACATAACATGTGTATTTTTATGGTAAAATATATGAGATTTACAAGATTTTCATTTAAATAATAATATTCATATAAAATAATTCGCAAAATAATACTCTTATGTTTCATAATATTTTACGTAATATTTTAATTACATTACGTAGGTGAAAACTTTTTTTCCCATCTTTATATGTTAACAAACAAAATTTGAAGTACTTAGTAGTCAAGACTACACATTAGGGGAGAGCAAATATCGGTTCGGTTTTTAGATAAAACCGAAACCGCATGTCCTCGGTTTTTCAAATCAAAAACCGCAACCGCAACTGATCCGTCAGATCAGTTTAGATTTTTAAAACCTCGCTTCGGTTTTTATCGGTTCGGTTTCGATTATAAAAACGCATGAAATAAATATAAATTTTTTAATTATAAATTTGATAAATATACCTAACTAAAAATCACTTTTACAATTGTTACAAAATTGAAATTTATAATCATGAAATTAGTAAAACAAAAATGTAAAAAATTATAAATGTTGTATATTAGCAAAGGAAATTGGTGTCGCACTGAACTGTGCAGCGATGTCCCAGAAAATATAAACATGAAATTTTCTTTTTTATTTTATTAATTTTTTTTCTTTCACAACTACTTACATACACAGAGGAGCTATTAAGGGCAAAGGTTCCCAGAATAAGCAGATGCATATTTTCTGTGTTGTCTTGTGATGACTTTTTTTAGCCCTGGATAAAACAAATTTCATTATATTAGATATTTGACTTACATAAGGATGTAAATCTAAATTAAACTTTATTTTGTGATTTAAATACTTAATAGTAGAATATGGTATAAAGTGATAGTTGTGATTTGTGAACAAATATAATATAATATATTATATATTTATTTTTATTGATCGGATCAGTTCGGTTTTAATTTAAAACCAGAACCGAACAATCGGTTTCGGATCGGTTCGGTTTTACACATATCAGTTTTTATCGATTTTTACCGATTTCGGTTCGGTTTCGATTTCATTTCGGTTTTTTGCTCAGCCCTACTACACATGGGCAGGCTGAGTTGGATCGACTGCGGCAATTTAGTGATCCAACCCATTTAGTTCGAATTTAAAAATCTTTAACCCATTAATATAAAAAAACAATTATAATCCAACCCTATTTTGTGAGTGATGTTTTGGGCCGAGTAGAGTTAGGGTGAATGGGTTGAATAAGAATAATAGTTTATAATAAAAATAATGTTATATGTAAGCAATAAATGATTGCTCAAATTATTATACGTATATTAAAACAAGTTAAACGATAATTTGTACCGCGACTGTAGCGTTGAAGGCAAACACAACTATTAAAAAATAAGTAGAAAGTTAAAGATACAGTTTTTATTCATGAAACGTAAAATCTTAATTTCGCAACCTATTAAAATTTACTTGTGTTCTGCATAAATATATGATAAATATAAATTTTATAAGCAATCAAATTGATTTAATATAATAGTTTGTGAAATCGGCTTGTTGTGGTGTTGGTGGAGTTCATAATCTGCTTCATATTACCCGAATTCAATTCAATTTAAAAAATTTAGCCCAAGATTACGATCAAATTCAAAATATATTATTGTTATTACTTCATTTTTCTACTGCCTAGAGCATAGTTAGTTATGAGCAAAAGCAAATATATCAAATTTGTATCCGAGATGAAAATGGGCTCGGAATCTGTAATGTATAATGTAAATGAGGTGGGCTTAACAATTAGACCGGGTTGGGTTGGGTTAGAATTTTAAAGGGTTAAAATCTGAACAACTCGTATATAATCGCCCAACCGAAATTTAACCCAACTAGCCCCCAGATTTGAATGATTCAATGTGGTCGACCCAAATTAAGGATTGAGTTAGGTTGGTTTGAACAGGTTCGCTGACCTGCGAGCATCCCAAATTAAGGATTGAGTTAGGTTGGTTTGAACGGGTTCGCTGGCCTTATTAGTTAGTAATCCCTCTGTCTCAATATGAATTTTCCTTTTGGAAAAAAATTTATCCAAAATTATTTGTCCATATCTTGTTTTAATATAAATTTTAGGATAATTTTTCAAAACTAATTCTATATTTAGTATTCCCAAGATTTGATTTTTAAAACTTAACTCAATTCTCATTTTTCAATATATTAAATAAGTGTATTTGGTGAAAAAATTTATTTAACTAACATTTTTCTTGATATACGTAATTTTTTTAAAAAAGGATGATATGGTAGGGGTGTACGCGGGTCGGATGGATCGGTTTTGGGGTAAAAGTCGAACCAAACCGCGAAGAGCGGTTTTAGAAAATTGTCATCCGCAACCGCAAATGCGGTTGCGGTTAACCGCGTCAATTGCGGTTGCGAATTTGCGGTTATTGCGGATCGATTTGCGGCTCAACCACTTATCTTAAAATAATTAATAATTTACAAAAAAATAAATTCGGAATATTAATAAATTGAAGTTTAAGTTACGTGATAAATTACATTCAAAAATAAAATATAAACTAATGCTCCGTGTGGAGCAAGGATATTAAAAACATACAAAAATGTGGAGGCGAGAGAGAAGAAAAAAAGAAACGGAAAAAAATATTACATGTTGATTACATTTTTCATTTGTTTCGTTATATATCTTATAATGATCGTAAATCTTATAAACGAAGTCTTAACATTAACCTAAAATTAGTAAATAAATGTGTATACTTATTAATTTATATGATATCAACTACATTTTTGGAAATATATTTTATTATAAATATATGTTGCGAGTTGCGGTTGCGATTTTGCGATTTTCTAGAATTTAAAACCGCATCCAAACCGCGAATGAGGGGTTTTTAAAATTTAAATCCACAATCAACCCGCGTTTCGCGATTATCCGCAAATGCGGTTCAGTTTCGAGCGGTTGGATGCGGTTGAGCGGTTTATCTGTACACCCGTAGGATATGTGACCTAATACGGAGGGAGTACTTAAAAAGGAAACAAAATTGAAGACCGCTAGTAATATTTAATTAATTTTCCCCAAGTAACTGACCTGGTAAAATAAGGAAAACAACACACAGCGACTAGGGTTTAGATTTTTTTGGGAAGAAGCTAAAAGCAAAGTGGGGGGCAGTGAATGGGTGGTTCATGAATACACAATTTTGAAACAACTCATCAGCTCCTTTCTCTTCATCAAAGCCTCTTGCATACAAATTATTAATCTTTTTTATCAAAAAACAAAACTCCATCATCTATTTTATTAAAATTTACAATCTTTTTCATCAATTTCCATCAAGAACCCAAAAAGATTCCATCTTTAATAAAGGTGAGTTTTTTAGGTGTTTGATCGATTTTTTGGTTTATTGAAATTGGGTCAGAGTGAAATGGATCCGACCCATGAAGTAGGTTTTGGTTATTAGCTTTCCTGCTGATTTTCTTGCTTGAAATGGTAATATTTCACCTTTTTTTATGTTTGTATGGAATATATTGATGATTATGTAGTTTTTGTTTAGCTTCATTTATGTGGATTTGTATAGTAATGTGAATTTCTAGACATATATAGAAATTAGGAAACTTTGTTATTACTTGAAATGTCGAGAACTTAGCTAAATATGAAGTTGGAGTAATTGGTTACCATTTGTTGAAGATGATATATATCAATTTACCGCACATTGAAACTTATATATGTTTAGGATTAAAGGATGAAGGATGGCGTTTAAACTGCTGCCCGTAGAATTTTTAATCCGTTTGTAGGATAGTATATGACAGCATTTGATGAAATTGCTGATTGCAATATTGTTCGGCAATTAAATGTGGTAATTGACTATAAACATATGTACTAGATATATAAAGTATCCATGAACAAAGAGAACACACTGTAGTAATAAGACCAAGATATAATAGTTGTTTTTTATGATAAATTTATCCTATGTGGAAATTATTTTCTACATAGCTCATTACATTTCATTGTGGAGGGGCTTGATGATAAATGTAATGAACAACTTTGGTAATATGAAAAAATGACTATGCCGTCTTACGAATAAAATCATCATAGATCATGTAACCACACAAGTGTGTGTGTCTCAAGAAGTACATATTTAATTATCCTACAAACTACAACATGGTTATTTGTAGGACTCTGACAATTGACAAGGTGATTTGTAGCTGTAGTGTTTGTGGTCGAAGATGACCCTATATATATCTTTTAGTGTTGAAGTATCAACCCAATAGGTCAGTGTTCAAGCCCTTCGTAAGAATAAATGAAAAGTTGAGTGCTTATGAAGAAACTGTGTTAATACAACCAAAATGTAAATATGATTATATGCAATTATATATCTGTCATTATATGATCAATCAATCAGTCGTACTCAATAATACCGCCTAGGGTAGTGTCTGGGGAGGGTATATCGTACACACCCTTACCCTCATTCCAAAGAATGAAGGGGCTGTTTCCTCAAAAGACCCCCGGCTTGTGTGTGTACACAAATATGCGTGTCCTAGGTAAACAATGATCCATAAAAGTAAGTATAGTAAGCTAGGCAACAATAAACAATGATACAATACCTCACTCCATGGTCTTCTTCACATGGGACTTACCGTAAAAAACTTCGTTCATTGGTTCATTGTCGTAAGCCCCTTCTATTTCTTATTTTGCACTCCGTTTGATGCCTCAAACTCAATATTTCCCTTGGAGATCACTCTCCAAACTAAATATTTGAATTACCACAAACATGTCCAAAAAAAACTAAAACAGAACACAACCCATCTCTAATTGCAAAACCAACACAGTTTGATCATCCAAAGACTCAGAATCATTTAGTTTCTTGTACACAAATAACATCGACTTTCTTTTTGCGTAGTACATCAACCAACTCTAAAAATTTACCAGTCAAAGTGCCTATGTAAATAAGATCTTGATATACGAGAACGTCAAAATATAATAACAAAACCAGAACTCTAAATCGTCAATTAATAGCAATTAATAGCAAACAGTGGATGTAATAACTTCCCAATGATTGTAACATATTTTAAATTTAGAATTAGGTATTACAATTAATTACTTGTTTTAATATGATATTTTTTTAAAACTTGTTAGTTTTGTGTGAATGTGTAATTTATTTTACAGGCTATGTTTGAATCTTGTAAAAAGCACTTTAGAGCAAGTCCAACAATATACTAGTAACTTCTTTATAAATAATATAAAATATTGACTCTTAGTAATTTTAGGATATGATTTTGTATTTTAACTCCAACATTGATCCCTATACTCCTTCCTTATTATTATTATATTTAAAATTTGAAAAGATATGAACAAAAAATGAAAGAAAGAGAGAGGGAAAGGTAAAAAGTAAAGAGAGAAATGAATTTTTTATTAATAAAAGTGTTATAAGGGAGCACTAGAATTTCCTTAAAGATAAAGAATGAATCTCATGTCTTAGTGATTTAAGGAAGCACTAAGACACTGTTGGAGTGACATTTTTTGACAAAATCCTTATAATTGAACTTAAGAGCTCATATAAGGGAGTTGTTGGACTTGCTCTTAGTAACGTTTTGAAAATTTATGTACTCTATATCTCCTTTTAACGCTCTCTCATCCTTACTATTAATTTTCCCAAACAATCATGAGCTTTTTTGAAATAAGCACTTTCCTTGTAACTCTAGCAGTTTTAACAGGAATCCCAACTTGACTGGCCTATAGTTGCGAGGTATCTAGATTCGAAACGTAGACCTTTCGTAGTACAAGGTGATGGTGAAAGATCCTCCCTGTGCTCATTTTATATTATGTAAGATATTACTAGCAATGAGTGATCATCATTTAATGTAGGTGTTTATAGTTTTAATTTTAATTTGCAGCTTATTCATCTCTTAATTTTTGGTGTGACAATGAACTTTAATGGAATGATTGTTTAGGCTACTTTTAGGAAGTAAAGTGTTGTACCTCAGACATGTCAATAGGAATGAAGACAAACCATTAAACCTTGATCTTAATTTTTGGTGTGACAATGAACTTTATTGGAATGATTGTTTAGGCTACTTTTAGGAAGTAAAGTGTTGTACCTCAGACATGTCAATAGGAATGAAGACATAAACCATTAAACCTTGATCTTAATTGAATACTAGCCTCTAACCATTGCAATGCACATGCTGATTATAACATTTATTATTTTATTATTATATAAAAATAAATTATAAAAGACAATAATTACATATTATTGAGATTAATGAAGTTCGTAAATATTATTTTGTATTTATTATGTTATTGAAGGATTCAAAATTTAGATAGTTAAGGTCGCTTCGCTGCTCGAGTGTAGAGGCTGTAGGAAAGTGTGCTATGTTACTCGGACTTGGCTAGAAGTGTCCGACATGGACACGTGTCGGAGTATCAGACTCGACAACATTTTGAAAAAGACACATGTTTTTGGCTTAAATTAAGTGTCCAAGTCCGAGTGTCAAGTGTCCGACACGGGTACTCGAAGGTAAAATGAAGAGTCCGAGTAACATAAAAAGTGGGAGTCTTGAAAAGCAGCGCTGTATGAGCGTGACTGTATGTGGATGATTTGGTTCTGTTTATTTTATTTTATTTTTTCTTGATTTATTAATCATTTTGTTGTACTATAATTTAAATTACTAAAATTAATTTTGGAAGTGGTTGGTTCCCTACAAAAGAGGTAAAAAAGAATTTGCGTGCGGTCATAAATTAAGTTGGATAATAATTCATAGAATTTGTAGTTACATGAGATACATGATTTAATGCTTTTTAAATAAATTATATTGGTTTAAGCTATGTGTTTTGGAAGGTGTTAACAAACTTTTGAGGAAGGTATTAACCAACCAACCAAAGGAAACCATGTTTCGCTTATAATAGTATAGTATAGATAAATTTTTTTTTTAGAATGTGGTGCATAATAGGTATTACTATTAGGTAATCTTGGAGAACAATTAGCAAATGTTTAAAGCTTCTTGCTTTTGCTAGCAGGGAACTGCCTTCTTGACATAATCCATTGTGTCCACTCAGTTGCTGAATTTCTTTGCAGGAGAAAAATGTACATAATTAAAAACAAACAGAGAGAATAATGTAAAAACCTTTAAGTTTATAGTATATGAAAATTCTGGCACATATACACTCTATAGGAACCTTCAGTTGTTGCTTTTTTGATAGCCGTTTCTTCATTGAATAATCTTTTTATATCTAAGCTCTCTTCATTGATTTTGTTTAGACAAATGGGCAGCCAATTTGTTTCAACTTTTGTCATGATTTTGATATTCTTCTTTCTGTTCAATTTTTTATAGGAGAGAATGGCAGGGTTGCTATTTAGCAAAGGAAAAAGGGTAGAAGTATCACTTGAAAAAGTACAGAATTGTGAAGTTTGGTTTCCGGCGGTTGTAGAAGAAGAGACAGGGAGTGACAGTTTCCTGGTAGAGTATCAATGCCTTGGGAAAATTGGTGTACCTGAGTCTGTAAGAGTGAAAGTTGATTTGCTTCATATTCGACCTTCACCGCCTCAGTTTGTTAAAAATTATGATCTGTTAGAAAAGGTGGATGCTTATATAGATTTTGGGTGGTGGAGTGGAGTGATAACTAAAGAACTTCCTGATAGCAAGTATCTTATCTTCTTCAAGCAAGCAAAGAAACAGAGGACAGTTAGTCAGTCAGAAATAAGACCGCACATGGAATGGAAAGAGGGAAACTGGTTTAGTGCATCGCAGGTATAATCTTTTGATATTGCAGACTCCTTACCTTATTTATCATCAAAAATTGTTGCTGTAGCAATTATGTAATGAGGTCGGTGCATTAATATTTTTCATTGGTTAGAAATGTTTTTATTACATATTTTTTTTAATCTTAGCTATTAATTCAATGGTGTTTGCACTGTGGTATATCAGGATCTCTTAACATCACCAGAATATCAAGGACCGGCGAAGACTGCGATGGTTTTATCAAGTGGCCTGGACAAACTCCAGGAAAATTCTGCAAAGAGAACAGAAAATTTCTTCAACTCACTAGACATTCGAAATGAGTGGTTGTCTCCTTCCAATATTGAACCATCTACGGTGATGACATCACAGAGGAAAAAAGCAAAGCTGCTCTGTCCAAATGAAGATGAGCAGACTATAATGATGAAACAGGCAAGCGTGTCCGATGTTCCACACCTGTCAACGGTTTCTTTGAATTCATCTCCAAAACGTACCCCCGGTGAAGAAATACATATTGATTGTGCCAGCTTAACTGATGGGGGATTTAGAACCAACAACTCAGAACAAGCCATGGGTGACCAGCTATTGGATAAATTCTCTCTAACAACTCAAAGAAAGAGAGCTGTAAGTCAAATATCTTATCTCATTTTTTTATTTTGGTTTCTTGTTATCTTAATAACAGGGTTCAAGTTGCAAATTTGGTGAACTGTAATCAGACTTCAGACCCGATAATTAAGTGTCTCAAGATGTGAAACCTGAAAACGATTTATTAAAAATTTAATCTGACATTATCTGAATACACCGAGGTAACTAGTCGTCCACAAAACCTTTAAGTTTAATCTATACACGGTCACACACATACGCGCATATATATTGTTATATTTATTATGATGCAAGAATTTTCAAAAAATCTGATACTTTATTTAATTATCTATTACATATTTAAATCCCAGAGAAATGAGATTAAGCAACACAAATTATCATTGCACCACTGCATTAGAGAAGCAGTACAGAGTGAACATTGATGTGTTGTATTTCGGAAGCGATTTTCAATTTTGAAAGGGAGGTGAGGGAGAGGATTAAAGAAAAAAATATTTGTTTTTGGGGTTTCTATTATCGTAAATGCTATAGTTGGCTTTACTTCTAATATCACTAGTGCTCCGTAGTCTGTATACGTGGTTGAAATCTTACACGCAAACTGCCGTCAGATACACAGACACGCACACTTATAAAATAAATTTATGTGCTGATCACGTGTAGACTTAAAAATGATCTGATATTTTCGGGTTACCTGAACTCAACCCGAAACTGAAGCCTCTGACCCAAAGTCACATCTCTTTGTTTTAGGTTTCTTCTCGAATTTTGCTACCCCTAATCCATACTGTCTGCTTTTACTAACAAGTCCAGCAATCATTTCGGGTCCTAACTGATTCTCTTACTACTACTTGAGTACTACTTGTCAGTCTCATGCCGAGGAAAACTTACCTGTGCGTCGTTTATGTAGCAAATTAATAATAATCGTTGAATGATCCATGCACTCCTCATTATTTTTCATATTCTGCCCTAACTAACTAATTACTTCTTTGGGTCTTCCTATTGGGAACCTTAGTACGAGACGCAGGTATTGCTTAGTGCTTCTTCCCTCTCGAAGTTTTCACAGTCCCTGCTAGAAAAATTCCTTGTGCTAAATCAGTTAAGATTGTTCAACGTAGAGCAGTTGCCATTCTTATTATAATTTGTCTCGGTTAATGAGGTCAGATGGTCTAAGCATTAACTTGTTTGTTGAACTTGTTTCTATATAGTGAACCAGAATTCTCTCTGAAAGTGTATATATAAAGACTAAAGTACACATTATGTATCTTGTCTCCTCAAACTTGCGGGGAGAGAAAATTTTACCAGCTAATATAATAGTAGCTTAGAATTCCAAGCTTTAGAATCGGGTATAACTTTTCATTTGGAATTGTTTGTAGTGAATCACATACATTTGAAATTGTTGCCTTCTCGAAATTTGATTTCTACTGGTTCCTGATTTTATTTTATATTTATACTTGTCCAGAGGAGTAAAGTTAAACGTTATAAATCTGTTAAACAAAAAAGCACTCAATATTCTCTGAGAAGAAATGCTGGAAGGCCACAAAAATCAGCAGCAAGTGAGACACGAGCTTTGACAGGAGGTATTTCCTTGATGTGATTTACAGGTACTCTATAACATATGCATATAATCCTCTTTATAGATAAAATTGTTGCTATTTTTTCACCTTCGCAGATAAAATAGTTGGTGAACTAGACAATCACACCCCCGAACCATTAGTGAAGAACAACGAAACGCTGCCAATAGCTCAATTGAGTGACAAAAGAACATCAGGTAGTATTTAGCCGAATCAGTATGATTTATGCTCTTTTCAAACACCGGGCTAGCTCTTACACTGACAGTGTTTGATGTTCCTGCAGATGAAAAGCTTGATGTTATATGTATCAAAGAAAACATTGTTGGGGGTGAGAGTGTTACAGAAGTTCCTGTGACCCATGATGTGGATTCTGAAGCAAAAGAAGACAGACAATCTTACAAACTTCCTCCGACCCCCCCTGAAGAAATGGTAAAGCCTTCAGTGGACGAGGAGCAGCAACTTAATGAAATAGCAGTGAATGTGACCAAGGTAAAATGGTTAGAAGTTGTGGCTAAAATTTCCGTTCTCATGTGCCTTGTAGGCTTGTCATGATTCTTTTCTGTCTTATTATCATATAAGCCTGATGATTATACATAGGAAGACATAAGTAGCTGTATTGGCTCCAGCCATACCTATGCAGAGTGTAACACTCTGTTCACACTTGTGCTATGAACTTGTGACCTATCTACTTCATGTTGATTGTTGTTTAAATACATTAATGACTCGTACACTTCTAGGAGGATGATCAACTAAAAGGGCACAAAGAAAGTATTGGAAAAAGAAAAAGGGGAAGGCGGCCCAGGAAGTTGTTAAAAAGTCTTGAAGTTAGTCAGGAGAATGTAGACAAAAAGTTGGCAGAAAACCCTGAAGTTAGTCAGCAGAAAGAAGGCAATAAGTTGGAAAAAAGCCCTGAAATTAGTCGACGGAATGGGGGTGTTGCTCCTGCAGACATGGATTTGGAAGTTGTGTTGCCTGTAGTGGTCGGACTGAAAGCAGCTGAGCTGCATGGTTCTGTATGTAACAAGGAAAAGCCCGGTGTTGATAAAATGATCTTAAACGGTTCAGCAGATCCCAAAAATAAATTAAGCTGGAAGATAAAAGTCCATCATGTGGGAAAAGTTAAATTGCAAAGCAGAAATGTGCAAGCTTCAGTTGAACATCATGAAAAGGCTTTATCAGAGAGAGAACCACGACGATCTACTCGCATAAATTTAAAATCTCCAAATCAAGGTACAAACTCCCTGTTGTAGATCTGACAATGATCATATGCTTGCATAATTTAGGTTCTGTTTCAGGTTGATTCCATTCCATCTAGTAAGTATATACCTCAACTTGCTCTCAGCTTATATCTTTCATTTTGTGAAGCTCATCTCCGGAAAAAAAGGGGTGGAACACAGGTTAAGAATCTTGATAGGAGGCGGGTCTTTTTGTTTGTTGAAAAGAGCCCTGGGAAAGGGAGTATTTAAATTTTTGTCTGGATTTTGGAATTGGAAGCTGAGAGTTTCCTTTTCTGCATATTGATGCTGTGTATGGTTAAATGGAACTGGATGCAGTAAGATTGGAATAAAAATTGAGCTACTTCGAATATCTTTGCATGATATTCATTCTTTCCTATCCCACTATACAAATATGAACTAAAGTTCAATCCTATCAATTTGTAAATCATCGTTCTTTCCGTTTTCACACTTTTCATTTTATTCCTACATCCCATTCTGTCGGGTTAATTACAACATTAGGTTTATAACTTTCTGAATGCACCAATCAAATTTTAACAGATCTTTCGCTATGTTGTTTCTCTGTCATTCATTATATTGTACTTGTCACTATTCCAATTATTCATTTTCTCCTTGCCTCCTCCAGATCCCAAAGACGCGAGGGTGGGATCTGCAAAAGCTAATGCAAAGAATAGATTGGTGAAAAAAGCAGAAACGTCATTGACCTTTAATATTACTGATGATCAACCTCTTTCAATGTGGATGGGATCTCCAAAAGCTGCTAATGCTACATGTAAGCTAGTTTACATATTAATTTCACCTGTTCACGTAAGTAGCAGTTTTCAATACATTTCTTTGTCTTTCCAGGCCCCTCACGGGGGATGATTATGGAGCCAAGTATTGCAAATAGGATCCCCGAAGATAATGTTATGCTATCCCCTAAATCTAATGATGAGAGTCTACCTTTTGTAAAGAGCAGCTCACTCTGGAAAACCATTGAGTCTATGGAAGTCTTCCTCCAGCTGCCACAGAGACCACATTTTCAATCTTTAGGCTCCAGAAAGGAGAGTTCCCGTGAAGGATTGGCCATAGCATTAATGGTCGACTTTGCTGGTGTAGTTGAGAAGACATCCACCTTGCAGTTTAATGACCCGAGAAGCACCATAGAGGACAATCTGGAAACCCTATTAGAATTGGAAAAAAATGGATTTGATGTCAAGGTAATACAGGATCGTTTGTTAAGTTTGTTATTAATTAAGGATAAGCAGGAAGAGCTTCAGGGCAATGCAAAGGAAACTGCAGATCAGATTAAGGAGAAAAACCATGACAAGGTTAAAATTGATGAGAAGATTGAAGAGATAGATAATCAGATACGCGTATTACAAGAAGAACGCGCCTTGATTTTGTCGACCCAGGAGGAAAAGGATTTAAATATAGCTTCTTTGGAAGCTACACTTGATGATATGAGTAGTATCATCAAGAATGCGAACCTTGAGTTTGAAGCCTTAGTAGCTGCCCCTTGGCAAGTGGATGAACATAAGTGCAAGTGACTTGTTAATGCAAGACAAGCTTGAATGGAAATTGATAGACCTACACGGTGATATGAAAGTGGTCTAAGGAGCATCCATCCGTTCCCTTCTTTTCTTTGAGTTTTTATCTCATAGTGCAGGAACATTGACGTAGAATGTTATTTTAATTAACATTCATAGCGTGCATTTCAGGCCACTTCTCTTGTCATTAGTTGAGAACTTGTCAGAATATTAGGTTTGCTACTAAGCAAGAATGTTCCAGGTTGCTAAACTTAAGGGTTTGCTACACAGGATTGTTTTGAAATCCCAGTTAAAACATAGCATATCTTTGAGTTGAAAAAAGTACTCCTAATTAGAATCATGACCTTGAATAATGAGATCAAGGATTCTTTCCGTTAAACACCAGTCGATGTAAAATGAATTGACAACATTCACCTGGTAGGAGGCTGTACGAGCTATCTTTATCTCATTATTTCAGCATCTTCAAGCAATATATTTCAGCAGCTTCAAGTAATGCATTAGCGCCAAATTATATTATTTTCAATAATATAACATTAATTCAAGGATCGTGCTCAAATTCAAACCAATTCTTAAAATAGAATATTAGAAAAATGCGAATTTTGCTGCAAAATTTTAAATTTCAAATAGATTTTCAAGATCTAAACATATATAAATCACTTGTAAAAGCTTAAAAATATTTTTAAAATATAATACATAAACACGACATTTTGCATGTCAATTCTACTGTAGAATCCTAATTTATACTATATGTAAGGTAAAAAATTCCACACTTGAACTCTACGTGAATAGCATATTAATACTTCATAATAAAGCGATTTTGCTGCAAAATTGTTTTGCACATAAACTCTACGTAAATAACATATTAATACTATACAATAAAGCAAATTATGCTAGAGTACTCTAAATAATACTACAAATCAGGCAAAACTGCATAACCCTAATTTTTAATAGACTATCTGAATTTAATTATTTAAATATCTCATAATTTCATTACAAAAATACAAAATTCAATTGAAGAATATAAAACTACGAAATAAGGCGAATTTGACGAAGAATTTTACGTAACTTATCAAATATATATAGGTTCTAAGAGTTGTTAGGTTAATGACGACGAAAAATGATGATTCAATGCAGGAAATATAACTTAAATTCAATACTTATTTAGGTGCAAGTTGCAACATTATTTAGACTAAATAATTATAGTTAGCTACATTAAATTACTATCATAATGTCCTTCGGTACATTGAATTACGATCTGGAGGAAATATGACATTAATTCAATACTTATTTAGCTGTAATATATTATTACCAACTGTACGCCTAACAGGAATGAAAATAGAAGCTGACAGATGCCTGCTTGGAGAAAAAATAAAGGGTAATGCTATATGTACATAATCGGTTTCAGAATTTTTGTACAGAATGATCCGGAAGTGTCAGCTCAACAGTATTAATAATCTTTGTCAGCACTATGTTATAGTTGTCCATATCCATTCATGTGGGAAAGGGGGCATGGCACAGACAGTTGGGTTGAAATTAGATTAGACAGAGCTGTAGCTTCAAGTTCTTGGTTGAATTTTTTTAAGGACGCAAAGTTAGTCAATCTCGAGGTGTCAACCTCAGACCATAGTCCTATATTGTTGGATCCAGTTGTTGCGAGTCTAACGCCAAGAATTAGAAAGCAAAAGTTTGAGAACGCTTGGCTTAGGGAACCAGTATGCAAGTGTATAGTAGAAGATTCGTGGCAGAGAAATCAGAATGAGGCTATACAAGTCAAATTAAGCAGATGTCTGGAAGCTGTGTCAGCTTGGGGACAAGACTTCACTGGCAACTTTAAAAAGAGGATTGACAAGTGTAAGAAGATCATAAGAAACACGAAAGGGCGAAGGGATAGAGAAGCAATTCAGAGAAACCAATGTGCCAACAAAGAGTTGTCAGAAATTTTCACCCAGCAAGAAATTTTCTGGAAACAAAGGTCGAAGCAACTATGGTTAAGGGAAGGGGATAAAAACAGTAAATTTTTTCATGCTACAGCTCGAGCCAGAAGGAAAAATAACCAGATTCAATTCTTGCTAAATGATAGAGGAGAGCAAGTAGACTGGGAAGGAGGTCTGCAAGGAATGATGGAAGACTATTTCACTAATCTATTCACTGCAACAGAAACAAGCTGGCAAACCGTAATCAGTTGCATTGGGAGAAAAATTTCAGACGTACATAATGAAGCTCTTCTGTCACCTGTTGAAGAAATAGAGGTAAAGCAGGCGATTTTTCATATGCATTCTGATAAGTCTCCGGGCCCTGACGGAATGAGTCCGGGATTCTTTCATAAATATTGGAACACAGTTGGAGGCGATGTAATTCAAATGGTAAAATCCTTTTTTGAATCCGGTACTTTGAGCGATCAATATACGGACACTAATATTGTCCTGGTTCCAAAAAAGAAAAATCCCCAATACATGACTGATCTTAGGCCAATCTCGCTATGTAATGTCAGGTACAAGATAGCTTCTAAAGTGTTAGCAAATCGGCTAAAAGAGGTAATTGACCTGATTATCTCTGAAGAGCAAAGCGCTTTCATCCCGGGACGAATAATTTCAGATAATATTATGATATCATTTGAGATTATGCACTACATGAAGCGTAAAACTCGAGGCAAAAAAGGTTGGATGGCTCTGAAGCTCGACATGAGCAAGGCCTATGATAGGGTGGAGTGGAGTTATATAAGAGCAATGTTAAGTAAGTTGGGTTTCTCTAACTCAATTGTTGACCTTTTTATGCAATGCGTTACTACAACTCGATATAAAATCACCCATTCGGGCAAGGAGTTTGGTAATATAGTTCCTCAAAGGGGGTTGCGCCAAGGCGACCCTCTCTCTTCGTACTTATTTCTGTTATGCATGGAGGGCTTATCAGCACTAATTAAGAACTATGAGCAGCGTGGTTTGATAAAGGGAATCAGTGTAGCTAGAGGTGCTCCGTCTGTGACGCACATGTTCTTCGCGGATGACAGCTATATCTACTGTCATGCCAATAAGGAAGAAGCTGCAAAAATAATGGAGATTCTAGCAATTTTCGAACATGCATCTGGTCAAAAAATAAACACTAGTAAGTCTAGTGTCTTCTTCAGTCGTAATGTACAACAAGAAACCAAGAAGGCAGTGTTAGAAGTTCTGGGGTTTCATGAAGCTGGCTTGAACAGTCAATATCTCGGGCTGCCTAATTGTATGAGTAGAAATAAAACGGCAGTTTTGGGGTACCTGAAAGATCGAGTTCATAATAGAATTCAGAGCTGGGATGGTAGTTTATTAGATAAGTGTGGCAAAGAAATTCTTCTGAAGACAGTAACCCAATCAATACCCAACTATGCAATGTCCGTCTTCTTACTGCCTCTAGAAATGTGCGAGGATATGGAAAAGATGATGTGCAAATACTGGTGGAAATCAGGGAAAAAAGAGAAGAATATCCATTGGATGAGCTGGAAGCGGATGTGTTCTTCAAAGTTCCATGGAGGCCTGGGTTTTAGACACCTGCATGAGTTCAATGTTGCCTTACTGGGGAAGCAGGGCTGGCGCCTGGTCACAAACCCAAATGGGTTGGTAGCAAGGATTTTCAAAGTAAAATATTTTCCAAATGACAGCTTCCTCAGTGCTAAGTTGGGAGCAATCCCAAGTTTTGTATGGCGGAGTGTTTTGGCAGCCCAGCATATTCTAAGACAGGGTTTGGGTCGCAGGGTAGGAGATGGAAACTCGGTACAGATTCTAAATGAGCCATGGCTGCCGAGTATTGATAACCCGTACGTGTCAACGGAGAGTACAGATATTGAAGGTCATACAGTATCAATGTTGATGGCACCAAATGAAAGAAAATGGGATGAAGATCTAGTTAAGCATTTGTTTACTCAGAGAGATGTCAATCTCATTTTAGCTACTCCTTTATCAGACAACATTGAAGACAGTTGGTACTGGAGGAAGGAAAAGTCTGGGAATTTTTCGGTGAAGACGGCGTATACACTAATTCAAGAATCAAAGCCCATGGTAAATCAATGTGGCTCTTCTCGTTTCTGGAAACGGATGTGGAGCCTGACAATACCCCCAAAAATCAAAAACTTTATGTGGAGGGCTGTAACGGGGTGTCTCCCAACAAAAGAAATGCTACGTATAAAGCAGGTGAGTATTAACGTAGCATGTGCTTTGTGTAATAGGGAAGCTGAGAGCACGAGTCATGTTTTGCTGGACTGCTCTTTCGCCAGATGTTGCTGGGAAATAGTCGAGGTCTCTACAGATGATACTCCTCATACTTCTTTTACTGAATGGGCTCTGAATGTATTTGATAAGTGGGATGCTACTAAGCGTCAGATTGGTGCCATGCTGTGTTGGACAATCTGGAATTGCAGAAACAACCTAATATGGAACCAGAAAAGTACGGAAGTGCAGGAAGCCGTGTATTCAGCTAGAGTGGTTCTTAGTCAGTGGAAAGAAGCTCAAGACAGGTTTTTCGACAAGTCATGGGGATTGTTAAACCCATATGACGGTGATGAGCTATGGTCCCCTCCAAATAAAAATAAGACTAAGATTAATACTGATGCTGCGGTTTTTGAAGCTTCAAACAGGTATAGTTTCGCGTTTGCTGCAAGAAACCACAAAGGTGAATTGATTGAAGCAAGGTCCAGCTGTAAAGAAGGGTGTATTACTCCAGAGTGTGCCGAAGCAATGGGGATTAGAGAAGCTTTGAGCTGGATCAAAGACGAGCAGCTGAAGGATGTAGTAGTTGAAATGGATTGTTTAGTTGCTGTCCAGGCAATCCGTGGCCGCGAAGCAATGTCATCATACTTTGGCATTCTGATTCAGGATTGCAGAAATCTCCTGAAGGAGGTAAAAAACAAAGGTGTTTACCTTAAATTTGTAAAGCGTTCTGCGAATAACCTAGCCCATGCTTTTGCAAGCTGTAGTTATTCTGTAGCTGATCGCATCTGGAGGACTAATGAAGTCTCTCAAGATATAATCCATGTACTCGAACAAGATTTGAAGTAATGAAAGTCTATTTTCTTCTTGGCAAAAAAAAAAAATAATGTTATAGTTGTCCATTAACTTATTTTTATTTATTTATCTAAAAAATGTATTGGTTTTTTGTTGTTCTCTTACAAAAAATTTATAAAAATTTATTCCTATATTTTCTTATATTATGTATCTACTTTTTATTATTTAATAAAAAAAATATTTTTTTTATGTTTTATATACTCTTATATTTTAATACTCTTATAGTTTCTTTTAATACACCGAATATGCCCGCAAAGGTTGTCTGAGTTGGTTAAAAACGAGATAACTATCCTCTTGGTCATAGATTCGAATCCCACGGGAGGAGAATTTATGATTATGCCTCTTGAGTCAGAAACTGTGTCGCCTAAATGCGGTTTACCCAGTGCGCACCCAAAGGGTAGCGCCTGCGGGTTCCCTACGATAAAAAAAATACACCGAATATATATTTACTTTTTATATGAAGTTCTTAAAAAATTAATTTCATTATAAAAATCACAATAATAAGATTGATAAAAAGTAATCAAAACTTTGTCACATAAAAAACATTATTTCAAAAATATGAGTGAAATTATGATTATATATTTAACTGTAACAATGATTTATATTTATTATTATTTTTTACAATAAAATTCAAATATTTTATACAAAATTATAATATATGTTAAAAAAATTTATACTTTCTTTTTGTGTAAGTAGACAATTTTGGTGAAATTTTAATAGTAATATTAAAAAAGAAAAAAAGAACATAAAGAAACAAATAATAAGAAGATCAAAATGAATTATAGGTGTATAACTAAAGTGACCGACGAAGATCATTAATACAGTGCTGAGCTGGGTCTTCCATTCTTTACAAAATTTTTGTAGCCAATTCTGTACATGTAGCATTACTCAAAAATAAATGTCACCAATATGAAAAAAACTTTTATTGAAAGGATCTGAGAAGCAAATATAACTACCTTTGTGTTACTGAATTAAATCAAACTCACACTAAAAGGTCTACCAGTCGCAGGCATAAATCGCCATCAATGACAGCTTGGATTTTATCATTTTATTGTTATTACCGGTTTCTCCTGTCATGACATGACGAGAAGACTAGCCAGTCGACAAGATTAGAAGTAGCCTGAATGGAAGACGTCAGACAGAAAGGGAATCATAGACGACATAAGCTGCGGGCTTGATAAGATAAGCTCAACAACAATCCCGATTTATAATGATCAAGGCTAACAACATGCCCTATTCCTTAGCAACGTGCATCAGCTTGAAGAGAAAGATGAGGAAGTGATAAGCTTGAGTTTTGTTAGGTAATGACTTACATATAGAGGGGGGGGGATGAATGTGTTTTTGTGTTTTTATGCTTTTCCTAAACTATTTATGATTGTGAACAAAGTAAATCAAATCTTGTAGTGAACTGTGTTAATGCAGAAATTAAACATGCAATAATACAGAACACATATCTTTCAAAACTCACTTAATTTTATATTAAAATTAAGAATGTTTTGCTACAAAATTTCTAGGCTCTTTGTTGATAAAAGAGCTTAGTTTCTATCTTGAGAGAATAGAAGAATTCCTGATCTCATTATTACAACTAACAAAGGACCAGTATTAAATTTATATCTCAGTTAACTACTGGTCTACACAGTGTATAATAAGATATGCTATTAACTTTAGTAAACTGTAACTAATCATTCCATTTTAGAAAAAGTATATCTTCCATTTCTGGCTTAGCAAATCTTTTCACACTGTGTTAACTTTGGTCTTCCTTAGTCAGTTAATCTTCACCATTGATCTTGCACACTCTTCAAGCTGCTTTTTGTAGACTTGTCAATCCAGCTGGTTGGATTGTTTGTTGATTGTAAATCTTGGATATTGAAATGGTCTGCAATTTTGTACTTTGAGATTTTACCTCGAGATCTCTAGTTTGGTCTATAGAGAACTTGACATCTCGATAAGTTTATTGGTTTATCGAGATCTCTAGTACTCCCTAGTTAATTTGACTTGTAGAGGTCTCTGAGTTCTCTATAAGAGAATTTGGCTTGTCGAGATCTCTAGTCTTCATATCTTCACTTGACTTATCGATATCTCTGAGTTCTCTAGTGGCTTATTGACTTTTCGATAACTCAGAGTACTCTAGTCAAATTTGACTTGTCGATAACTCAGAGTTCTCTAGTGAATTTTGACTTATCGATATCTCTGAGTTCTCTAGTGGAATTTGACTTATCGATAACTCAGAGTTCTCTAAAGAATGTTGATTTGTCGATAACTTGGAGTTCTCTAGTGAAGAATTGACTTGTCGATATCTCCAATCTTCATGTCTTCAATTTGGCTTGTCGATATCTCTGAGCTCTCTAGTAGCTTTTCTGAGTTCTCTATAAGTCATTTGGAGTTCTCGAGTGACTTCTCTATAACACTAAATCTATGACTTGTAGAGATCTTGACTTAGAATATTTTTCTCTAAACAGATTTATTCAACTCCAAGCTTCTTCATAATTCTTCTGAGGCATGATCTTCTTGATCTTCTTCAAGATAGAATTCTTAGGCTTGATACTATTTACAGAAAAATACTCCAGTCTTTGCTCTTTTGACATTTTTACAGACTTTAAATATTACAAGTACAAAATACAAATTAAGATTACAATACAACTTACTTAAGATTGTCAATTTGACTTAGTCTTGTTGAAGTACATGCATGTCTTGCACAACAATCTCCCCCAATTTGTGAGAAGATTGCTTAACATAAATTCATGCCTGTTAACAAGACTAACCCCAAGTTAAAAAGGACAATAAGACTAATATAAAAATTGACACAATTACAGCAATTGTACATTAGATTATTTTGAGTTGAGTAATTACAAGTATTAAACAAATACTGAAACTTTTGATTCTTCTCTAATGAGGTCCTTTAGGTATACAAGAATTTCAAGTTCCTCTATGATTGGAGTCCCTGTTAGAGCTTCTATCAGTTTGAGTTTGTCTTGCTTAGGATAACCATCTAACATTTCAATTCTGAATTTTGAAAATGAGCCAGCTTTTACATTCAGAAATCTTCCATCTTTAGAAATTCTGCTCATCCCTTTAGCTTTAAGTTCTTCTGATCTTTTGATATACATTTCAATCTCTTCATCATACTTTCTCCTTTTCTCCTCATATTCTGCTTTAGCTCTAGCTCTTCTTTCTTCCCTTGCAATCAACCACTCAGCCAAAACTGATCTCCATTCTCTTGTAGCAGTATCTTTGTCTTTTAGCAAGCTTATCACTCTCTTGATTTCTGTGGGAGAGAAAGAATCCATCAAAGCACAACCAAGGAAAGTAAAGGACCCATCTGCATAATAAATTTTGACATCCTTTAAAGATACAACCCAGACTCTAACTATTTCCTCAGCTAGTTTTTGAAAATAATCTTCATCTGAGATGCACCAATTCAAGGGTAGAAAGTCATTTTGTTTGAAGCAATTCCAGAGAGCCCTTTCAGTGACTTCTACTTTTTCTGTAGACTTGACTTTTCTAGGTTTCTTCCCAACATACTTGAAATTGATTTTGAGTGAAGGCTTGTTTAAAGGTAAGGTAGAGATTTTCTTGAGACAAGTTTGGGTTGAGGTGTTTGGTGTTTTAAGAAAGGTGTTTGCAGTTTGTTTGTACAAAAACTTGGGCTTTGAGGTTTGAGATGGTTTGATGTTTGAGATAGTTGATCTTGAAGGTTGAGCTTAGGGTTGAGCTAATTGTGTTTGGATTTTTAGGGTTTGGTGTGGTTCTGAGCCATCATGATTCTTTTTACTTCTCCTCTCACTTCCTCTCTTCTTCTCATCATTCTTCTTTTCTCCACCCTTGCTTCCAGCTTCCTTACTGGATTGGCTTGGATTTGAGCCTGAAGATTTTTGATCATCTTTCTTCTGCTCATCATCATCCAAATCATCCTTGTTGATTTGAGTTTTAGGCAAGTTGGCTTCAAGATTTTTTAGATATCTTTTCAACAGCTTGATCATCTCCTCATCTTCAAAAGTCTTATTCTTCTTTGCTTTTAATTCAGTTTCCAGAATCATGATAAGCTTCTTGTTGGCCATGACACACTATTTAGGGATTTGGAAGTGTTTGAAGTGCTTGGTGGTAGGACAGATGTATGCTACTCCCTTGCTAGGCTGTAGATAAGCTTATGGAAAAGCAGCCACTTGTGCATTTTTCAATTCATGTAGCAAGAGAGTGTCTTCATGAATCACTACTCTAACTTTGCTTATTAGAATGTCTAACTCAGATGCCCTCCTTGAGATAAGATAATTGAGAGACACCTGCATACACCTATCAACTCCAGAGTCATTTATATTGATCACTATCCTCTTCTCTTGAAAGTTGTCTTTGATTACCAAAATCACCCTTAATGAATTTATTTTCCCGTCCAAGGCCTTTTTGTAGGTGAAGTTATTATTGTTGAGAGAAGCCCTTAGAGCCTTGAGCAATTCATCAAATTCCCTGCTCAGACTTGGTCCTTCAGCACCCCAATAAACCTCTCCATATCAATATCTACTTCTTGACTTAAGCTCTTTTCAGCACCTTGGACATGTTGAATATATGATCTTGATTTTGCTAGCCTAGCCTCTATCTCCCCCTTAGTCTTGTTGGCAGGCATGGGAATGGGAGTAGGAATTTCAGGCCTTATCTGTTCTGGAAGTGATGGTATAGGGATGCTGAGCTTTCCCATGATGGCTCCCAAAGCAACAGAGTTTTACAGTTGAAGGTGCTTGTGAGAGTCCACCAGGGTCTTGATGTATGTCTGTTGACTTTTGACCAGTGAAGTCAAAGCCTGAACTTGAGCATTGAGAGATGCATTGTAAGTTTCCAGAGAAGCTACTTGAGTCTTGAGGTCTTGAATGTCTTATGAAGAGGAGCTTGCAGTAGAGATAACAGTAGATTGTCCAAAAGTAGAGAGACCTCTAATCTCTCTACTTAGCAACAATCTCTAATCTCTCAAATTTCTTCTCTACCTACAACACTTGAATCCAATTCTCAAGTGCAAGCTAAATCAAGTGACTTGGTTCAAACAACCTTGCTCACCACCCAGACACTTCATTCTGATGGTGAGAGGCTACTAGCTGGGGTAGACCTTGATGACACCATGAAAAACATGGGGGATTCATCAGTTTTTACTGAAGACCCCATGGCTGTTACAAATGCACCTTCATGTGCAAATCAGTCTTCACAGACTGTAAGGTTTGAGGGTAGTACTCCTGAGGGGGAGCTATCTAAATCCTTCCCAATTCAATTGGAGGTTCCTCATGAAGGGACAACTCCCCTCAAAACCCTAGCAGAAATTGTATTAGCAGTTGATGCAAGGAGCCGTTTAAAAATAAGGAAAACTGTCAAAATTCTAAAATTATCCGTTGAAATATACATACAGTCTGTAAGTAAATTCGACGGATAATGCTTAGAATTAACGGTTAAGATTGAGTGCAATTCGACAGATAAGGATAAAAATACCCAGAGTAATGTTTGATACCTCAACGGATAATAAGATTCAACGGATGTTCATTTTCAACGGATAATGGACATCCGTCGAGATGTAAATTCTGACTTGGCCAAACTTTCATCTTTAACAGTAAGCATTAAATTTTACTCTGGCTGCATTTTAATTTACTTAGACATCAAAACAGATTAAGAGTAGTTGAGCATCCCTAACTCACTTACCAACCTAGTAAAGGTGGATTCATCAAGTGGTTTGTTAAAGATTTCTGCAAGTTGCTTCTCACTTGGAATAAAATAAAGTTCCACAGTACCATTCATGACATGTTCTCTAATGAAGTGGTACTTGATGTCAATGTGTTTAGTTCTTGAATGATGTACTGGATTTTCAGTAATTGCAATGGCACTGGTGTTGTCACAGAAAATAGGAATCTTATTCACCTGTAGACCATAGTCCAACAGTTGATTTTTCATCCACAAAATATGTGCACAACAACTACCAGCAACAATATATTCAGCCTCAGCTGTGGAAGTAGAGACTGAATTTTGCTTTTTACTGAACCGGGATACTAGCTTATTTCCTAGAAATTGACAAGTTCTTGTTGTACTTTTTCTATCAATTTTACAACCTGCATAATCTGCATCTGAATAACCAGTTAGATCAAAACCATAATCTCTAGGATACCAAATGCCAAGTTTTGGAGTTTCTTTAAGATATTTGAAAATTCTCGTAATAGCTACTAAATGAGATTCTCTAGGATCAACTTGAAATCTAGGACAAAGACAAGTAGCAAATATTATATCTGGCCTACTGGCTGTTAAATACAAAACTGGGCCAACCATGCCTCTATAACTTGAAATATCCACAGACTTTTCAGTAGTGTTTAATTCAAGTTTAGTTGCAGTGGCCATAGGAGTTTTTGCAGATGTGCAATCCATTAAGTCAAACTTCTTCAAAAGATCATAAATGTATTTGGTTTGACTAATGAATATTCCATCACTAACTTGCTTAACTTGTAAACCAAGAAAGTAAGTTAGTTCTCCCATCATACTCATTTCATATTTACTTTGCATTAATTTGGCAAACTTTTTGCAAAGTTTTTCATCTGTAGAACCAAATATAATATCATCTACATAAATTTGAACAAGTATACTAGAGTCATTAACATTTCTATAGAATAAGGTTTTATCAACAATACCTCCTGTGAAATGATTTTCTAAGAGGAATTTTGACAAAGTGTCATACCAGGCTCTAGGTGCCTGCTTCAGTCCATAAAGTGCCTTCAAAAGATAGTAGACATATTCTGGAAAATTTGGATCTTCAAAACCAGGATGCTAACTGACATAGACTTCCTCCGCCAAATCTCCATTCAGAAAGGCACTCTTGACATCCATTTGATAGACCTTGAAATTGGCATGGGCTGCACAGGCTAAGAAAATTCTGATGGCTTACAGGAGCAAAAGTTTCATCAAAATCTATTCCTTCTTGTTGACAATAGCCCTTAGCAACCAATCTAGATTTGTTTCTAACTACTATGCCATTTTCATCCATCTTGTTTCTGAATACCCACTTGGTGTCTATAGGATTCTTTCCTTTAGGTTTGGGTACCAGCTTCTAAACTTTATTCCTTTCAAATTGGTTTAGCTCCTCCTGCATAGCTAAAACCCAATCAGGATCTAACAGAGCTTCCTCTACCTTTTTAGGTTCTTCCTGTGATAGAAAGCTGCTATATAGACATTCTTCTTGAGTTGCTTTCCTTGTTTGCACTCTTGAAGATGCATCACCAATAATTAACTCAAAAGGGTGATCTCTAGTCCATTTTCTCTGTTGTGGTAGATTAGCTCTAGATGAAGATGCCTCATAGTTGTCTTGATGTGTGACTGAGTTTTGATTAGAAGAAACTCCCCCTGATTTTATGGATCTTTGACTTGAAGTTGGGGTTATTTCTGCTTATAATCTGTATTGGCTTTCAACTCCTATTGATGGATCAACGAATTTTGATCTTTGCCTTTCGACGGATGATGCAGATTGTCTTTCGACAGATGATGCACTTGGTCTTTCAACGGATGATGAGTTATGTGCTTCATTAGTTGTAGATTTTTCTGCATTATCTTTAGATATGATTTCTTGATCACTTTCATCATCACTATCATCACAAATCATCTCAACATTATCAAACTTGAGGCTTTCATGAAAATCTCCATCTTGCATTCCTTCAATCTTTTTATCATCAAACATAACATGTACAGATTCCATAACAATGCTGGTTCTGAGATTTAGACTTGGTATACTTTTCCAACTGCATATCCAACAAAAATTCCCTCATCAGCTTTGGCATCAAACTTTCCATGTTGATCAGTTTGATTTTTAAGATATAGCATTTATAGCCAAAGACATGAAGAAAGTTTAATGTTGGTATCCTATTCTTGAACAATTGGTAGGGAGTCATGCACTTTGCTTGATTAACCAAAAAAATATTGTGAGTGTAACATGTAGTGTTTACTGTAGGATTTTATACATCACGGAAGCATGGTAAAATAATTTTCTTGATATAAAATCCAAATAAAGGTATATAAATCGTGATTAAATCATAAGGGATCGTTTCTAACCTTTAAAAGCGATCTAAGAATGACGAGCGGAGATCCCTAGCAGCTGCTCCTCAAGTGTGAAGCACTCCACCGGTATCCACCAAGAGATCAATGTGATGTAGGAGGAAGGGTGAGAGAATTAGGGTTTTCTTAATTTTTAGGTTGAGGCAAAATAAAGGTTTATAATAATATATTTATAGGCAAAATTTTCAGCTGAAAATTTTCCCATAAAATATTATTATTATTAACCCTTTATTCTTATTAACCTATTAACTAATAATTAAAATACCTTTTAATTATTAATCCTTTTTCTAAATACTTTAGAAATAATTCTCTCACTTTATTTAATTTCCAAAATTAAATTCTTAATTAATAATATTAAGAAAAGATTTCTTACTTAATTTATAATTATTTAAATCTCATTTAATCAATTATTAAATTTGCTAATTATTTATTTATTTCACAAATAAATAAATACCAGCCATTATTAATTAATTCCTCCACCATTAAATCATTCTCTTTTATGGTGTGACCCTGTAGGTTCAATATTAAGCCGGTAGTAGAAATAAATAATAATAAAACTATTTTATCATTATTTATATAAATTCTCTAATTCATAAAATATGATTAATTAATTAATCATATTTATTCTAAATCGTGAGGGATACTTCTCAACATATCGCGACTATCCGGATAATACGAATTCACTGCTTAGAATACCAAGAACTCATTCAGTGAATAGTTACCGTGCAATTAATTCCTTCTACCCTGCAATGTCACGATTAAATATAAGGCATGAAACTTGTGTCAAACCTATCTTATTTAATCATTTGCTTTCCCATTCACTATACTTAGTTCTATTTAATGTAAATTAGAAACTCCTTTCTAATTTCATTCACTCTGGCTAGAGATTCCTGAACTAGCATAAGTGGATCAGCATTGAACATTCTCTTCCTTCACTGGAAGGGGTAGATCCTTTATTGATCATACACTATCTTCGTGTACAAATTCTTATACCCAGTAGAGCCCTTATAATTGTCCCTGGAGACTAAGAACTAAACCAAAACATAGTTCAGTGTACACAAGATGACTATGATGACCTCAAGTCTAAGGATACTTGTACAACTATCACTATGTGAACAACTACTGACACGTGAGTGAACTCCATCAGTTGTTCAGCTGTGTGAGTCATGTTCAGTGAACTTATTCTATAATAAGCACCTACATACTAGCTTTAGTGTCACCACACAAATGTCTATGAGAACAGACAACCTTCATAATGAAGCAAACATAGTATGTACTGATCTTTGCGGATTATTAATTACCAGTTAGTAATCCTACGACCAGGAACTATTTAAGTTTAGAGTTATCATCTTTTAGGTCTCATTATTATGAACTCATCTCAATCCATAAAAAGCTTTACTCTAAACTGTGGTATATCTTATTTAAACACTTAAAATAGATAGAGCCCGCAATAAAAACAAAACAAGTCTTTTATTAATATCAATGAAATTAAAACAGATTACATAAAAGTTATTCCTAAATCTTCATACATGATTGGACTTAGGACACATCTCTTTCATTTACAGCTTCAGCCCATAAGTATGTAGGTAACTTTTATTCTTTTAACATTGTTCTTGCAGCTTCAATAAGAGATCTGTTCTTCCTTTCTACCACTTCATCTTGTTGTGGGGTTCTTGCTGCTGAAAACTCATGCATGATCCCATTCTCTTCACAAAAAATCTTATCACAGAATTCTTGAACTCAGTTCCATTGTCACTCCTGATTCTTCTAACTTTGAAATCAGGATGATAGTTAACTTGCCTTATGTGATTGATGATGATTTCACGAGCTTTATCTTTGGATTTTAGAAAGTATGTCCAAGAGAACTTTGAGAAATCATCCACAATTACTAGGCAGTACCTTTTCCTTGAGATGGACAATATATTGACTGGTCTAAAAAAATCCATGTGCAGTAGTTGTAAAGGTTTTTCAATTATTGAATCAAGCTTCTTTCTGAATGATGCCTTGATCTGTTTTCCGTTTTGACAGGAATCACACAATCCATCCTTTAAGAATTCCACTTGTGGAATTTCTCTTACCAAATCTTTCCTGACTAGCTCATTCATAGTCTTGAAGTTAAGGCGGGACAA
Organism: Apium graveolens; assembly: GCF_009905375.1. NCBI lineage: Eukaryota > Viridiplantae > Streptophyta > Magnoliopsida > Apiales > Apiaceae > Apium > Apium graveolens. Next base: position 267,823,150 of record NC_133655.1, on the reverse strand, counting down.
CTTTTTGTGCCATAGCCAACTTTCATCTTGACTTGCCTTGCTAAATAGACAAGTAACAAATTCTGCATTTGATGAGTTGAAATCAGATTGATACACATTTCCTTTTCTCACTCCAGTGAGAACCACTTTGTTGCTTTTTCTTGTTGGTCACAACACATGCTTCAGAATTGAATGTTACTGAGTTGCTCTTTTTACAAAGCTGGTTGATACTCAACAAATTGTGCTTGAGTCCATCCACTAGCGCAACTTCCTCAATGATGACATTATCCTTTGAAATCAAGCCATATCCCACAATATAACCCTTGCTGTCATCTCCAAAAGTGATACTTGGGCCAACTCTCTCCTTGAACTCAGTGAGCAGGGTAGAATCTCCAGTCATGTGCCTTGAGCACCCACTATCCAAATACCAAAGATTCTTTCTATTTCCATGTACACAACAAAATCAAATCAAGTTAATTTTGGTACCCAAGTTTCCTTGGGTCCTGTTTTGTTAGCCCTTCTCTTAGGTTTCTTAGACCTTTCCTCATTTGACTTAGGTATCTGAGATTCATCCTTAGTCATTTGAGTGGGACCTCTGAAATTATTCATCATTACAGAATTATCATGCACAGGCTGATTAACATGGAAAAGCATATTTTGTGCTAACATGTTATTCCAATAAGGCATGCTAAATGGCATTTATGGCACACTAAATGTAGAATAATAAGGATTTTGTGCAAATGGCATATTAGCAAACTGTGCATTCAAATTATGTGCAGGCATAACATTCACAGGCATTGTAGGCATACTAGGAGATGAATGAGGTGCAGATGTGGGAGCAGGCACAACAAGTTTGTAATTAACAGATAAATAATTAACATTACTACACTTCACACAGATTTTTCTAGGTGCATATTTATCAAGTGTGTAGTTATTATGTTTGTTAATTCCTACTTTACCATTCCTATTATTTTTCCTTTTAGATTCTGTTTTAACCTCAATTTCTCCAATCTGTCATTCAATTGCTTGATTGATAGATGTCCTACATTAACTCTCTTGTCCTTTTTCACTTGACTTGTTTCTCCTGGAACAAAGTTCTTAGAAACTGATCCATATTTCTCATTTAATTTAGCTAGCTTGGTGGCTTAGTTTCACTCAACGGATGTGGTTCCTTGTCTTTTGACGGATAATTCTTTTGATCATTCGACGGATAACATTCATCATCCGTCGAATCCACATCCGTTGAAAGTCCTTCAACCAAATTGGAATCAAGTTTCTCCTTGCTCTTTTTTCAGGCTTCATCACAGAAGGATTCTATACCTTGAACTTTAGTAATTTGAGCATGTATATCTCTAGATAATTTCTATGCCTTAATTAGCTCCTGTTCTCGTTCAAGTTGCTTTCTTAAAATCTCGTCTTTCTTTAAGGATTCAGTTAGTTCATCTTTGGCAATCTTACACTCTATTTTCAATATTTTAAACTCAACAAATTGAGTCTCTAACACATTGTTTCTTTCACTTGAAAACAAATTGTTCTCTTTAATTTTAGTTTTTTCTTTAGTGAGAGATTTGAGGGTAACACGCAGATGATATAACTCAATAGACATGTCATTTATAGCATCATTACACTCAGCTTTAGATAAATATGCTAGATTAGTGGTGATTACCTGATTACTGGATGAACTGACTTCTGTTTCATCTGATTTAGCCATAAGTGCTAGATTGACATAGCTTGTATCATCATCCTCTTCTAGTCCATCTGCAGCCCAATCATTTTCCTATGTGATGAAAGCCCTTTCCTTTTATTTGAGAAACTCAAAATATATCTGCTTATAATCCACAGGCTTAAACTTCTTTTTGCCAGAATCAGACTTTCTGCATTCACTAGCAAAATGACCTGCCAAGCCACACTTGAAACACTAGAATTTAGACTTGTCAACCATGTTTCTTTTTGACTTGGATGCTCCAAAATTATTCTTGAATTTGAGCTTGGCAAACCTCCTGGATAGAAAATCCAGATGCTCATCTATGTCATCCATGTCATCTTGACTAAGATGTTCTTCATGTTCAGCTACTAGCCCTTTTCTCTTACCTTCACAAACTCTAGGTTTTGGTGCAGATTCAACAATTTCAACCTTTGTCTCATTCTCTTTCTCTTGCTCAACAACTAATACAATTGATCCTCCTTTCTTTCTTCCTTTCTCCAGCTTCTCATCTTGCCTTATTTCAAGCTCATAGGTTTTTAGAATCTCATACAGTCTGTCCAAGGTATATTTCTTTTAGTCTTGAGAGATTTTTTTAGTGAGACTGTCATAGGCTTCTATTCCTTTGGTATAAATCTAAGGAATTTGAGATTTGAGTCCTTTATTTGATAGACTCTTCCGTGCAATTTTAGAGCATTTAGTAGCTTTTGAAATCTACTAAATATGTCAGTAAGTGACTCACTTTCTTCACTATGAAAATGCTCATATTGCTGAATCAAGAGTTGTATTTTGTTTTCCCTTACCTACTCAGTTCCATCACATATAACTTAAAATGTATCCCAGACATCCTTAGCAGTTTTGCAGTTTATGATGTTGTCAAACATGTCACCATCAACACCATTAAACAGAATATTCATGGTCTTTTTATCCTTGTGGACTTGCTCAATATCTGGATCAGACTACTCTGCTCTAGGCTTTGGGATCGATGGCTCATTTCTTATAGCAGCTCTCATAGGAACATGTGGACCTTTCTCAATACAGTCCCCATATCCTTCATCTTGAGATAGGAGATGCATGTGCATCTTCACATTCCAATGGTGATAGTTGTCTTTGTCCAGAAAAGGAATTTTTACTCCAACATCTTTTCTGCTCATCTTGTTAGTTGTTGTGATCTTTAAACTCTTTGTTCTTCAAGAGCTTACTCTGATACCAATTGTTATTCCCAAACAATCTAAAAAATAATTACAGAAGGGGGGGGGGGTTGAATGTAATTCTGGCTTCTTTTTCAATTTTAATAACAATTCTACTATGAATATATAACTGTCTTTGATTTAGCAATGGTGCGGAATGGAAGTAGTAAAGAAATCAAATCACAAAGTAATTAAATACAAGTATTTAAAAACTTTCTGGTGGATTGAACTTATCCACCATATATATATATATATTAAGAAGAGAACTCTGTGTTACAATGTTGTATACAGCTGCTTACAAGTTGAACTCACAGGAGCAGATAAATTCTTTACAGATTTTGCTTTATCTATTTCTCTGGTAATTGCTTACTAACTTGGATGAAGTTCTACTTTCTAAACTTGATTTATATATCACCAAGTTACATGATAAAAAGATAAACAAATAAGACAAAATGTTTCTAGTCTTATTTCATGCTGCTTCATTTCTCTATCCAACATCTTTAAATATCTTCAGTTTAGCATGGAAATGGAAATGCTTCTTTATTCTCAAAACCCTGCGAATAGGCTGCCACATTCCATTTGCATACAATCAACTCATGTGACTGTCAAGTTACTATAAACTGCTCTTTTGAATTTGTTCATTCGTTGAAACTTTATTGGATCATCCGTTGAAACTATGGTTGATCATCCGTTGAAACTTTGGTTGATCATCCGTTGAAATTTTGTGAAACATCTGTTGAAGCTTTAGTTGATCATCCGTTGAAGCCTAGTGAAATATCCATTGAGACTGTCTTCTTGGCAGTTAACTCCATTTCATTTATACAAGATTACAAGGCATCTGATATTTACAATTAACCAACCTATCTTGTATATCAATCTAGTAGTCAACATGACTTTAGCATTCTACAACATCTAGTTCACTAAGGCATTATGATATGCAGAAATGTGCTACTAAACTTATTATTACATAAGCTACTTTTTCAACGGATGTTGAAGTGATCATCCGTTGAAAGCTACAAATAAACTAAATGATATCTACTAAGTATTTTGTTTAACTTATAATCAAGTTCACAACATATTTTTAACAATCTCCCCCAATTTATGTCTATTGGAATTGTAGCCATAAATTAAGAGAAACTTGATGATAACAAAACACCCTTCGAATACTGACTGAATTATAATAGATAAAATTTACAAGTGCTGCAATTTATTGACAAACATACAGAGGAAGGTTTGTAGAGAATCTCACAGGCCATTTTCAAGGTGCTCATTTAGACTGAGCAAATTTAGCTTATTTTCTTGACTGTCTAAACTTCTTTATCAACTTCACATTGTTTTCTTCATTCTGGTATTAGAGTTGCTTGTAGAACTCAAATTCATCTCCATTTGTCTGATCCAGCTTCTTTTGCACCTCCATGAGAGTTTCATTGCTTGAAATCTTTAGCTGATCTTCCAATCTGAAGAATCTTCTGATGCATTTTTCATCTTTGAACTCCATTATCCAGTATGGCCTCAAATGCACCCTTTCTCTAGTAAAATGAATTGTTAATACTCTTGAGAATGCATTTGGTCCTCTTCAGCTATTTCTTATCTTCTCAATCTTGTTTAGTACCATTTTCTTGGCAACTATGTTGAATCCAAAGTTCTTCTTGATTGAGGAGAAAATAGTCACCAAAGTAGAATAACCTTCATTGAGAATTCTGTTAAGGGGCCAAGTCATCTCTTTTCCACCCTTGTACCTGAAGACTAATCTTTATGGAAGATGTCTGTAAGCATCAATGACTCTGACTTCATCTATCTCTTCAAGACTAAGATATGTGTCTGAGAATTTTTTAATAACACAAATGAAGAGTTGGTATCCCTTGTTGACAGTTGGTTTGGGTGTGGCCAGTGATTTGGATTGAAGTTTGACAGGCTTGACCTTCTTGATAGCTCTTTTCTTTGTCTTTCTTGGCTTGACTTGGATTGAAATGTTTAGATCAGGAAGAGGCATGTTGTCCCAATCTATAGGTTCATCCTTGGGAGTTACAGGTTCACCATGGAAAGTTATGTTAGGATCAACTTTGAATTCAGCCTCCTTTAGTGTAGGTATGGCTGGTTGACTTAAAGTGGTACATTGGGTTGGCATATATTCTTTCTTATCATCATTGAAATCCATCTTCCTCTTGGATGGGAGTTTGTTACTTATATTTATTTATTATTAAGATAATTTTTGCTTGTATTAGATATATATATATATATATATAATACTTTTATTAATATTTTATATCATTTAAGAATATACTACCTCCATCAGGTAGGTAGTATACGTTTACCAATTTACACATACTTTGAGACTTCTATAAAATATAGTTTCATAATATTTTTTTTAATTTTTTTTGAATAAAAGTTTAAACATAAAATTTTTGTTCTATAAAAAAAAGTTTTAAAAAATATTGTAGAATTATGCTTTAAAAGAGTATTGAAAAGCGTGCCAAAAAATAATGTATAGAATTTAATGGGACAGAGGGAGTATATTTATAGTTTAATTTTCTAATTAGTTATCTATTGTGTTTGTTATACAAATTATTAGTTATTATAATAGTACAATAGAATAAATGAAATAAATATATTATACCTACACTTTAACACGTGGAACTACCACCAAAACAATAAACTATTATACCTATATTTTAGCACGTGCAACCCCACCCTGTGACGACCAAACCGTACCACCAAAACCTCCTTAATCCAATTATATATAAAATATAATGGTATTTTAGTTTTTTAAATTAATCATTAGTTACTTAATTAATTAGGTAATTAGCACCATTGAATATAACGATTTTGAAAAACCTTTAATAAATACAACCAAAAATATAATAATTACCTAAATATCATAAAACGATGATCTGTAAGTTTTGGTCAATATTGGTTAAAGGTAGCTTGGTCAAACGCTCAGTCAAAATTTTGGTCAACACTCTAAAAATCACAGCCGAACAAAGTTTCTCGAAAAATTACGAAACTTTAATCATTCATAGAAAATACCATTTAGGTGACAAATCGTAAGTTTCAAGATTTTCTAGCAAGTGGAAGTATTTTATTTGAATTTTATATGATTAAATCAGGGTTCAGTTCCAAATAAAATATGAACGATCTTTTATGAAAATAAATAGACCTTTTTCGCTCAAGTTTTGGGCTATAATACTAAAAAATATATTTCGTAAACTATAAAGTATTTTGAGAGTGTGGGAAATATTTTTAATTATTTAAAAATATTTTCTCCGATAAATAATATATTTGAGATACGAGAGAAAATTACTTTGAAAAATATGAGGAGGCGGATAAAATGAGAAATTAATATTTTCTTATCGAATATTAATATCTAAGAGTATAAAAATATATCTTTGGATGAATAAATATTTATGGTGTGAAAGATATATATTTTATCCCTTTTAAAATATTTGTTTTTAAAATAAATTTAGCATGAGTTTTCTAAAGAATATCCAAATTTTGATATTCTTTTTTCAAAGTTGTTGCCAAATTAATGTTGCAATAGAGCCTAAGAAAGATCATATTCCGATAATTCTTTTACGATCTCATTGATTTGATTTGTAGAGTATATTCCTTAAAAATATGTATTTTGATTTTTTAGCAAATTGAAATATCTCAAATATTTATATTTAAAAATATAAATACACTTGAGAACATTTTTAAAAATATTTTGTTAGAACTGATTTTTCACTTTTGATTATGTCAATTAAATTCATGCATATTTGGAGAGAATATATGTGTTTTAAATTTTATGTTAAATTATGCAAATACCAAAATAAATAATTAATCGAAGATGTCCTTTCATAGTATCACTAACTGATACACCTATATGTATATTAATAAGTATTATCAAATTATATTATTAAAATTTCAAATAAATAAGTTCATAACTTAAATTTTTTACTTCAAATTAAATTTTAAAAAATTATGTAATATTAAAAATAATTCGTGCATCGCATGGGATTCACGCTAGTGTGTATATGTATATATATTAGATATTATACGGCGAAACCTCGACTCGATTGCATTAATAAAAAAAAACACTTTCTTTGATAAATTATAAAATGTTAAAACATGTATAAATATTGTACAATTAGATTATACATAGCATTATTTATTAATTTTTTAATTTAATAACAACATTAAAATATATTATATAAATGCTATGAAATTATAATATCGAATTTTCTATGTTGTTTTCAAAATTCAATTATCAATCGAAATTTTGGATTACTCATTTTTAACATCATTAAACCCGGTCAAATCAGAGTCATTCTTACCACAAAAAATAAAGATGAGAGTAGGTTAGCTGTTTTTGCCTTTGTCCAACAAGCTTTATGATTTTTAAAAGCTTAAGAATCCATTCTCTCTTTATTTCTAAGAGCCTGTAGCTTAACTAATATTTTATAATAAATTGATAAGATATACCCTTTCTCTTTCCACTTTATTTTGTACTCTAATAATTTCAAGTTATTTTTAATAATATAAAATTGAATGAGAAGTAGATATAAATAGTATTGTTGGAGATAAATGTACACTAAATTGCTAAGAGCTAATAATTTATATTATATTAAAGAGTGTGTTGTAGATGCTTTTTATCAAGCTAACTTTGGAGAGCATATCTTTGTCTTGAATTGTAAACCAATTTCTTTAATTTAAAAAAAATTAATCAAATATTCGTAAAAAAAATCTTAAGTCCAATATTTGAACTTAAATGTTAAAATTTAATCAAATACTAATTTGTTACTTAAGCTAGTTTTTGATTTTCTGCTTATAATAATATAATACCATCATTTTTTTTTAATTTTGAAATATAGAAGTAAAGTTGCAACTAAATTTGTCTATCAACAATTGTTACTCATGCTAAAAAGTTAATATAAAGTATTAAAAAAGGTGAGTTTTTTCTTTACAATATTTTTAAATGAAATAAAAAAAAAACTTCAAGTTATTTTTAATAATATAAAATTGAATGAGAAGTGGATATAAATAGTATTGTTGGAGATAAATGTACACTAAATTGCTAAGAGCTAATAATTTATATTATATTAAAGAGTGTGTTGTAGATGCTTTTACCAAGCTAACTTTGGAGAGCATATCTTTGTCTTGAGTTGTAAACCAATTTCTTTAATTTAAAAAAAATTAATCAAATATTCGTAAAAAAAATCTTAAGTCCAATTTTTGAACTTAAATGTTAAAATTTAATCAAATACTAATTTGTTACTTAAGCTAGTTTTTCATTTTCTGATTATAATAATATAATACCATCATTTTTTTTAATTTTGAAATATAGAAGTAAAGTTGCAACTAAATTTGTCTATCAACAATTGTTACTCATGCTAAAAAGTTAATATAAAGTATTAAATAAGGTGACTTTTTTCTTTACAATATTGTAAATGAAATAAAAAAAAAACTTCAAATTAGTTGGACTCCGCGGCGCCTCTCGGCGAACTTATATCTACCTATTTATTTAATTATTTACTTGGTCAGGAAGAACAATGTAATTAAATTTAAAAATATACTCTAATAAAACTCTCCTAAGAAATAATCTAAATACAACTTTACAATAAAATCAGTAATGAATAAAAAAATAAAGAAGATACTTAATAAATAATAAATTTTTAATATGTCAATGTTAAATAAAAACTAATATATTTTTAAAAGAAATATTTATAAATCATGAAAAAAGTTACACCCTATATTAAAAAATATTATATTTGAATTATAAAAATCAAAGAAAACGGTAACTTCATGAAATTAGTGAAAAATATACATTAATTCAATTATTATTTCCATCTCGTTATACACAAACACAACATAAAATATGAGCATTTCAGATAATGAATTACATAGTGTCCGTTTGAGAAATCTTAAAATAAGTAATTTATAACTTAAATCGAATAAGTGACTTAAAAGTGATAAGTAGATGAATATTTATAAGTTGTATAAGTGTTTGGATAATTTTACTTATAAGTCAGAATTTTTTTACTCAAATAAATAATTTTTAAATATAATTATCTTCATCCTTGAATTTTAAGTTAGGTTAACATTTAAAAAATTATTTTTAAAAACTAAAGTTAATATATAAAACCAAAAATCAAAATAGGTTGAACTTATTAGTTGTAAATTTAACTTTCGAGAAGTTGTTACAGGTATAAGTTAATAAGCCCACTTAATAATAGATTTCCCAAACACGCCCATAATTCTATTCAGATCTTCCTTTCCCCTGCTGGTAATGTGTAAGCATGGAAAAACGGTTTTCAAAGTATGTTTTTAACAATGTATTTAGATATTATAATAGTTATTAACAGTAATTTAGGCTGAAAATAAGTATAAATTTTTAAATTATATATAATAATAAAGAAATATTGTAATGATTCTCGGTGTCCTCTGACCGCAACACATCGATTGGATTGGATTGCATTAATAAAAAACGAGATACTTTGATCAAAAATGATATGGCACTGCTGAGTCGTACTTTGTGAGGAATTTATGGGAATGTACTCATCAAATTATAATTAATTGAATTGTATCCAATTAAATCACGATATGTATTATTTAAAATTATTTTGGGTACCAATTTGATATCTCTAAAATTATTCTTAATAAAAATAAGAAAATATTATATTTGATAAATTATAATATGTTAAAACATGTATAACTATTGGAAGATTAGATTATACATAACATTGTTTATTAAATTTTTAATTTAATAACAACATTATAAGACATTATAATCAATGCTATAAAATTTTAATATCAATTTTTTAATGTTATTTTCAAAATTTAAATTATCAATACAAATTTTTGAGTACTCATTTTTAACATCGGGTAAAATGACTATTTGGTCACTGTAGTCAGTAGTAACTTGCAAGTGAGTCACGAAGTTATAAAAGCTCTCAATCGCATAATTAACTTGCAATCACATCACTGAAGTTCAAAATACTTGCACCGTCATTAAAAATGTGTTGACTTTTAACGGAGAGCGTTAAATTGTGTAACATCATCTTTAAATTTTCAAATTCATCATTGAACTATGTGTTAATTTTCGATTTAGTCACTTACTGAGAAAAAAATTGAATATTGAAATATAAAAAACGAATTTTTTCAAATTCATCACTAATATCAATTATAACTATTAGAAAAATTGAATTTAAAAATAAGATATTTTAAATATTTTATCAATTCTAAATTTATTTATATTTTAATTACACATAAAACATCAACACTATTAATGGAGGAAACAAAATTATTGGGAAAAATATGTTATCTAAATATTTGTTCACTTGTATCGATTATAAATATATAGATTGACATGGTATAGACGAATTTAAATTTAATTAAAGGGTAACATTTTAGAAAAAACTAAAAAATTCAAAGTATAGATTAAATGGTTATGCAAATTTAAATTTAATTAAAGTGTAATGCAACTATTCAGAGAAAAATTAATTAAACTGAAAATTGTGAAATTTTTCTAAGTATATGAAATAAATGAGTTTGATTTTTAAACTTAGGGAATTTGTATAATATATTCCATATTAATATGTTACTTTATAAATATGTCCCATATTAGTTAGCAATTATAAATATGTCACACAGTTAAATTTTAACTCTTATATAACTCATATATATATATATAATTAATCAATATACATATTTTTTGTCTACTTGAATGGACTAAAATGTCCCCAATAATATATATATATATGATTAAGTTAAAAATGTCAAAAAAATTGAAAATGGGATATATTTATAAATTATATTATAAATGGGATAAATTTGTAAATGAGTTTTTAAAATGGGACTTAATAATAAAAAAACCTTAAATTTAATATATTTTAAAACCAAATTTAGTTGATAAATTAATTGAAAATTGAGATAAAGTTAATGATATAATTGAAAATTGAGATGAAGTTAATGACCTAATTAAAAATTGAGATGAATTTGAAAGTATGCCACATCATTTTTCCGTTAGGAAATTTAAGGGAAGTAACAACAATGATGAATTTGTAAGTTTTAAAATACTTCATGATTTGACTGAAAGCTTTTTTAAGTAGATGACTCAGTTGCAAATTACTAATGATCAGTGACCAAATCGCCATTTTACCCTTTTAACATTTTTTTTTGATGAAAAGGATTTTACCCTTTTAACATCTTACTTGATGAGAGTACGTTGTTTTTGACTTTGGAGTATAACATATTTTTGTCTTTTGAGTCTTGAACGAATTTTTATAATTTTTTAAAAAAAACCAAATATTCGTAAACAAAATTTTAAGTGCACTTTTTGAGCTTAAATGTTAAAATCTAACCAAATACTAATTAGCTACTTGCACTAATTTTTGATTTTTGATTATAATATATAATACACTTATTTTTTAGATTTTGGAATTATATCAAGAGGTAAAGTTGCAAATAATTTTGTTTATTATCAAGCGAGTTTTTAAAAATAATATTCTTAAATTAAATCAAGCTAAAATTTCAAATTACATGTCGGCTTGGGCCACCTCGACTTATATCTATCTATTTATTTAATTTTTTACTTAATAAAGAAGAATAATGTAATTATTTTTAAAAATATCCTCTAGTTTAAACCCTTGTAAGAAATAATTTAAATACAAATCTACAATTAAATGAGTAATGAATAAAAAAAAATAATATACTTAATAAATAAACTTTTAAAACTTCAATATTAAACAAAAACATAAATATTCTTAAAATAAATACATAAAAATCATGACAAAAATTTTACACCATGTATTAGAAATATTACATTTGAGTTATGAAAATTCAAAGAAAAGAGTAACTTCATGAAATTAGTGAACAATATACATCAATTTAATTATTAATTTTCAGTTCTTACATTCTAATAATATAATACTAACAATATTATATTAACTAAAAATTAGTGAAAAATATTGAATATAAATCTTTTATTAAAAATACAGCCCACATGTATATAGAAATAAATATTTTACTACCGTATAATCATCTAAAATTACAATTTCTTAAATTACAATTTTAGTTCATTATATTGGCCATTCATTACCATCCATTATAGCAGGTATGTAATCACCCTTCCTCTTAAACTTAAACTTGGGGTGATTTGCAAGATAAATACAATGTCCTTAATCAGCTTCTCCAAAGAGTGATATTATAGCAGTGAGCTCTGTATTTGAGTTTCGGACACTTAGTAAGCCACCTTTTAAGAGCATACGACATTGGATGATTTTTATAGGCATGTGTATTTCACAAGATTTAGAGTCAGATATGCAAATTTAAAAAAGTTGGTCTCCATATTTCTTTGTTATACACATGATCTGATCACATACCCGTAGGTCTCAGTAGGTGCTCTGGTTTCCAACTCAATTCTTCAATACTATGAATTCTCTATGGAACACTCTGCCAGAGATTTGGCCTGACGCAACATTCCAATTGTTGTTGTTTTGTCTTATTTAAACCCTCCTATCTCTTAAGCATATTTTCCGTTGCTAGCAACTCCAACTCTTTCGGTGGTGCTAACACATCATTCCACATTTAATTTTGATGTCATCTTGTACCACTTCATACAATACCTGAAATACAAAGTAGAGCTTCCTCCAGGTGATGAGACCAACATAATATTAAAAGTAATATCAGAGACTATCTTACTTCAGTGCATACCTGGATTCACTTGACACAAGTTTTCACCGTGGTGCAAATTTTGCAACAGGTGGATCACCCATAAAGAGGCAGGAACGAAACCCAATGCCTGCAAATAATATCATTATATAAATAAAAGAATAAATAACATCTACTTGACCATCTACTAAGCTAGTATAACAAATGAAAGATGTAGTATGGTTGATTGTTGACACTACAAGGATAACTAATTACTTAGTTTGTTTTTACTATTTTCATTGTACAAAAGAGTACGTGGACTAAAAAAACCAACCATTTTCTACCAACTATTTAGTAGGAATGACTATTTTAGTGTACGTACTCTTTTGTACAATGAAAATAGTTGTAGGATTTGTGCATGTTTCAATTAGAACTGTCAAATGGCTATTTTACTACCTGAATTGGTAGACTTTGTTTGAGTATTTCCTACAAGAATTGGTAGGTGTTGATTAAAATGTGCAATTCCTACAAAATATTTCCTATTATCTTATCGATTTAATTGAATCAAAACCTACCATTTTGAATTTTCGAATGGTCATTGTGGTAGGTTATATTAGGGGTGTGCACGGTTCGGTTCGGTTCGGTTTTTACCGAAAACCGTTACCGAACCGTGTATGTCGGTTCGGTTCGGTTTCTAGCTATTAACCGTAACCGAACCGTTCGGAACGGTTATTTTCGGTTCGGTTAACCGTTTATCGATTTCGGTTTTTTTCGGTTTTTATTTTTAAAAAAAAAAAAAATTATTTAATATAATACTAAGAATATTTATAGACGTTATTTAATATAAATCTAAGAAAATCAATTATTTAGTATAATGTAACAAACAAGTAGCATCGTTAAATGAGGGATTCGTATTGATGAATTAATAGAGCTATAGTATGAATGACTATCGACAAGTCCAAGTGCAAGTAAATGACTATCATAATCCATCTACAGGCCCAACAACAAAAGGTTTTTAAAATTCATATATAAATTTGGCAAGTATCATATACTCATATTTGTATAAAATAGATAAGTAAATAAATATATATTAAATATTTTAAAATAATATTAGCGGTTCGGTTTTTCGGTTCGGTTTTAAGGATAAAACCGTAACCGTTATCAAACCGTCCGGTTGGTTCGGTTCGGTTACGGTTTTTTTCGGTTTTTGTCGGTTTCAGTTTTTTTCGGTGCGGTTTTTTCGGTTTTTCGGCCCGGTTTCGGTTTTTCGGTTTTTGTTTGCTCACCCCTAGGTTATATACCATTTTGGATTTTCGAATGGTCATTGTGGTAGGTTATATTTGGTAGGATTTTTCTATTTTTTTTAAAAAAGATATCAATTTTATGGTCATTTATGATTATAAACAAATGTACAATTCACCAATACAATTGGTGACTATCAACAACACAAAATAAAAAATAACTAAAAAGAAAATCCATAATCAACCATCAACATACATAATCAAATAAGTATCATTTCCGGACATAGTTGTCGGACACTACTAGATTTTCTCCCAACTAGTGCAAAATATAGTTCACCAAACATCTAACACAAAACCAAAGTTTCTAACAACTATACCCAGTCCAAATTCACCATAATGCTAACACAAAAGTATAAAATTCAGAAACATCCACAACCCAAAGCAATTCAGGTCTAAAAGTTTTGTAGATACTTAATAAAATAAGAAGTATTTCATAGCAGCAAAGTTTAGACATCCTCACGACCGGAGCCTTCAGAACTGCCTTTATCTTCCCCTTCAGACCTGCCTTCGTCTTCGCCTTCAGACCTGCCTCCTTCCGGATCGTCAGCCTCAACATCGCCTTCATCTTCAGATATGTCCGTCACATCAGCCTCCTCATCAGAAAAATCCATGACCTGTTAACAACATTAGCAGATAAGCATTATATATACTAGCAACACCTACATCAGATAACAATGACACTATGCCAGGACATTTCATAAACTAACCATCCAAAAACCAGAATTTATCAAGATAGATGTACACATCTCGAAGGCAATCACTGTACGACAGCAATTGTAGTGCTTTATAAACTATCTTTAGTCTATGCTTTATAGACTGCAGTGGACTATGATCCTATACTATCTCAATGCATTCTTTTTAACATATTTATATCCTTTGGAATAATCACATAGACATTATTTTTTAATCAGTTTTTTAGTTTAATTTTCAGAGCTCAGGCTCCACCCCTGCTGCAGACTACAGATCTATATCAATATGACCAAATTAGAATCACAAAAAGTAACAGCGGAAGCATATCATAATTGAATTATTACAATATTCCTTATAATGCAAGAAAACAAGATATAAAAATGATCCGAAGGGTACAAGGCTAAAGCTCCAAACATATGATCCGAAGGGTACAAGGCTAAAGCTTTAAACATTACATATAGTGGCTTACGAAATTCCACCAAGAAAATAAATTTTATACAACCTTTTTTAAAAAACTTAAAACATTTGAAACTGTTATCACAATAATACATATAATATAAGTGTGTGTGAATAACAGAAATCAACAAAAAAGATATGAAAGGGAAGTTCTCGAGTCCAGTCATATAACTGTCTACTTAAAGCTATTACGACCCTCACTGTATGTGCGAGTCGTTAGCCTCCCAGGATAAAATGAGAAGACGGAGATGTTACACGAACAACACCTTTGGCGAACTAGAACGGAGCAAGAAACTATCACCGAAAGAGAGAGAGGGCAGGGTTTGTGTTTAGGAGGTGACTGTGTGTTGTATATCGAATGAATTAATAACTCTAAGCATGATATGATATTATATAGGCTCGAGGAAACGTATGCGCTACTCCACAAGTAATTAATTAAAATACGTTAATTAATCAGTCGGTTAATAAATTAAATCTGTAATTGAATCAAATTATTATTACGTCAAATTAATTATAATAATCCATAATCAAAATGAATTAAAATTTTAAAAGCCCAAGCCCAGTGGAAATTAAATTTAGCAAAACTAGTCCGTAATTATTCGGGCCAATTTTTTGCTACATTCGTGTCCGCACGTCGCACAAGCGGGCAAACTTGAAGGCTTCGCAAGCCTCAGATTGTCCCTCAAAAATCCAAGATTTTCACCCTCCCGCGCGCACACGTAGGTATTGGAGCAATACATAAGTAACATATTTAAACACTACAAAAGTGTTTTTGCTATATAAAGCTATGTACGCTTCTTTACAAAATCAATGTGGGACTTTCATTTCTTCCACAAATTTTCACTACTAAAAGACTAATTTTGGATAATCATAATCCATCTCTTAGTCATTTTGAGTGATTCAAAGTGTCTCGGAAAGATCTCTCGGAGGAGAACACATTCCAAGTGTCACTCGTTGCGCACACACAATATTCATCCACTCAAATTACGGCTCAAATTGACTTGACGATATGAGACTACTACCCACATTTTCCAACAATCCCCCACATGGATGAGATTGACGTTTCAGTAGCACACACCTGATAGACAGACACAGAGTTTTACTTGGTGATAGTTTCTTCGATCAGATATAACATGCGATAGGTAGAGAATGCTCTTTGAACCTTCACTCGAATAAGCACACCGACTTTACTGGTAGACAGTAGACGTGCTTGTGCTTGAAATGTTCCACCGTTTGTGTAAACGATGATATCCTTATCACTATATCTTTTCTGACTCGTTCAATTTTCATGAGTATGTCCATTTTGGCTATGGAATATCATACTAGTTCTACAGGAGTTTCTAAAGAATTTTGCCTTAACAATTCTCCTTTGAAGCGGATCCACTTCTCTCCCACATAGGTGATCTTTATCTTATAGAGTAACCCATGTTTACTCAACTAAATTCCATACGTTCACTCTTGAACTCCATGTATTCACCAAAATATCATTAAATGCTCAAAAGCTTAATCTCGTACCATACGGGTCTCACTGTTTCCTCATCACAGGAACGTGTCAGGGGTTTCCCCCACAGTGATTTGGTCATCATGATTTTAAGAACTATTCTACCTCAAATATATAACAGTGTTTGATAAGCAAAAATGCGGAATGAAAATATTGAAGTAATCAAACACAAAGTAATTAGACACAAGTATTTAAAAACTTTCCGGTGGATTGAACTTTTCCACCAGAGATATATATATAAGATCGAGAACTCTGTGATACAAAGATTGTACACAGCTGCTTATAAGTATAGTTACAAAGAACAGAGAAATTCTTTACAGATACAGCTTTATCTATTTCTCTTGTTGATTGCTTACTTGCTTGCTTTTCTACTTGCTACACTTGGTTTATATATCACCAAGTTACATTATAAACAGACAAACTAATAAGACAAAAGTGTCTTAGTCTAATTATATGCTTCTTCATTTCTCTATCCAGCATCTTTGAATATCTTCAAGTTAGCATGGAAATGGAAATACTTCTTTGTTCTCTAAAACCTGTAAATAGGCTGCAACATTCCATTTGCATCTAATCAACCCATGTGACTGTCAAGTCATAATCAACTGCTTTTTGAATTTGATTATCCGTTGAGTGTCTGGTTGATCATCCGTTGAATGTTTGGTTGATCATCCGTTGAAGCTCCAGTTGGTCATCCGTTGAAATTCTTCCATGGCAGTTAACTCCATTTCACTTATGCAAAATTATAGGGAATCTAATATATACAATTAGCCAACCTATCTTGCATATCAATCTAGTAGTTAACATGACTTAGAATAACCTACAACTTCTAGATCTCTAAGGTAATGCAAGAATGTGTTACAAAACTTATTTATACATAAGCTACTCTCTCAACGGATGTAAAGGGGATCATCCGTTGAGGGCTACAAAATCACTAAATTAAATCTACTGAGGTGTTTTGGTGAACTTATCATCAAGCCTATGACATATTCCTAACAATCTCCCCCAATTTATGTCTACTGGAATTATAGGCATAAATTAAGAGAAACTTGATGATAACAAAACATCCTACGAATACATACTGATTAATGGTAGATAAAATTGACAAGTGCTTCAATTTATTGAAAATTATACAGAGGAAGGTTCATAGAGAATCTCACAAGCCTTTTTCAAGGCGCTCCTTTAGACTGAGCAAATTTATCTTATTTTCTTGAATGTTTAGTCCTCTTTTCCAGTTTCTCATTGTTCTCTTCAATCTGGTATTAAAGTTGCCTGTAGAATTCAGATTCATCTCTATTAGTCTGATCCAGCATCTCTTGCATCTTCATGAGAGTTTCATTGCTTGAAATCTTTAGCTGATCTTTTAATCTGAAGAATCTTCTGATGTTCTTCTCATCCTTGAACTCCATTATCCAGTATGGCCTCAAATGCACTCTATCTCCATTGTAGGGAATTGTTAATACTCTTGGGAATGCATTTGGGTCTCTTCTGATATTTATTATCTCCTTAATTTTATTCAGTACCATCTTTTTGGCAACAATGTTGAACCCAAAGTTCTTCTTTATTGAGGAAAAAATCTTTACCAGGACAGAATAACCTTCATTGAGAATTATGTGAAGAGGCCAAGTCATCTCTTTTCCACCCTTGTATCTGAACACCTATCTCTCTGAAAGCTTCTTGTAAGCATCAATAGCTCTCACTTCATCTAGCTCATCCAGATAGAGATTGAGATCTAAAAACTCCTTGATGTTACAAATATAGAGTTGATCTCCCTTGTTGTCAGTTAGATTGGGTTTGGTTAAGACTTTGGATTAAAGTCTGACAGGTTTGGCTTGTTTGACTGCTCTTTTCTTTGTTTTCTTTGGTTTGGTTGGAATTGGGATGTTTAGAACAGGGATTGGTAGGCTTTCCCAATCTATAGGTTTATCCTTGGGAATTATGGGTTCACTATGGAAATTTGTATCAGAATAAACCTTGAATTCAGCCTGCTCCATAGTGGGCAAGGTTGATTGACTTGTAGTGGTAGATTGGGTAGGCATGTACTCTTCCTTTTCTTCATCAAAATCCAGCTTCCTGTTTACTTTAAATTTCAGTCTTGGTTCTTTTGTATGCTTTGGTTACTCTTACTTTTCTTTATTGACAGACTCAGCTATCACAGTAGACATTTCAGTTTCTGTGGTTGCAGGCTTCTTAGCTTGGTTCTTGGCATCTAAGGCAGCTTGCCTTTTCTATTGTTTGAGCCTCACCTTTTCCTCTTTCTTTGCTTTTGCAAATTATGAATGTCCATCCATCACACAGATCAATTTGCCATTCCTGTAGCAATTCTCTTTTTCAAGACTAAGTCTCTGGGATCTTTGTGATAATCAATAGATCTGCCAATCAGCTTCTCTTCATTAGGCGTGGGAGTTGCATAGACTATGTCGAATGGATTTTTGGTTGAACTCTTTGAGTAGTTTTTCTTTGGCTGTAAAATCATATTGGCCTGTAGAAGTCTCCTTGCTGATGGTTGATCTTTTTCCAAATTCCCTAAGCTCATTTCATTGATTGAAATTGGTCTCAATTGAGTGAAGTGTTTCACTAGATTTTCAGGTTTTGCAATTGGACCAAAAGCCTTTTCAATCTTCTCATCAATTTGTTTCAGTTATTTATCCAACCTGAGCTCAGTTGCTGCAATATTGATCAAGTCAATGCTATCCAGAACTGGTGGCTTGGAGAAGGTAATTGCTGGAACAATCACTTTACTGACTTGAATATGCACATCCTTCTCCCCCTCACTTCCTTGGGTAAGTGCATCTTTCTCCCCTTTACTGACTGGGATAAGTGCATCTTTCTCCCACTTTTTGTTAGCATCAATTTGAGCAGGGTTTGAGGTTTGTGCAACCACTAATTTTTGAGGAAGAAGTGTCTGGTGAACTTGGTTGATTTGGATCTTCGTGATTGAACCTTCCAGTTCTTTCAGCCTAGTGTCCAAAGAATCAACCTTTCTACTTAAGTCAAAGTCCTTCCTGAGTTTCCTGTTAATGTCTCTCATTATAATGTCAGGAAGGGTAGACTCTATCTTTTCAGTGACGTCCTTCTTGACTTGTGCAATTTCTATCTTGATTTCAATCACATATTGACTCTATTTTAGAGCTTGAATCTTGTGCAATTGTAGAGACTTCAAATAAGCTTTGAGTAGACTTTTGGTGCTGGCACTTGTGGTTGCTTGAATTGCACTTTGAGTGTCATGGATTAAATTGAAAAGTATGGATTGGAGATATGGGTAATTTCATTCCTTATGCTTCATCCATGATGGAATGTCTACATCTCCCCCTATTTCCTTGCCTCCTCCTTCATCATCCTCACCATCATCCCCAAAAGAGTCTTCAGAACCACCAGAGGGATACTCAAAATCATCACCAGTTGTGGAGGGCATGACATTGATTGCATCCTTGGCCCTTAGCATAAATGTTGTTGTGTGCACCAAATTCAGAATCGGCTCAGCAGCCTCATTGCCCTGCCCAGCAAGAACTTGATATGCTGGATTAGGGTGAGTAAATGTCTCAGCATCAAAAGTGACAGAGTCTAAAATAGCTTGATATTCTTGCTAAATTAGCTATCTCTTTTCAGCCTCATTGGCATCCATTAACTCTCTAACTATGGGCATTTCCCATTCATCTGTACCTGCTTCTCTCTCATTTTCTCTCTATTTTTGCATCAAGGGCTCCCCTTGGCTTCCCACCCTCACACCTTCACCTTCACCATCTAAGGTGGGACTCCTCTCACTTTCTTTTTCTAAGATGGAAGAAATAGCTTGCATTTGGTCACTCTTTTCCTCTCCTTTTGCCTGAGAGCAACTCAGCCTCTCACTCTGTTCACTCCATTCCCTCAATCCTAATAGTAATTGAACAACTACTAAGTCATCTGCACTTGTAACAATTGTTGAAATTTCAAGTGGTGCAGAGACATTCAACGGATGAGAGACATCTGTCGAAGTAAAAGTTGAAAAGTTCAACGGATAATTGCTGTTAAGCATATCCGTCGAGACACAATCACTAGTCGCCGGATGAAAAATATCCATCGAAACAGTGGAAATGAATGAGTTTGGAGTTGAAATTATTGTAGAATCTGTGGTGATTGATTTCAGATTTTCCACAGATTTCTCAACATTTTCAGAAAGAAATGGTAAGTGAGCCAACAAATCATCTAAAAGATGATGCTCACTTGCTTGGGATTTTGGCTTCTCCAAGAGAGTTAAAGATGGATAATCAGGAGTTGATGTGTGAATCATGTCCACATCCAAATAGATAGTGGGTGAGTTTTGTGTGTGAGGTACTGCTATAGATTTTGGCTGTGACTCAACATTTATTGGAGCCACATCAATCTGACTTTGAGATGGTGCATTATTTGAGTTTTTGACTGTAGTTGGCACTGTGTGTGCACCCTGTGTATCCCCAAACTCACCTAGAGAGAGCTCCACTCCTTTCTAAGGCCTTTCCTCCTAACCTTACCTAGCTTGGCAGGTTCAAGAGAATAGCCCATAGAAATAAGCATAGAACTTACATATGTGTCTGTGTGTGGAACTAGTGTATTATTCTCAGGCAATTGGAAACATGCTTGAATTTCATCACAATTTCTGCAGTAATTATTACCTTTCAAAGTGAAGGCAATAGTTTTGTCCTTTGAGTTGTACACTGTTATAGTCCATATC
This sequence comes from Apium graveolens, assembly GCF_009905375.1. Taxonomy (NCBI): domain Eukaryota; kingdom Viridiplantae; phylum Streptophyta; class Magnoliopsida; order Apiales; family Apiaceae; genus Apium; species Apium graveolens. Next base: position 267,802,017 of record NC_133655.1, on the reverse strand, counting down.
TCTTTAACCCCCTCACAGTAGATTACAGGTGCTGCCAATATAGCATAGCTCAATTTGCAGCCTTGAATGAAGTCCATCATCTTGTGATAGGCCTCAGAAGCAGTGATACTCTTGTTGACAAGGGCCACAAAATTGTTCTTTTCATAAACGAAACCAGTTTGAGACATGATCTTTACAATAGGTGCCATTGAAGTGATGAAATTAGTTGCAGAAAGAGGGTTTTTGCTTTGGAGACGAAGAGAGTTAGAGAAATTACTTGAGAAAGATAAAACTAAATGAAAATGAAATAGGCTTTTATACTTTCTCATAAATAAACGGTTAAAAAGTAAAAAGTAAAAATAAAGTAACCACTGAATTTTTCCCAAAATAGCCGTTTTAAAAATTAATAAACTGTTGAAATTCTAATGAATATCCATCGAAATATATGTACATGCTGTAATTAAATTCGACGGATAATACATAGAATTAACGGTTAAGATTGAAAACAATTCAACAGATAAGTATTAAACGATTATCCATCGAGATAAAAGTACCCATAATAATATTTAATATTTCAACGGATGATAAAGTTCAACGAATATTCATTTTCAAAGGATAATGAACATCCGTCGAGATGTAAATTCTGACTTAGCCAAAATTTCATCTTTGACAAGAAACATCAAATTTTATTATGGATCCATTTTAAATTGCTTAGACATCAAAACAAATTAGGAGTAATTAAGCATACCTAACTCACTTACCAACCTAGTAAATGTGGATTCATCAAGTGGCTTGGTAAAGATGTCTGCAATTTTCTTCTCACTTGGAACAAAATGAAGTTCTATAGTACCATTCATGACATGTTCTCTGATGAAGTGATAATTGATGTCGATGTGCTTTGTCATTAAATGCTGTACTGGATTTTCAGTAATTGCAATAGCACTTATGTTATCAAAGAAAATATGAATCTTATCCACATGTAGACCATAATCCAACAATTGGTTTTTCATCCATAAAATCTGTGCATAACAACTGCCAGCAGCAATATATTCAGCTTCAGCTTTAGAAGTAGAGACTGAATTTTGCTTTGTACTGAACCAGGATACTAGCTTGTTTCGTAGAAATTGACAAGTTCCTGTTGTACTTTTTCTATCAATTCTACAACCTCCATAGTCTGCATCTGAATAACCAATTAGATCAAAACCAGAATCTCTACGATATCAAATGCCAAGTTTTGGCGTTCCTTTGAGATATCTGAAAATTCTCTTAATAGCTACTAAGTGAGATTCCCTAGGATCAGCCTGAAATCTAGCACAAAGGCAAGTAGCAAACATTATATCTGGCCTATTAGCTGTTAAATATAAAAGTGATCCAACCATGCCTCTATAGCTTCAAATATCCGCTGACTTTTCAGTAGTATTTAATTCAAGTTTAGTAGCAGTGACCATGAGAGTTTTTGCAGATGTGCAATCCATTACGTCAAACTTCTTTAAAAGATCATAAATATATTTTGGTTTGACTAATGAAAATTCCATCACTAACTTGCTGAACTTGTAAACCAAGAAAGTAAGTTAGTTCTCCCATCATGCTTATTTCATATTTACTTTGCATCAATTTGGCAAACTTTTTGCAAAGTTTCTGTTGTGCATATGTTGTGTACTTGATGATTTCACAAACAAAACACCTAAGTAGATTTTACTTAGTGAAATAATGTAGCACTCGACGGATAAGAATTTTAGTCCCGACGGATAAATCTTTATAGTCCCGACGGATAATGATTTATTATCCATCGAGTAAGTAGCTTATGTAATAATGAGTCTGTAGCACATTTCTGCATACACCTTTGTATAGATTATGTAGTAGCATATAAGTTATGTTGACTTTAACTAGATATGCAGAATAGGTTGATTAATTGTACATAAATGATGTTTTGTAATTATGCATAAGTGAAATGAAGTCAAGTGCCTGATTGCTACCGACGGATAATCTACAAAGCACCCGACGGATGATCAACAATCCAACGGATGATCATTAACTCGACAGATGATCATGAACCTAACGGATAAAGAATTCAAATATCAGTGACAACTGGTCACATCCATCGAGATGTATGCAAGCGGAATGTGGAAGCCTATTAACTGGGTAATAGAGAACAAAGTAGCAAATGATAAAAACTGATAGTTTTTATAATGATTCTATCTTTTGACTTTGTAATCTTGGTAATATATAAACCAAGAAGTAGCAAATAGAAACTAAGATCTGAGATACAAAAAGTGAGAAATCTTTGTAAGCAGAATCATTAGCATTTCTCTGTATTCTCAGTAGTTCAAATTTGTAAGTAGCTGTGAGCATTCTTGCACACAGAGTTCTCTCGATATAATATATATCTCTGGTGGAATTGTTTAAATCCACCAGAAAGTTTTTAAAGACTCTTGTTTTTAATTACTTATGTTTTGATTCACTTAAGTCTTTTATTCCGCATTGTGCTAATCAAAACACTTATATTTATATTCGAGTTTGAACATTTTTATTTTAAGAAAAAGGTTCAAGAATTCCATTCAACCCCCCTTCTGTAATTCTTGCTATATTGTTAAGGGACTAACAATTGGTATCAGAGCTAGCTCTTAACTTATAAAGAGTTTAAAGATCAAAACAATTCATCAAGATGAACAAGAAGGATGTTGGAGTCAAGATTCCTTTTCTGGATAAAGATAATTACCATCATTGGAAGGTAAAGATGCATCTTCATATGCTTTCTCAAGATGAGGCCTATGTGGACTACATAGAAAGAGGCCCTCATGTTCTAATGAGAGCTGCAACAGGAAACGAGCCATCAGTCCCCAAGCCAAGGCATGAATGGTCTGATCCTGACATTGAACAAGTCAGGAAGGATAAAAAGGCCATGAATATTTTGTTTAATGGAGTTGATGCAGACATGTTTGACAACATTATCAACTGCAAAACTGCCAAGGAAGTCTGGGATACTCTACAGATAATCTGTGATGGAACTGAGCAAGTTAGAGAAAATAAGATGCAACTATTGATTCAGCAATATGAGCATTTTCACAATGAGAAAAGTGAGTTTCTAACTGACATTTTTAGTAGGTTTCAAAAACTACTAAATGCTCTTAAGTTGCATGAAAGAGTCTATCAGACTAAAGACTCTAATCTGAAATTCCTTAGATCTCTTCCAAAGGAATGGAAACCAATGACAGTCTCATTAAGAAACTCACAAGATTATAATGAGTTTACTTTGGAGAGACTGTATGGCATCCTGAAAACCTATGAGCTTGAAATAGAGCAGGATGAAAGGATGGAGAGAGGAAAAAAGAAAGGAGGATCCATTGCACTAGTTGCTGAGTTGGAAAAGGAGAAGGAAGTGAAGATGGAAGCTGTTGAGTCAACTTCAAAGGTCTGTGAGAACAAGGGCAAGGGGCTTGCAGTAGAAAGTGAAGATTCATTGAGCCAAGATGACATGGAGGACATTGATGAGCACCTAGCATTTCTTTCTAGGAGATTTTCCAAGCTCAAGTTCAAGAAGAACTTTGGAGCAGCCAAGCCAAATAGAAACATGGTGGATAAGTCAAAATTCAAATGTTTCAAATGTGGCTTGGCAGGGCATTTTTCCAATGAGTGTAGAAAGTCAGATTCCAGTAAGAAAAAGTTTGAGTTTGTGGATTATAAGCAAAAATACTTTGATCTACTCAAACAAAAGGAAAGGGCTTTTATTACACAAGAAAATGACTGGGCAGCAAATGGTCTGGATGAAGATGAAGATGTCAGCTATGTCAATCTAGCCCTAATGGCCAAGTGTGATGAGACAAAGACAAGTTCCTCAAGCAATCAGGTAATTACTACAAACCTTGCACATTTATCTAAAGCTGAGTGTAATGATGCCATAAATGACATGTCTACAGAATTATATCATTTGCGTGTTACACTTAAGTCTCTTACTAAAGAAAATGCTAAAATTAAAGAAAAAAATTTGTTTTTAAGTGAGAGGAATAATGTGCTTGAGTCTCAGTTTATTGATTTGGAGAAATTAAGAATTGAGTGTAAGATTGCCAAGGAGGAATTAATTGAGTCCTTGAAAAAGGAAGAGATTTTAAATAAGCAGCTCGAGCGTGAACAAGAGGTGATTAAAGCATGGAAAACATCCAGGGATGTCCATGCTTAAATCACCAAAGTTCAAGGAATTGAGTCTTTCTGTGATGAAGCCTGGAAAAAGAACAAAGGGAAACTAGAACCTAATTTGGTAGATGGACTGCTAACAGATGTGGACTCGATGGATGATGAGGACTATCCGTCGGATAACAAAAAGTGTTATCCGTCGAATGATGAAAATCCTCATCCGTCGGCTGTGAGCAAGCCCATTAGCAAAGCCAAACTAATTAAGCTGAATGAGAAGTATGGGTCTGTTTCCAAGAACTTTGTTTCACGAGAGTCAAGTCAAGTTAGGAAAGGGAAAAAGGCTAATGTCGGTCACATGACTGTCAAACAGTTAAGTGACAGACTTGAGAAAATTGAGGTAAAAACAGAGACTAAAAGGAAAAACAATAGGAATGGTAAAGTAGGGATTAACAAACACAATAACTACACACCTGATAAATATGCTCCTAGAAAAATCTGTGTCAAGTGTGGTAGTGTAAATCATTTATCTGTTAATTGCAAATCTGCCATGCCTACTCCCATGTCTGTTCAGTCTCAATTTCCTAACATGAATGCCATGCCTCCCATGCCTGTTAATGCTATGTCTACACAGAACATGAATGCTCAGTTTGCTAATATGGCATTTGCACCTAATCCTTATTATGCTGCATACAGTATGCCACAAATGCCATTTAGCATGCCTTACTGGAATAACATGTTTATACCAAGCATGCCATTTCCTGTTAGTCATAATATGTATGATAGTTTTGTTGCAATGAATGGTTTCAAAGGTCCAACTCAAATGACTAAGGATGAATCTGAAATTCCTAAGTCAAATGAGATAAGACCTAAGAAACAGAAAAAGAAAGCTAACAAGGCAGGACTCAAGGAAACTTGGGTACCAAACTCAACTTGATTTGATTTTGATGTGTGCAGGGAAACAGAAAGAATCTTTGGTACTTGGATAGTGGCTGTTCAAGACACATGACTGGTGATTCTACCCTGCTCACAGAGTTTAAGGAGAGAGCTGGCCCAAGTATTACTTTTGGAGATGACAGCAAGGGTTATACTGTGGGATATGGCTTGATTTCAAAGGACAATGTCATTATTGAGGAGGTTGCCTTAGTGGATGGTCTCAAACACAAGCTGTTGAGTATCAGCCAGCTTTGTGACAAAGGCAATTCAGTAACCTTCAACTCAGAAGCCTGTGTTGTGACTAATAAAAGAAGTAACAAAGTGGTTCTCACTGGTGTGAGAAGAGGAAATATGTATCTAGCTGATTTCAACTCATCTAATGAAGAATCTGTAACTTGTCTTCTCAGTAAAGCAAGTCAAGATGAAAGTTGGCTATGGCACAAGAAGCTATCCTATTTAAACTTCAAGACCATGAATGAGCTGTCAAGAGGCATTCCTCTAGTGGAATTTTCAAAGGATAGACTGTGTGATGCCTGCCAAAAAGGGAAGCAGATTAAAGTATCATTCAGGAAGAAACTTGATTCAACAATTGAAGAGCCTTTGCAACTGCATCACATGGATTTGTTTGGACCAGTCAATATATTGTCCATCTCAAGGAAAAGATTTTGCCTAGTAATTGTAGATGATTTCTCAAAGTTCTCTTGGACATACTTCCTAAAGTCTAAAGATGAGGCTAGTGAAATCATCATCAATCACATAAGGCAAGTCAACAATCATCCCGATTTCAAAGTTAGAAGAATCAGGAGTGACAATGGAACTGAGTTCAAGAATTCTGTCATGAGAGCATTTTGTGAGGAAAATGGGATTCTGCAGGAGTTTTCAGCAGCAAGGACTCCACAACAGAATAGAGTAGTGGAAATGAAGAACATATCACTTATTGAAGCTGCAAGGACAATGCTTGAAGAATTTAAACTACCAACATATTTCTGGGCTGAAGCTGTAAATACTGCATGCTACACTCAGAACATTTCTCTGGTTAATCAAGAAAGATGCATGACTCCCTATCAATTGTTCAAGAACAAGAAACCAACTCTAAACTTTCTTCATGTCTTTGGCTGCAAATGCTATATTCTGAGAAATCAAACTGATCAAAATGGGAAGTTTGATGCTAAAGCAGATGAAGGAATTTTTGTTGGATATGCTGTTGGTAAAGCATATAGAGTCTACAATCTAAGAACCAACATTGTTGTGGAATCAATACATGTTGTGTTCGATGATAAAAAGATTGAAGGACTGAAAGATGGAGATTACCATGAGAGCCTCAAATTCGACAATGTGGAGATGGTTAGTGATGACAGTGATGATGAAAGTGATCAAGAAACAGAGTCTAAGGATAATGCAGACAAATCTACTACCAATGAAGCACAAAATTCAACATCTGTCGAGTTGCATAATGCTTCATCCGTCGGAAGGCAATCTGCGTTATCCGTCGGGAGATAACCTGCCTCGTCCGTCGGTACTCAAAATTCATCATCCATCGGGTTATCAAAAGAAGTAGGAGGTCAAGACAGATCACCTATAGAAAGTTCCCCTTTCTCAAATCAAAGATCCACAAACTCAGGGGGAGTTTCTAACAATCAAAACTCAATCACACATTAAGACAACAATGAGGTTTCTTCATCCAGAGCTAATCTACCTCAACAAAGGAAATGGACAAGAGATCACCCCTTTGAGCTTATCAGTGGTGATGTTTCTTCTAGAGTTTAAACAAGAAGAGCAACTCAGGAAGAATGTCTATACAACAGCTTTCTTTCCAAGGAAGAACCAAAGAAGGTAGAAGAAGCTTTGTTGGATCCTGATTGGATTTTAGCTATGCAGGAGGAGCTAAACCAATTTGAAAGGTATAATGTATAGAAGCTGGTACCCAAGCCTAAAGGAAAGAATCCAATAGACACCAAGTGGGTATTCAGAAACAAGATGGATGAAAATGGCATAGTTGTCAGGAATAAAGCCAGATTGGTTGCCAAAGGCTACTGTCAACAAGAAGGAATATATTTTGATGAAACATTTGCTCCTGTTGCAAGACTTGAAGCCATCAGAATCTTCTTAGCCTATGCAGCCCATGCCAATTTCAAAGTCTATCAAATGGATGTCAAAAGCGCCTTTCTGAATGGAGATTTGGAGGAAGAAGTGTATGTCAGTCAACCTCCTGGTTTTGTAGATCCAAATTTTCCAGAATATGTCTATTATCTTTTGAAAGCACTTTATGGACAGAAGCAAGCACCTAGAGCCTGGTATGACACTTTATCAAAGTTCCTTTTGGAAAATCACTTCACAAGAGGTACTGTAGATAAAACTTTATTTTTCAGAAATGTTAATGGCTCTAGTATACTTGTTCAAATTTATGTAGATGATATTATTTTTGGCTCTACAGATGAGAAACTTTGCAAAAAGTTTGCCAAATTGATGTAAAGTAAGTATGAAATGAGTATGATGGGAGAACTAACTTACTTTCTTGATTTACAAGTTAAGCAAGTTAGTGATGGAATATTCATTAGTCAAACTAAATATATTTTTGATCTTTTAAAGAAGTTTGATCTAATAGATTGCACATCTGCAAAAACTCCCATGGCCACATCAACTAAGCTTGAATTAAACACTACTGAAAAGTCTGTGGATATTTAAAGTTACAGGGGCATGGTTGGCTCACTTCTGTACTTAACAGCTAGTAGGCCAGATATAATGTTTGCTACTTGTTTATGTGCTAGATTTCAGTCTGATCCTAGAGAATCTCACTTAATAGCTATTAAGAGAATTTTCAGATACCTCAAGGGAACACCAAACCTTGGCATTTGGTACCCTAGAGATTCTGGTTATGATCTAACTGGTTATTCAGATGCAGATTATGCAGGTTGTAGAATTGATAGAAAGAGTACAACAGGAACCTGTCAATTTCTAGGAAACAAGCTTGTGTCCTGGTTCAGTAAAAAGCAAAATTCAGTTTCTACTTCTACAGCTGAAGCTGAATATATTGCTGCTGGCAGTTGCTGTGCACAGATTTTATGGATGAAAAATCAATTGCTGGACTAGGGTTTGCAAGTTGAGAGGATTCCTATTTTCTGTGATAACACAAGTGCAATTGCCATCACTGAAAATCCAGTGCAATATTCAAGGACAAAGCACATAGACATCAAGTACCATTTCATAAGGGAACATGTAATGAATGGTACTGTGGAGCTTCATTTTGTTCCAAGTGAGAAGCAACTTGCAGATATCTTTACCAAGCCATTGGATGAATCCACTTTTTCAAGGTTCGTAAGTGAGTTAGGCATGCTTAATTACTCTTAAATCTATCTAAGTTATTTTGCAAGTTGATATGCAGCTAGAAATTTAATTGATTTTTCAGTCTTGGATGAAATTTTGGCTAAGTCAAAATTTACACCTCGACGGATGACCCTTATCCATCGAGTTTGGTCATCCGTCGATATACAATTTGCTAATAAAAATCAATTTCTTTTCTGGAATATTTTATGCCTCGACGGATAACAGTTTAACCTCATCCGTCGAATTGTCTTAATCTCAGCCGTTAATTCCATGTACATTATCTATCGAGTATACTTACAGTTTGTAAGCATTACACGACGGATAATGGGTGGAATGTTTACAGTTTATTTTTAAACGGCTATTTTAGGTAATTTCTATTGGTTAATTTACTTTTCTTTATTATTTTCATCAGTTAATTTTGAGATAGTATAAAAGCTTATTTCATTGCATTTGTTTTCTTTTATCATTCTCAAATTCAACTGCTCTAATTTCATTCTATCTCAAGCACTTACTCTCCCTCTCTTCAAGTCCTTATTCTCTAACAATGGCACCCGTAGTTAAGATTATGTCACAAACTGGGTTCATTTATGAGAAGAACAACTTTACTGCGTTAGTCAACAAGGGTATTCAGCAATCGGAGGACTATCACAAGATGATGGACTTTGTGAAGAATTGCAAGCTCAATTACGCCATGCTGGAATCACCCATAATCTTCTGTGAAGTTGTTGAAGAGATGTGGACCACTGCTACCTACAACTCTACAGACAAGACCATCACTCTAACCATCAAAGGTAAAGAATTCTGTATCAATAGTGATGTGATAAAAGCATGTTTCAAAATTCCTGATAACAATGTAACTTCACCACACAATGACACTGATATCATAAATATGCTTAATTCCATGCACTATGCACTTCTTACTTCTAAACTGAGTGATATTAGGAGAATGGGTCTTAGGAAGGAGTGGAGTTTCTTGTGTGATATAGTTACAAAGGTTTTCTCAGGAAAGATCAGTAATTTTGATTCAGTGAATATTTCCATGCTTAACATGCTAGTTACAGATAAATTTTATAATTTCAGTGACCTTGTCTTGTTTGAGTTAGGTTTCAAATTAGGAGAGCTAAATAAAAGAGGCAAAAATGTGTATTATGCTAGATTTCTTATGCTATTAGCTAACCACCTCTGTGAAGAGATTGTGCTTGAGAACCCAAACAACAAACTGGATTGTTGAGTTCAAGAGAGAAGACTCATTGCAGACTTGAACAAGGCCAATCATCACAAGGATGTGCCAATGTTCTACTTTCCTGTAATGCAGACACCTCAGGTAAGTGAGGTAAGTTCATCCATCCTTACAACTATTCCAACCTCCACAATTTCTTTGAGTTCAGGAGTAGCTATTGCAACTGTACCAATGACCAAACAGTTGCCTACCAAAGCTGCCAAACCTACTACTATTTCCAAATCCAAATCAAAGAAAACCCCCTCTGGTATCTCTCAAAAGATGCTAGTTGAAAAATCCACCAAAGCCAAAGAGGGTAGTGTGAAGGAGGGTAAGTTAGGTGAGGGATGGGTTGAACATCAAAGAAACCCCAAGAATAAGGTTGGAAAGTTGAGTGAATCCGAGCCTAGCCACACTGCAGTTTCCCAACAAACTGTAGTGCTTAAAAAGGATAAAAGCTCACTTCTAGCTACATCCTCCCAAAAGGATGTAGTTATTGAACAAAGCTCTCAACCAAGAGCATAGGCCAAGGGGGTTAGGGACACAAGCTCACCCCAAACTTATACAAGAAAGAAGAAATCTAAAACCTCTGGGGATGCACAAGGTACACATACTATGCAAACTGGTGCTAAAGACACAGTCACTGCACCTTCTCAAGTTCAGTTTGATGTGGCTCCAATAAATGTGGAGTCACAGCCAAAATCTCTAGTTATAGCAGCACCTAATACACCATACTCACCAACAAACTCTCTGGATGTGGATATGATAAACACATCAATTCCTGATTCCCCTTCTTTAACTCTGTTGAGGAAGCCAAAATCTAGTGCAAGTGAGCATCATCTTTTAGATGATTTGTTGGCTCACTTGCCAATTCTTTCAGAAACTATTGTGATATATGTGCCCAAAATGTCTTCAATCAGCACAGAGTCAACAATAGTTTCTCTTCCCAACTCATTCATTTCTACTCTCTCGATGGATATTGCTCATCCATCGAGTAGTGATTGTATCCCGACGGATAAGCCTAACAGCAGTTATCCGTCGGATAACATTACCATTCACTCGATAGATATCACTCATCCGTCGAGTATCTCTACACAGCTTCAAACTTCAATTATTTCAAGTGCAGAAGATTTAGTGGTTGTACAGTCACTCTTAGGATTGAGAGAGAAGAATGTTTTGAGTGAGAGGCTGGGTTGCTCCCAGGAAAAAGGAGAGGAAATGAGTGAAAATCTGCAATCCATTTCTTCAGGATTGGCAAAAGGGAGTGAGAGGAGTCCCACCTTAGTAGGTGAAGGTGAGGGTGTGAGGGTGGGGAGCCAGGGTGAGACCCTGATGCAACAAAAGAGAGAACATGAGAGAAAAGCAGGTACAGAGGGTATAAGGGTGGAGCCAGCCATTGCTCATAAGTCAATGATTGTGGATGATGCTGAAAAGGAAAGACAATTTCAGCAACATTACAAAGCTGTAATTGATAACATTTCCTTGGATGCTGACACTTTTACTCATCCTGTGTCAGCCTATCAACTGTTGGCTGCTCAGGGCAATGAGGAGGCAAAGAAGACTTTAAAGCTAGTACATACTTCAGAATCTCTACAAAGGGATAAAGCTGCTGTCAATTTAATGCCTTCTATAGCTGGTGAGCCATCTGAAGAATTTGGAGTAAATTCTAATGATGAAAACTCTGTTTCATTTGATGGAAGCATGAACTTAGGGGGAGATGAAGGCCCAAGTTCTATTTCAGATCTACCTGAATGGGCATTGACAAAGGAGTCTACACCAGGACAATTCAATATATCCTTAGTCAAACAAATCATGTCTATCCAAAAGGCTATTCAGAACACCTCAAATGCTGGTACCAAGGCTATTCTTCAAGCCCACCTAGATTCTCTACATCTCATGAAGCTGCCACAATTAAGACATAATCTAAGTGTGGATGAGCTTAAAAAGGATATAGCTGACTTGAAGACCTACAATTCTGATAAGCTGGATTCAATCATGCCCTATGGTACCATGCAAGATCTGCTACTGAGACTGAGAAGAGAATCTGATGCTGAAAAGAAGCTGACCAAATTGAAGGACAGAGTTCAAGCTATTGAAAACTCTGTGGTCACCATTCTTCAAAATCAACAGTCTCAAACCAGCCTACTAATGCAACTGGCTAAAGCACAAGGCTTAACCCCTCAACTTGATGATAACAAAAAGGGGGAGAAAGGACCAAGTGAGGGGGAGAAACTTCAGATACAGATCAGTAAAGTAATTGTGCCTTCAATTACTGTCTCAAAGCCACCAGTTACAGATGGTATAGATCTGATTCAAGCAACAACAACCAACTTGAAAGCTGCTGAGAAAGAAAAGTTGAGTTTAGTCAACTGGGAGAAGATTGATGAGGAGATACAGAAGAAATTCTAACTTGTCAAGGAGCCAGTAAAGTCAGCCATCCATCACTCTCAAGTCAAGCAAATCAGTGTAAATGAGATGAGCATGAACTATCTGGAAAGAGGACAATCTTCCTTCATCAAGTCTCCAAAGGCTGAAATGATTCTTAAACCAAGGGCAAACTACTCAAAATCATCCTTGAAGAACCCCTTGGACACTGTGTATGAGACACCCAAGCCTGATGAGAAGAAGCTTCTATCAAGATCAATTGCCTTCTATAAAGATCCAGCTGATTCAGCTTTAAAAAGAAGAATTGCCAAGATATTCAGAAATAGGAAGGAAATTTGTGTGGTAGCTGGACATCCACAATTTGCTCAAGCAAAGAGAGAAGAAAAAGCCAGATTGAAGCAGGAAAAGAAGCAAGCTGCTCTAGATGCAAAGAAGACTAAACAAAAGAAAGAGCAGATTGCTATCTTGGCCAAGCTACAGGCTGTGAATTCATCTCAACAAATTCCCTCTCAACCATCTGAAGCTACTGAATCAAGGAAGCAAGTTGAAGAACAGAAGAAATCTCCAAGAAAGAAAGAATTGGCTAAAAGAACAAAAAGGAAACTGGATATTATTGATAAAGAATTGGAAGATCAATTTCCTAAGGAACCCACACCAGCTATAACTCAAGCATCAAAGCCCTCTATGGTATTTGAAGATATAAGGGTGGTGGATCCCTACAGGAATATTCATGGTGAACCTATTATGCCCAAGGATGAGGCAATAGAATGGGATAACATACCAATTCCTGACTTCAGTCTACCAATCCTTAACAAGCCAAAAAAAACAAAGTCTAGGGCAGTCAAGAAAGTGAAGCTGTCACCTCTCAAATCCAAATCTGTAATTAAAGCTCAGCCCAAAGCAAATAAGGGAGACTACTTGTACTTGTGTGACATCAAAGAATTTTCTGATCTAAACCTCTATCTGGATGAACTGGATGAAGTGAGGGGAATTGATGCATACAGAAACCTACCTGAAAGGTTAGTGTTCAAGTACAAAGGAGGAAGGGAGATTCAGTGGCCACTTCACAGGATTCTTCAAGAGAGCCAAGCTGTACTGATTAAAGTTTATTCATCCTTCAAGAAGAACTTTTGATTCAATATCACTGCAAGAAGACTAGTATTGAAGAAGATTGAAGAACTAAGGAGTGTTAGAGCTAAAGATGCACTCCCAAAAACTCTAATCATCCCATTCACAGGGAGAAGAGTGCAACTAAGGCCCTACTGGATGATGGAGTTCATTGATGATAAAGGTGTGAGAAGATTCTTCAGATTAGAAGACCAATTGAGTATCTCTAGCAATGAGACTCTCTTGGAAATACAAGGAAAGCTAAATCTCTCAGAATCTGATGAACTGGAATTCCACAGGCAGCTCCAAAATCAGATTGATGAAAATAACAGAAAGCTTGGAAGAAGATCCAGACTTTCAAGGAACTAGAAAAATCTGCTCAGGCTAGAGGAGCATCTTGAAATGACTGTGAGCCAAAACTTTGTACATTTTGATTATTTGAAGCACTTTCAGTATTATCTACTTTTCTTTAAAGCTGGATGTTTAGGATGTTTTGTTATCATCAAGTATCTCTTAATTTATGGCTACAATTCCAGTAGACATAAATTGGGGGAGATTGTTGTGCATATGTTGTGTACTTGATGATTTCACAAACAAAACACCTAAGTAGATTTTACTTAGTGAAATAATGTAGCACTCGACGGATAAGAATTTTAGTCCCGACGGATAAATATTTATAGTCCCGACGGATAATGATTTATTATCCATCGAGTGAGTAGCTTATGTAATAATGAGTCTGTAGCACATTTCTGCATACACCTTTGTATAGATTCTGTAGTAGCATATAAGTCATGCTGACTTTAACTAGATATGCAGAATAGGTTGATTAATTGTACATAGATGATGTCTTGTAATTCTGCATAAGTGAAATGAAGTCAAGTGCCTGATTGCTACCCGACGGATAATCTACAAAGCACCCGACGGATGATCAACAATCCAACGGATGATCATTAACTCGACAGATGATCATGAACCTAACAGATAAAGAATTCAAACATCAGTTGACAGTGACAACTGGTCACATCCATCGAGATGTATGTAAACGGAATGAGGAAGTCTATTAACTGGGTAATAGAGAACAAAGTAGCAAAGGATAAAAACTGATAGTTTTTATAATGATTCTATCTTTTGACTTTGTAATCTTGGTAATATATAAATCAAGAAGTAGCAAATAGAAACTAAGATCTGAGATACAAAAAGTGAGAAATCTTTGTAAGCAGAATCATTAGTATTTCTCTGTATTCTCATTAGTTCAAATTTGTAAGCAGCTGTGAGCATTCTTGTACACAGAGTTCTCTCGATATAATATATATCTTTGGTGGAATTGTTTAAATCCATTCCACCAGAAAGTTTTTAAAGACTCTTGTTTTTAATTACTTATGTTTTGATTCACTTAAGTCTTTTATTCTGCATTGTGCTAATCAAAACACTTATATTTGTATTCGAGTTTGAACATTTTTATTTTAAGGTTCAAGAATTCCATTCAACCCCCCTTCTGTAATTCTTGCTATATTGTTAAGGGACTAATAGTTTCTCATATGAAGAGACAAATATAATATCATCTACATAAATCTGAACAAGTATACTAGAGCCATTAACATTTCTAAAGAATAAAGTTTTATCAACAGTAAATCTTGTGAAATGATTTTCTAAGAGAAACTTTGAAAAAGTGTCATACCAGGCTCTAGGTGCTTACTTCAATCCATAAAGTGCTTTCAAAAGATAGTAGACATATTTTGGAAAGTTGGGGTCTCCAAAACTAAGAGGATGACTGACATAGACTTCCTCCTCCAAATCTCCATTCAGAAATGCACTTTTAACATCCATTTGATATACCTTAAAATTGGGATGGGCTGCATGGGCTAGAAAGATTTTGATGGCTTCAAGTCTTGTAACAGGAGTAAAGGTCTCATCAAAACCTATTCCTTCTTGTTGATAATAACCCTTAGCAATCAATCTAGCTTTGTTTCTGACAACTATGCCATTTTTGTCCATCTTGTTTCTAAACACCCACTTGGTGTCAATATGATTCTTTCCTTTAGGCTTGGGTACCAGCTTCCAAACTTTATTCCTTTTAAATTGGATTAACCCTTAGGATCTAACAGAGCTTCTTCTACCTTTTTAGGTTCTTCCTGAGACAGAAAGCTATTGTATAGACATTCTTCTTGAGTTTCTTTCCTTGTTTGCAGTCTTGAAGATGCATCACCAATAATTAATTCAAAAGGGTGATCTCTAGTCCATTTTCTCTGTTGTGGTAGATTAGCTTTAGATGAAGTGGCCTCATAATTGTCTTGATGTGTGACTGAGTTTTGAGATGAAGAATCTCTCCCTGAGTTAGTGGATCTTTGTCTTGAAGTTGGGGTTCTTTCTGATTGTGATATGTATTGACTTTCAACTCCTATTGATGGCTCAACGGATGTTGATCTTTGCCTCTCGATGGATGATGCCGATTGTCTCCCGACGGATGATGCACTTGGTCTTTCGACGGATGTTGAATTATGTACTTCATTTGTTACCAACTTTTATGCATTATCCTTTGAGATAATTTCTTGATCACTTTCATCTTAACTATCATCACAAATCATCTCAACATTATCAAATTTGAGGCTATCATGGAAGCCTTAATCTTGGAGTCCTTCAATCTCCTTATTATCAAACACAACATGTATAGATTCCATAACAATGTTGGTTTTGGTATTGTAGACTGTGTATGCTTTTCCAACTGCATACCCAACAAAAATACCTTCATCTGCTTTAGCATCAAACTTTCCATGTTGCTCAATTTGATTCCTTAGAATATAACATTTGCAGCCAAATACATAAAGAAAGTTTAATGTTGGCTTCCTGTTCTTGAACAATTGGTAGGGAGTCATGCATTTTGCTTGATTGACCAAGGATATATTATGAGTGTAGCATGCAGTATTTACAGCTTCTGCCCAAAAATATGTTAGTAACTTTGATTCTTCTAGCATTGTTCTTGCAGTTTCAATAAGAAATCTGTTCTTTCTTTCCACCACTCCATTTTGTTGTGGAGTTCAACATGTTGAAAATTCATGCATGATTCCATTTTATTCATAAAATAATCTCATCACAGAATTCTTGAACTCAGTTCCATTGTCACTTCTTATTCTTCCAACTTCGAGATCAGGATGATTGTTGACTTGCCTTATGTGATTGATGATGATTTCAATAGCTTCATCTTTAGATTTGAGAAAATATGTCCAAGAGAACTTTGAGAAATCATCCACAATTACTAGGCATTATCTTTTTTTCTGAGATGGAAAACACATTGATTGGTCCAAATAAATCCATTTGCAGTAATTGCAAAGGTTCTTCAATTATTGACTCAAGCTTCTTTTTGAATGATGCCTTGATTTGCTTTCCTTTCTGGCATGCATCATACAATCCATCCTTTGAGAATTCCACTTGAGGAATACCTCTTACCAAATCTTTTCTGACTAGTTCATTCATAGTCTTGAAGTTAAGATAAGACAACTTTTTGAGCCATAGCTAACTTTCATCTTGACTTGCCTTGCTGAAAAGACAAGTGATAGATTCTCCATTTGATGAGTTGAAGTCAGCTAGATACACATTTCCTTTTCTCACTCCAGTGAGAACCACTTTGTTGCTTTCCTTGTTGGTCACAGCACAGGCTTCAAAGTTGAATGTTACTGAGTTGCCCTTGTCACAAAGATGGATGATACTCAACAAATTATGCTTGAGTCCATCCACTAGAGAAACTTCCTCAATGATGACATTGTCTTTAGAAATCAAGCTATAACCCACAATATATCCCTTGTTGTCATCTCCAAAAGTGATACTTGGGCTAACTCTCTCCCTAAACTCAGTGAGCAGGGTAGAATCTCCAGTCATGTGCCTTGAGCAACCACTATCCAAGTACCAAAGATTCTTTCTTTTTCCCTGCACACATCAAAATCAAATCAAGTTGATTTTGGTACCCAAGTTTCCTTGGGTCCTGCTTTGTTATCCTTTTTCTTATATTTCTTAGGCTTGTCCTCATTTGACTTAGGTATCTGAGATTCATCCTTAGTCATTTGAGTGGGACCTTTAAAACCATTTATCATTGCAATATTATCATGCATAGGTTGGTTAACATGGAGAGGCATATTCTACGCAAATATGTTATTCCAGTAAGGCATGCTAAATGGCATTTGAGGCATACTAAATGCAGCATAGTAAGGATTTTGTACAAATGGCATATTAGAAAATTGTGCATTCAAATTATGTGCAGGCACATGCATTATAGGCATGCTAGGAAATGAAGGAGGTGCAGACATGGGTGCAGGCATAGCAAGTTTACAATTAATAGACAAATGATTGACACTACCACACTTTACACATTTTTTTCTAGGTGCATATTTATCAGGTGTGTAGTTGTTATGTTTGTTAATTCCTACTTTCCCATTCCTATTGTTTTTCCTTTTAGATTCTTTCTTGACCTCAATTTTCTCCAATCTATCATTCAATTGCTTGATTAACAGATGCCCAAAATTGACTCTCTTGTTTCCCTTGATTTGAATTGTTTCTCCTGTTAAAAAGTTCTTAGAAACTGATCCATATTTTTCATTTAACTTAGCTAGCTTGGATTTGCTAACTGGCTTTCTATCACTCGATGAATGTGGTTCTTTGTCTTTCGACGAATAAATCTTTTTATCATTCGACGGATAATCTTCATTATCCATTGAATCCACATCCATTGAGAGTCCTTCTACCAAATTGGGATCTAGTTTCTCCTTACTCTTTTTCCAAGCTTCCTCACGGAACGAATCTATGCCTTGAACTTTAGTAATTTGAGCATGGACATCTCTAGATGATTTCCAAGCCTTAATTACTTCATGTTCTCTTTCAAGCTGCTTTCTTAAAATCTCCTCTTTCTTTAAAGATTCAGTTAGTTCATCTTTAGCAATCTTGCATTTTATCTTCAGTTTCTCAAACTCAACAAATTGAGTTTCTAACATTGTTTCTTTCACTCAAAAATAAATTGTTTTCTTTAATCTTAGTGTTTTCTTGAGAGAGTGATTTGAGTGTAACACGCAAATGATATAATTTTGTTGACATGTCATTTGTAGCATCTATACACTCAGCTTTAGATAAATGTGCTAGATTAGTGGTGATTACCTGATTTCTTGAAGAACTAACTTCTGCTTCATCTGATTTGGCCATCAGGGCTAGATTGACATAGCTTGTATCCTCATCCTCATCCAATCCATCAACAACCCAGTCATTTTCTTGAGTTAGAAAAGCCCTTTCCTTCTGTTTTAGCAGCTCAAAGTATTTCTTCTTGTAATCCACAGACTCAAACTTCTTTATATCCGAATTAGACTTTCTGTATTCACTTGCAAAATGACCACTCAAGCCACATTTGAAATATTTGAATTTTGACTTCTCAACCATGTTTCTGTTTGGCTTAGATGCTCCAAAATTCTTCTTGAATTTGAGCTTGGCAAACCTTCTGGATAAAAAAGCCAGATGTTCAACTATATCATCCATATCATCTTGACTAAGATGGTCTTCATGTTCAACTAATAGCCCTTTTCCTTTGCATTCACAAACTCTAGGGTTTGGTGCAGATTCCACAACTTCTACCTTCACCTCTTTCTCTCTCTCATGCTCAAAAACCAATGCAATGGATCCTCCATTGTTCCTTCCTTTCTCCAGCTGCTCATCTTGCTTTATTTCAAGCTTATAGGTCTTTAGAATCCCATACAGTCTGTCCAAGATAAATTCCTTGTAATCTTGGGAGTTTCTGTGTGAGACTGTCATAGGCTTCCATTCCTTTGGTAGAGATCTAAGGAATTTGAGGCTTGAATCCTTTGTCTGGTAGATTCTTCCATGTAGCTTTAAAGCATTTAGCAGTTTTTGAAACCTACTAAAAATATCAGTGAGAGACTCACTTTCTTCACTATGAAAATGCTCATACAAGAGTTGTATTTTGTTTTCCCTTACTTTCTCAGTTCCATCACATATAACTTGAATTGTATCCCAGACATCCTTAGCAGTTTTGTAGTTGATAATGTTGCCAAACATGTCACCATCAACACCATTAAACAAAATATTCATGGTCTTCTCATCCTTATGAACTTGATCAATATCTGGATCAGACC
This sequence comes from Apium graveolens, assembly GCF_009905375.1. Classification (NCBI taxonomy): domain Eukaryota; kingdom Viridiplantae; phylum Streptophyta; class Magnoliopsida; order Apiales; family Apiaceae; genus Apium; species Apium graveolens. The sequence goes on along the minus strand of NC_133655.1, from coordinate 267,782,814 downwards.
ATTCTGCTTTAGGCTTTGGGATTGATGGCTCATTTCCCGTAGCAGCTCTCATAGGGACATGAGGACCTTTCTCAACACAGTCCACATATTCTTCATTTTGAGAGAGAGGAGATGCAGGTGCATTTTCACCTTCCAGTGGTGATAGTTGTCTTTGTCCAGAAATGGGATTTTTACTCTAACATCTTTTCTGCTCATCTTATTAGTTGTTGTGATTTATAAACTCTTTGTTCTTCAAGAGCTTGCTCTGATACCAATTGATAATCCCAAACAATCTAAGAAAGAATTACAGAGGGGGGTTTAATGTAATTCTGGTTCCTTTTTCGATTTAAAGAACTATTCTACCTCAAATATATAATAGTGTTTGATTAAGCAAAAGTGCGGAATGAAAATATTGAAGTAATCAAACACAAAGTAATTAAACACAAGTATTTAAAAACTTTCTGGTGGATTGAACTTTTCCACCAGAGATATATATAAGATCGAGAATTCTCTGATACAAAGATTGTACACAGCTTCTTACAAGTAGAATTACAAAGAACATATAAATTCTTTACAGATTCAGCTTTATCTATTTCTCTTGCTAATTGCTTACTTGCTTGCTTTTCTACTTGCTACACTTGGTTTATATATCACCAAGTTACATTGTAAAGAGACAAACTAATAAGACAAAAGTGTCTTAGTCTAGTTACATACTTCTTCATTTCTCTATCCAGCATCTTTGAATATCTTCAAGTTAGCATGGAAATGGAAGTGCTTCTTTGTTCTCTAAAACCTGTAAATAGGCTGCAACATTCCATTTGCATCTAATCAACCCATATGACTGTCAAGTCACTATCAACCGCTTTTTGAATTTGATTATCCGTTGAGTGTCTGGTTGATCATCCGTTGAATGTTTGATTGCTCATCCGTTGAAGCTCCAGTTGGTCATCCGTTGAAAGTCTTCCATGGCAGTCAACTCCATTTCACTTATGCAAAATTACAAGGCATCTAATATATACAATTAGCCAACCTATCTTGCATATCAATCTAGTAGTCAACATGACTTAGAATAACCTACAACTTCTAGATCTCTAAGGTAATGTAGGAATGTGTTACAAAAGTTATTGATACATAAGCTACTCTCTCAACAGATTTAAAGGGGATCATCCGTTGAGGGCTATAAAATCACTGAATTAAATCTACTGAGGTGTTTCAGTGAACTTATCATCAAGTCTATGACATATTCCTAAAAATACTTATGGTCAAGTGACTCCCATAAGGCCTTAACTATTGGCTTCGAGCTATATACATTATATAACAAGTCAACTAAACAGTTCAACACATAATTCTGACATATGTAGTCAGAATGCTTCCAAGCATCCACAACATACATAGACTGCGTGTTGTTCTCATCAGTGAGCAATGGCACCTCTTCCTTCAAGAAGCAATCCAGCTGCAACGTGGTCTGATAAAAGTGCATCATTTGCTTCCAACATGCGAAGTTCATCCTGTTGAACTTCTCGAGTTTATCCGCGTGTGCAGCAGGTATAGTTGGCATAACAAGTGCAACATGCACCACAGGTGTGACAGTCGGTATGTGCGTCTGTACTACAGGTATATGTACACCAGTAGGCACCGCAGGTACAATCAGAGGAATGAATCCTGCCGAGGTTTGTCCAAAAGGCACACTAAACTATCCAATGACAGTGTGTCCTACATGCACATGTTCCGAAGGCACATGTCCAACAGATGTCTGACCCCCATCAGATACTGGGATTTGTGTGTTAGGTTTAGGCGCCTGCTGGTGAACCTTATCAGATCCAGCAAGTTAGGATCAGCCGTTGTGTTCATCATATTGTTCACAGTGTTATTCTCCGTAGATTTGTTAATCAACAAACATGCAAAGACAGATGTATTAGTCACAAATAATAAATACTAATAACTTTAAGATTGTTAACACAATCTGCGATTAATACATATAATATAAGTGTGTACGAATAATAGAAATCAACAAAAAAGATATAAAAGAGAAGTTCTCGAGTCCGGTCGTATAATTGTATCCTTAAAGCTCTTACGTCCCTCATCGTATGTGCGGGTCGTTAGCCTCCCAGAATAAAATGAGAAGACGGCGATGTTACCCGAAGAACATCTTCCCCGAACTAGAACGAAGCAAGAAACTATCACCGGAAGAGAGAGAGCGTAGGGTTTATGTTTAGGAGGCGACTGTGCGTTGTATATTGAATGAATTAGTAATCCTAAGCCTGATACGATATTATATAGGCTCGAGAAAATATGTGCGCTACTCCATGCGTAACTAATTATAATGCGTTAATTAATCAGTCGAGTAATAAATCAAATCGATAATTGAATCATAATATTATTACGTCAAATCAAACTATAATAATCCGTAATGAAAATGAATTAAAATTTTAAAAGACCAAGCCCAGTGGAAACTAAATTTAGCAAAACTAGTCTGTGATTATTCAGGCAAATTTTTTGCTACATTGGTGTCTGCGCGTCTCACACGCGGGCAAGCTCCAAGGATTCACAAGCCTCAGATTGTCCCTCTAAAGCCCAAGATTTGCACCCCTTGTGTGCGCACGTAGGTGTTCGAGAAATACATAAGTAACACCTTTGAACACTGCATAAGTGTTTTTTCTATATAAAGCTAAGTACGCTCCTTTGCAAAATCAATGTGGGACTTTCATTTCTTCCACAAATTTCCACTACTAAGATACTAACTTTGGATGATCATATCTCATCCATCTCTTATTCATTTTGAGTGATTCAAAGTGCCTCAGAAAGCTCTCTCAGAGGAGAACACATTCCAAGTGTCACTCATTGTGCACATGCAACATTCACACTCAAATTATGGCTCAAATTGACTTGACAATGTGGGACTACTACCCACATCTTCCAACAAAAACAAATATATAATAAAAAACTGAATTGATATATAAAATATACTTTTTATCCAATTCCATTCAATGTAGGGGATGAACTGCTGGAGCAGTTATTAGATAAATCGCTAAGTGTTAAAGTATACCTCCTAATTAAAAGTGTGCAACTGTTATTATTATAAGTTTTTAATGAAAGGTACATTTAACAAGATTTTTTTATTAGACTTATGGGAGATATAAATAATGATAACACGTCTGGTACTAGAAATAGAAAAGCTTCAACTTAAAAACATCAATGTGGATAATTAAGAAGATGGAATATATTTACCTCTTTTTCCTTTTCCTGATACCTCTTGAACATATCTTCCACGAGCTCTTTCACGAGATGATGCACTTTATTTGAAATAAATTGAGTGAACTCAGTCCGATTGGCACGATCACTAAGATCAAGGGCAGCTCGAGCAAGATTTTCCACTTCTTCTTCATAAAGTTGCCGCTGATAGGTGAAGGGATTGGTCTTCAGGATATCAATTACTCCACCAACAATGTTTTGGGATGTTACCTCTGTTACGAGCAACACCTGCATCTGAAGTTTCATCCCCTCTCCGCTTCTTCATTGTAATGGATTGACAAGTCTTTGATCAGCTGGCGGGCTGGAATTCTTGGAAAGCCAACAAGCCGGTTATTTTTTAGCTTTTCACCATCAGGGATCGTGGCCATCAACCACCACTGAAAAGGCTCCACTGCATTTTCAGTTGTTAGATCAAAATTAATTTCTTGCAGAATCTTTGCATAGTTCAACTGTAACAGTTTATACAGATTAATTAGTATAAGTTGCATAGTTTTGCACATCTATATCTACTGTATCAAGAAACATATCTAATACATTCTGTATATAGAAGTTTAATTACAATTTTGAATTTAATTCATACCGCAATTTCCTTAGCAGCCTCAGTTGTGTAAACTGGTCTTCCATCTGCATCCTTTTTCCTTGCGAGTGTGTGTTGTCCCACACTTCAAGGCGAGTTGGCAAAACGTCATTCTTTTCCTCAGTTGAAGTCTAACAAATAGATGTGTATAAACCAACCACCCCTTCCCATACCGGATCATTGAAATAGCTAGGTTTAACCTCCAGCAGCGACTTGTTAAACTTCTTGAAATTTGCATAAGCTCGGTCCTTTTCTTTATGCATTGTTAGCTTAATTAAAGCTGTGAGATGCCCGGCTATAGTCCTATAAGACTCCTTACAACTTTGACCCTTTAGATGGCGAAAATATTTCTGTAATTTAGTTAAACATTAGCGCGTGATTAATTATAAGCTATACTCATCATTAGGCATTAAGACCAACAATAAAATGAGCAATGTAAGACAATACATACATAGAGTTCATCAATAACTTTATCAACCCACTTAGGATACTTATCATTGATATCAGTCCATGTATAAGCTCCCACTGGCCAGAACCCACGAACAATGCCCATAATTATCTTCTTTGCTTCATCATGCATGATGCTATAAAAATTAATCTATTTTTACTAAATGGAAACTGTGTATATATTTGTTGACGTAGAGTTAGATAAAGAACATAAACACAACTATCTATATGCAACAATAAACTTAAACTTACACTCCATTTGAAATATCAATACGAGTCAGCTTTGCTGGAGGTGTGGAACCAAAGAGTCCACGAGAGTTTGCTCATTTTCTTGGACCAACCCATTCAACCAATTCTACCCTTGTCTTCCCGCTGGGATAAGATTGTGTTATTGCTAAAACTTTGGTCTTTTCCTTTGATGTTACTGTCGCTTTCTTCTTGCCTTTGCGTGAAGTTCCATTTTTCTTGGACTTAGCGATTTTCTTCCCATTCTTATTTACTGGAGTTGTTTTTCCTTTCTTTACATAGTTAACCGGACTCTTATCTTGGAAAACCTTTGCCATTATAAACCCTATAAAATAAAAGATCAAAGACAATTAGTAGGTATTTGTCACTATAAATAACACGTTAAATTTGCCACTATAAATAACAAACAAAAGTGATCACATTTTAAAAATTAAACCTAAATTGACATTTTACTGTTTTAACTCTTAAGTGATCACATTGCACAAGTGATAACTCTTTACTTATCAACAATGAAAAATTAAAACATAGTAATCAAAAAGTCAAAATTACAACACAATAATTAACAAGGAAAAATTACGATCAACAGAACCCTAGACACCATTGTCGGAGCTGTGATTTAATTGGTTACACATTCAGTTAATCAGATCATTCTCCACTACTAGAATCTCAGCTTTTTATTAGTATTTTGTTTTGACTCATATTTTGCTTATTTTGTTCCAGATATTCATTTTAATCTCCCGATTAATCGAAATTATTTACCAGCTCAGTTAAACAATAATAAACACCAAGGCTTATTTTGATTTATTAATTAAATGATTACTAAACCAGTTCAAAAAATTACCAATAATCACATACCATGTTATACACACTTACGTATACCAAAACATATAAACACAACCAAACACATAACTTTATGACTGAAAAACACATCAGAAACACTCATTTACAACATAGTTTAACAAATAGTTCATAAAACACAATTTTTATGAACTTAGAAGGATTAAACAAACATTTAAAGCATAACCCATAGTTAGAGCATGCATATCAAGCACAACTCATAGTATATTGCATGCATATTGCCTAAAATCCCCTGTATTGAGCCTAAAAACCCAATAAACACCCAATACTTAGTAAAATTGCTTAAAATTAACACCCATATGATAACCATATACAATATACATTAAATTAATGATACCCATACACAATATATGCATACATATGATCAAATATATATAATTATATAAAATCAAACCAAAAATGAATAAGAAACATGGTATAATAAAAATGATGATGAGAATTAGAAAAAGAAGAAGGGGCTTAATGATCAAAGTACTAAAAACGAGGATGAGATGATGAGATGATGAGATGAAGAGGGTGTAAAAACGAGGAGGGTTTCGTAAACATTGAAGTGTAAAGACTGAAAGTTATGGCTTCTAGGGTGAAATGGTTTTGTATAATATATGGTACGGTCTTTAATCCCTATTTCATTTTTTTATTATTTTATTGTCTATTCAAAACCTACCAATTTTGGTAGGTGTTAATCACTGATCTGGTAGGTTTTGAGATAAGCGGTAAATTTAATTTTTTCATGAAATTTTTGGCGCAATTGACATAATCAGGAAACACAAAGGGAATCGAACTCCTCCCCTAGACAAGAAATTACAAGGGACTAACCACTAAGCCAACTGAATGTTTAGAACAAATTTGCAACAGTATTATATATTCAAATAAATTAAATTCTCAAATTAAGTATTAAATGAATTTGTTATAAAATTATTTTAATTACTAATTTTAGTGTAATATCCGGGATATATCATGTAATTATTTTTATCAATAAATAAATATTTTGTGATTATTATATGAATTTTGGTGAATTATCTGTTAAGTGATACTTGTGTTTGGATGAGTAAATATGATAGAATTTGAGTATTTTAATTTTTACAGGTCCAAAATAAAATATAGATAATTGTGATATTTTTCTATTGTTTTTTTATGTTGTTATATGGTTTTATAAATGATTTATGGATTTTATAAATTATTTTTCCGAGTATTTATAAACTATTTTGTATAATCGGGAACCAACCGACTTCAAGCGTTTTTACGTTTTTACAACCCGAAACTCTTCTGAAAACTCCTTCTTAACCTAATTGTAATATTTTGAGCATTTTCCATATTTTGAATTTTCGATCTGGAGTACGGTTTTCCCCGTGCGGGTCCCAACGTAATATTTTCTATACGAATTTGGTGTCGGTAAATCGATAAAACACGTATTTTCGAGAAACATGAGCTTTTTATTAAACTATTATATTATCTTCTCGTAATACGTATAACCAAAGCGCTGAGACCAAGTCTGTATTTACAAAATATATGGATTTGGATAATTATCCTAAAAGCGGTACCGATTTGGATCTGTTTTATCAAATAAATGTAATATTTTATATCCGGTATGATCCAACTGGATACCAATATTCCGTAAATATAAATAGCCTTTACCGTATTTTATTTTGTACAGAAAATCATTTACAGTCAGTTAAATATATAATTTTCAGAGAAAATACAGTATATTAATAGTGTTCTTCATAATCAAACCTAGATTTGAAGGAGTTAGCGATATCCGATTCTGGAGTTCAAGTAACCGAATCGAAGGTCTTGAAGAGTACTTTCAGAATCTGTGATCCATACACCTGCAGAATTAAATGTTATTTTCTATAATTTTTATTAATTTCGAATTATTTTTGGATTAAAATATGAATTTTTATTCTTGCTGTTGTTTGTGTGATTTGATACTTGCATGTTGTAGATAATTTCATCCTGATCATTTTGGTATATCATATGCTTGATTTGGAGTTCAATAACATGCTCAAAATTGTGTTTGATTCTCGGAATTTGAAATTAAGGTTTATAGAAGTATGAATGTTCTTGATTAATTTTTGGGCGTTTCTGCCTTTAGGGTTATTAGCTTAATTCGTTTATACCATTAAAAAGATCGTGAAATAAGTAATCGATTGGCATATATGTGAAGAACAGATGACTCATGGTTTGTGTAAATCGGAAAAAGGGCCGAGGTTGCCGGAAATTTTAAGTTTTGGCTGGAGATTGAATTCTGGTGATAAACTGATGTGGTTGTTGATTCTGGAATCCTGGTTGAATTTAGAACATGACAGGATCAAGAACTCGGTTAAACGGTTAGTTTTTGGTGCAGATCGGGGCTTCGCCGGAAACTGGAAGCTCCCCGGATTCTGCAGATTTTCCGACGAGTTCCTGGCAACCCGTCTGACCCGGTGGCGACCCGTTTAGCTGTTAGCTTGACACGATTTTGATCCACCTCAGTCCTACTTCATTTTTGTAAAACTGTTTCTCTATTTTATTTCTATAAATAATTCAAAAAATCCATTATTTAATTTCTAAACTTCATTTTTAATTCCAAAAATTATTATTTTAATTCTGAAAATCATTTTTAATTGAAAAATAAATCTGAATGATTTAATTAGTTAATTTTAGTTAATAATTAATTATTTAATTGATCAATCAATTCAAATATTGATTGATTAATTGATTTAATTAATTATAAATTAGTTTTAATTAATTATTTAATTAGATTTAATTATTTACTTTGATTTAAAAATTCCAAAAAATAGTTTCGAGCTTTAAAATATTATTTTATACTATTTTCAAGGCTCGATAATTATTAGTAAATCATTTTAAAGTCAGATTCGGGTGTTTGAACCCTATTATTTAATTATAAAATGATCTGGAGACCCGTTTTAATTCCGAAAAAATATTTAAAAATTTATATTAAATACCAGAAAAATCATTTTAACCCCAAACCTTCTTTAAAAATTATTTATATCGAATACCTTGCATGCTATGTGCTATGTGCTATCTGATTAATGTGATATATGGCTATGTGCTTATTGATTGGCTATTTTAGGCATAACTTTTAATCCGTAAATCGGATTTGGGTGAAACGAAGGGTAGATAAAACCTTATGACGTCTATGTGTCGATTAGAATAATGTGATATGAATATTGATAGATACTTATGATGCCTAGTAGAATAAGCAAAGCGTAGAAAAAGGGAAGCAGGTGATCAGAAAATGGAATCGATGCGTAGAATATAAAGCAAGTGATCAGTAAATAGAAGCGAAGCATAGGAAAAGTAGACAAGTGGTTGTTGAATAGAATCATTAGAAAAGTACAAGTGAAGTTGGAATCATTTGAGATAAGGCAAGTACTTCTGAACATTTCTCGAGATATATTGCAAATATTCCTAAACTCTCTCGTGATATGTTGTTAGTATTCAAAATAATTCTGCTTTATATTGTAAGTGCTTTGAATCACTCAAACTTGAACCCTGATCACATCATTTGATCTTTGAGCTATAAGCCATATTTTTTTTGTAAACCATCCATTGTTGATTTACCAGATACTAAACCACGCAAATACGATTCTACTCCACAAATACATATCCACCATACACCAAACACTGGAACATAATTGCTTGAACATACAAAAACTTTTATACTCAATCATACCTTATAACATCAAAGGACTAAAACTTGTGAAATCATTGTTCATCTAATACCTGATTCTCCTACAGGCGGGAAGCCATTCCTCACACATACCTTGATATACCCTTGTGATACTCATGAATTGCATTACGCTTTTATTCAAATGTTTTATCACTATTGATTATGATCTTGCTTTATTGAACTATATTGTTTATCATACTGAACTATTTTAGAATTGGATAGTTTTCTTTATGAGGACCAGATTCGTGGTCAGACCAGATTTGTGGTCAAATTAGGCCACTGTGTGCCTTGGATCCAGTTTATAGAGCAGAGCCGTGTGCCTTGCTCGGGGTAGTGCGTGACTGATCAACAACCTAACCTTGTTTTTAAAATTTAAAATGAATATCCAATTCTAATGATTGTTTAACAAGAAACTTGATTCCTCTGAATCATCTCGTTTGATCATTGTTTAACCTCAGTTATTGTTATTATGACTTGCTGAGTTAGTTAGCTCACTCTTACGAATTTGTTTATGTATTCTACAATTAAAAAGGAAATGATTGATAGCAAGGTTTCCCAGTCCAATGAGCGATCTAGGATTCCAAGACGAGTTGAATCGAGCCAACGGAAATTTTAAATTATAGTTGAGTTGTGCAAGCTTGTAAAAATAAATTTCATTATCGATTGTAAGTTAAACTAGTTGGGATTTGGTGGGATATAATAAAAGTTAAGGTTGTGGCTTGTTTTTATACTTTAACCTGTTGCGATCCATTGTTGTGTAAAGCAGGGTCATTGCAAATAATATTTCATATACAGGTTTTATATTGTGTGTGTGTTGTGGACCCCAAACTTCTGACCCGGGTTTGGAGGGCGCCACGGGTTGGTATCAGAGCTACAGGTTATAAGTCACTGGAACAAGCCTAGATTGTCTGGATCGGGTAGAGGGTTAAGATTAGGAATAGGAAATAGAAAGATAAGATGTCGTGAGGTTGAGTACGACTGTATGGTAGGTTTTCGATACGGTTCGTGTTGCGATTCGAAATTCTCATCTTGCAATGTGATTTCCAGATAACGGTAATGGCAGATCCTATTTTCTTTATATCATCTGATCATTCAGAACCTTCTGTTCGAGGACCGTCATCTTCGCCAGATTTGATCCACACCTTGTTCTTCCATCAATATTAACAGTTTTACCTCATGTTGTAACAACTGCACCTCTTCAAGCTATTCTACGCTATTCTACCACTCCCTGATATGAGACCACCTATTCAAGAACCTCCATCTGCCTATTCATGTTCTAATGTACATTCAATTATGAATGTATCTTTTCAGTTTACTCTACACCCTGTTCTATACCCTCAGTTTAAAACATGTCTTATGGAGCAACAGTATCTACGAGGATGGATTCGAGAGCTACAATAAATGGTGAGTACATGAGATATTAATAAAGGTGAGAAGGAGTTTAGAAAGAAGATTCATATGATTCGAAAGATAGCTGCTACCAGGTTAAATGGAGCCACTAGTGAATAGGCCACTTATGATTAGCTTGTGGGATGGACTAGATGAGTTTTGAAAGAGTTAGAGAAGAATATAGATCTGGAGTTTTCTTGGTATTAGATGAAGGCGTTATGAATGTGATATATATTATAGCAATGTGATGAGATATCAGCAGACTTGTTTTATAGAATAGACCTATTGTACTTAACGATAGCAAAGAAAAGAAAAGAAGATGATGGGAGTATTACCAGTATGAAAGCTTTGAAGTGAAGTTACGAATAAGATAATATGAAACGGCAACTGAAGTTTTCATTGATTAAGGAAGGCAAATGGATCCAATAAAGGAAAGAAGATAGACTGAAGTGAATGGACCTTTATGTGATTGTTTCCTTAAATTGGTACCTTGTTCTGGTTAAGGAGGACAACAACCAACTCATATAGTAATGACGACCAGATGTGTGATTTTTAAATTTTTTTTAAACATGTTTTCGAAAGAGATTTTCCTAACAAAATTTACCAATAGCCTTTTTGAATAAAATAAGTTTTAAAAATTGGTTGTCAAGTTACTACTTGAGTTTCTTGTTTGTTATAAGACCCAGATTACTTAGAAAATATGTGTTCCAGAAATTAGTATCGTTAAATTAAAGGGCCAAGTGGACCCGCCATTACGAAGAAGTTTTGATTATTCCTAACGGAAGAATGCAAATATTGTTTGATAAGATTAACAACAGAATCAGCGTACTAAGCAACTATTCATCCAATTACTAGGACTATCAGAGTTTAAAGAATTCATTGATTTCACATAAGCCTGAGTATGACCGAAGAAGATTGGGAAGATTTCTAGACTTTTTAAAGGAAGAACATTAGTAACAAAAGAATTGATATGTTGAATGATTAGTGGTTATTCTAAGTTGCAAAGATGAAACTTGAGGTTATCCGGTAAGAGCGCAATTATAATTGAATTGTTAAAGTATTATACGTGCAGGTAGGACGCTAAAGACACAAGACTTAATAAGTAAGAATCTATCATAGTGCTTAATTTACGCAGGCATTTCAGCGGACTTTTTGAAGTTATTAAATGAATCGAATGGGATCTATTGATCGAACAAGCTTAGAAAATGTATATAAGTGAAATGTGGATGGTGACTAATGGTATCATTCTTTCCTCCAATACTATAACGTATATTCTTTTTGATTCCTGAATATGTATGAACTTCTTTCATTAATAAATTATTTACGGTGATAAGAAAAATGAGGATATTGCATTCCTTTAAAATTTAAATTTCCCCCTCAAGTTTTGGTTTCTGATTGGGACAAGCAGTGTTATGGGAGACGCTTTGTCGGAATGATGAAGAGTCGGGTGGGACGCCACCTAATCATGTGTTGTATGCCATATGGTATGAAAGACTGGCCATCTTAAGTACCAATGTGGTGTCTCATTCATATTCAAATCATTACTTCTTCTCTCTCTTCAACTCTAAGATTATTAAATTATGGATCCTTCTAGTTGTTTTGGTGCCCTATTCTTTACAAAAGTTTTTCAAACAAAATCAATCTACCAAGGACCAAGCAGACAAAGTTCCAGCCATTGGATTTACCTGTTCCAAGTGTGGGAGACCAGGGCATATGGCAAGGATTATAAATCATCAGCCCCATTCCATGATACATTAAGAATTATGGGATCTACTCTACTCTAATGGTGAATAAGCCTCCAGGAGCAAGAGTTTATAAAATGTTGATGAAAGACGCTATTCGGAATACGAATGTGATGGCATGAATGTTTACCGTGAATTCTTTCTATGTTAAAGTATTAGTGGACTCGGTAGCAACTCGATCATTATTTCTCAAGATTTTATTGATAAGTTAAATTGTTAAATAAGATCATGACTAAAGAATTAGAAAATCAAGAACGTGTATATGATAACGAAGTGTGTGTAGTAATTGTGAGATTGAGGTTTCTAGCAATAAGTTTATGCTAATTTGATAATGTTGAAAAAGGAGAATTTGATGTTATTTTAGGATCGGACCGGCTGTCTAAGTAGGTTGTCATGATAAGAAGATAATTCTGAAGACGCCAGATTGAGAATGTGATGATGGCTAGAGGTCGAAGGCAAGGAAGGAAGTTTTAGCGATAATTCAAACTAAAAGGTTACCATGGCAAAGATAGGAGCACTATAGTGAATATGCGATAAACAGAAGTCAGGGGCCAGCAAAGTTTGAAGATTTTATAATAATCAATGAGTTTCAAGATATGTTTCCAGACGAGTTACCAAAATTTCCTCCAGATAGAGAAATTACGTTCGCGATCGTCTTAGCACATGAAATAAAACCATTGTCCAAGGCCCCGTACAGAATGGCGCCCGTTGAGATGAAGGAGTTAGAAAAGCAATTTCAAGAATTGTTAAAAGAAGGAGCGATTAGACCTAGTGTACCCCATGAGGTGCACCGATATTATTGGTTAATAAGAAAGAAAAAATATGAGATTATGTGTTGACTAGCGGAAGCTCAACAAGTTCGCTATCAAAGAGAAATATCTGCTACCTCAAATTAAGGATTTGTTTGATTAGCTAAAAGAAACAAAGTATTTTATAAGATGGATTTAAGATTTGGGTATGATCAATTGAAGATTGAACCTAAGGATGTACTGAAGACAGCTTTCAGAACTAAGTACGGTTATTATGAAATTTTAGTAGTGTCATTTGGGATTGACCAATATACCAGCAATATTTAAACTTGATGGACAGAACTTTTAAGGAGTATCTGGATAAGTTGTATTTTTGCTCACATATGATATTGTGGTTGAATTAAAGTTAACGGAGGACCATGCAAGGTATTTAATGATAATTTGGGGAGTCTGAGAAGCAAGAAGTTGTATGTAAAGTATTTAATGATAATTTTGGGAATTCTGAGGAAGAAGAAGTGTATGCTAAATTTTCAAAGTGTAGGTTTTGGTTGCACAAAATTTAATCCAAAATGATGAAGGAACCAATATGGATTCAGCAGGGATTAAAGCTACTATGAATGAAGAAAGACCAAAAGCACCGACAAAAGTGAGAAGTTTTTAGTATCGGCAGAATATTATCAAAAATTTGTTCAAGATTTCTTGAAGATTACGACATCTTTGACGAAGCTTACTAGAAAAAAATGATAAATTTAAATGGAATTGAGAAGCGTAAAGAAAGTTTTATGAAGTTGAAGGAGAGATTGATCACGACACCTGTTTTATCACTTCTAGATGATCAAGAAGAGTTTGTAACCTATAATGATGCTTCTCATGAGAGATTAGGTTGTGCATTGACGCACTATAATAAATTTATTGCACATGCATCTAGACAACCGAAACCTCATGAGCAGATGTGTCCTACTCATGACTTGGGACTAGCGGTAATAGTATTCGCTTTAAAGACCTGGAAAAACATTATATGTATAGAGAAATGTGTGGGATTTATACGGACCATAAGAGTTTGAAGTATGTATTCACAAGGAAAAGCAAATGTAGTGGCAACACGATAAGTAAAAAGGAAAAAGTGAATGTATTGATTGCACCAGAAGAATTATCTATGGAATTTCAGAAGTTGGAATTGGAAGTCAGAATTTATAATCCAAAGAAAGCAAGGATGTATAGTATGACCTTCCATCCAAAGTTGTTAAGAGAAGATAAAGAGATGTAAAAAAGAGATAATGGATCAGGATGTTAGCGGTTTAGTAAGAAGAAATTTATGCACTCAGAAGAATGATCACGGTATTC